>NC_069691.1:2826538-3127884 GCF_023699985.2 Odocoileus virginianus
GAGTTACTCTTGTAAAGACCCGAAAGGCTTGCAACTTTCACGTTTCACATACAGTTTTTAAACCTGCAAACACATTTCCCACTAAGAGAGGCGGCGGCTGAGAACCTATGCTGGCTGGTGGAGACGGACCTGACTGTACACGACGCAGCGCAGACTGACCTGTTGCTGGCTTTTGTCTTCTGGAGCTGCTCGTCCTGCCTTGCATACCACTCGTCCAGCTCCTTTATTGCTTTTTCTTTCCACTCCGCTTCCTGCTTCCGAGAATTGGCATCTTTAAGGGAAGGAAAAGAAGGACAACACAAATGAGGCAAAATGCAAATTGAAGTTCGCGTCATTCATTTGGGGCTTATTAGCCTCATGCTGTGTGCGGTGTATGTTAGAAGGCAAACAGTAGGGAATAAAGGTAAAATTCTGTTTTCCTCATTTGTATGTCCAGCTCTCTGTATCAGCAATTCTACTCAAGCAAGGTGTTTCAGCACAATTTATCCCAGTCACCTACACCTTAGTGGGTCACTAGTTTGGGGGTTTGGGTAGAAAGAGGTGAAAATACTGACTTAATTTTTAAAAAGGCTTTTGAGACACCAACTGGGTAAGAAGCAACTACAGATGATTCTTTAATAATGCTGCCAGGTCAGTGTGGACTCTGGCCATTAGCTAACATAAATTAGATAATTCGTATTAGATAATGTTCTAATAAAATCTCCTCACAAACTATATTCCACACCCCAAGTTGGATAATTAATGGTTTCGTGAACAGAAGGCAATATTAGAAAAACTACTAGAGGTACAGATGATTCCAGAACCAGGCAAGAGCAGAATATAGATGGAATTGAGGGGACCACAAAATATCTACTCCTGCTTAGACAGCAGAGTGAGTTTGTGGCAGAGCTAGGACAGAAGTAAAAGAGAAAAACTCCCAACAGGGAAAACTGTAGGGTGAGGTGAGGGATTGTTATTAATACTTTTCCAAAAGGTTCTAGATGAGAGAGCGCAAAAGCACACCTAGGCCTGCCACACTGGATTCTCAACCATGATCTCAGAACTAAATATGAGTTTCCCTAAGACACTGAGCTAAAGACACATGTCAGTAAACGGTTGAGAGAAAGAAATACAGGTCATCCTACTGCCACAGTTGACACCCGAAGTCATCCTAATACTTCACTTTAAGCACATTCTCAAGGATGTCTTCTCTGGCAGGTTATTTCATACACATCTCATTTAATTTTACAACAATCCCAAGAAAGCAAACTAGTCCCATATTCAGCAGTGAGAAAAACTACAGCTCGGCAAGTCTGAGGAACTATCCCAAAAGTAGTAAGTGGCCAAACCAAGATTCATACCAAGATTTGACTCTAAAGCTCACACGTTCTTACTTCATTGTGCTGTCTCCAAAGGGAGGGATGAACGGGAGGCAGACCCAACAATAGTCACAACTGTGACCAGCAAATGGGCACCAGGGATCCAGACTAGAGTCTGGACACTGGAGTCAGAGCCCAAAATGTAATGGGTGTCCTTGAGGAGAGCAGAAAGCAAACAACTTCTTGAAGGAAGAAATGATGCTTTCAGGGCAATTTTAGGGTCTTTTCAAGAAAGGTCTTGCAGTAACAACTGGCAGAACACTGTCTGTAACTACTAGAAATAGCCTTATAGCAGCTAAAAAAATCCCCCAAAGTTTCCTATTATAAAGAACTTTTACCATTTTCTAACTTATCAGAAGGTGACCAACCTAATGCTCAAGAGAATTATTTCACTCGAAATTTTCCACTGATAAGTATGCCAGTAAACTTCTGATGTGTGTTTGTCCATGGCATTAAGTGTATGTGGAGTAGAGGGCGCTGTGATTCAGGGAGAGATGCTGTGGGTTAATGGCACCCTGTGGACATGAAAATGAAAAAAATTTAAAATACAAGGTCTCCTTTTCAGGAGTTGTGACATTATTTCCAAAAAATTAGTTTTGGCTTGTGGAGTATTTTCCCTTTGTGTCATCTAATAATTTTTTTTTTAAAGGTTATATATCTTAGAATCAAAATACAGAAATTTATCTCTGAAAAAGTAGTCAAAAACTGTCCATTTGCACAGATTATAGTTAATGCATAAAATACTGTCTATAAACAATCTTCTTGCTTTTATAGATTTAAGAAGTGACACTGGCAATAAGAATTTAGAGTTCTTAAATGCTTAGCTTGATGGAACAAAGATCCAAGCTGTAATACCACCTCTTTCCATCTGGGAGGGAGAAGGTGGAGCAGGGTTCACTGACAGCTGTCTTCTCTGGTCATGCTCATTACTGTTCACAGGATATTACTGGAAAACACTTCCCACAGCTAAGCTGAAAACCATGGATACTGCTCATCTATTTTTAGCATCTTGTACTTTCTCATAGTTCTTGCAAGGGAAAAAGGTGAAACTGCAGAAACACCTAATTCATGGACCAACTTAATTCGATTCCATTGGAATATGAGGCCAAATATTTGACTTCCCTCAGGAAGGCATCTTAAGAAAACAACACTTTGTGGAATATTCCCAAAGAGCCCAAACTATTAACTGAAAAAGAAAATCAAATTTTCCCACACACCAAAGTGTACTCTTCTCCATGTACAAGTCAACTTTGCTAAACTTTGGGGAAAGAGAAAAGAGATCTCTGAGTCTGCAACACGAGAAAGATCCCAATAGCAACAACAGCCGCTGAGTCAGTCTGCCTCAAAGTCTACTCAGAAGGGACGCCTGAAGAATAGCAAGGGGCAAGGTTGCCGGCACCATGAAGAGCAATCTTCACCTTTTTAGACTATACTATCCAGTACAGTGACTGCTAGCTTCATGTGGCTGTTTAAACTTATTAAAGTCAAATAAAAATTTAAAATTCAGTTTCTCAGTCATACTAGCCACAAGCAGCTAGTGGTTACCATACAGAATAGCACTGATACAGAACATTTACATCATCAAAGAAACTACTCTTGAATAATGCTGAGAGATTAAGTGTGCCCGCTGTTTGGAAAGCCACATAAATTACGCTGGAGAGACACTAACGGGCTGTATTATATGGGTCAAGTCCTTTCCTGTTTCTAGGTATCAGTTACACCATCTGAGTCATGTTTTCACTAGTTCAGTCATTCTCAAGAAGGAATTATAATGCTGACACTGTGGTTACAGACGCATATTGCTATTTCTAGATGTACAATAAAATATTTATGCACAAAGTATCTGGTGTCTATATCCGAATGGATCAGAAAAAAAATTATGTGTATATTCACAACACACATATAAATGTGTGGGCATGTGAGTGGGCTTCCCTTGTGGTTCAGCTGGTAAAGAATCCGCCTGCGATGCAGGAGACCTGGGTTCAATCCCTGGGTTGAGAAGATCCCCTGGAGAAGGGAAAGGCTACCCACTCCAGTATTCTGGCCTGGAGAATCCCACGGACTGTATAGTCCATGGGTCGCAGAGTCAGACACAATTGAGTGACTTTCACTTCACTTTCACATTCGTGTATAAAACATATACAGGATTTCCCAGGTGGTCCAGTGGTTAAGGATTCACCTTTCAAAGCAGGAGACGTGAGTTCCATCCCTGGTTGGGGAATGAAAATTCCACATGCTGCAGGATAACTAAGCCTGTGTGCCACAACTAAAACCTGCCACAGACAAATATTTAAATACTGAAAATAAAAACAAAAAACCTACACACACACCTCATTTATACAAAGACAGCCCACTACGGCAGAATGTTCACGACTGAACCTCAAGGGAGGGGCACGTTTTACTCTGTGTTTGAAATTTTAATAAAAAGTTGAGAAGAGAACTCCATGGTTGACACCCCTGCCCCATCACACCTTGTCAACACCCAGGGGTAGATACCAAGTCTCCTGTAATCCTGACCCACAGCCAGCGCTCCATGGAGAAGGCCTGTCACCAGAGGCCAGGCTGACTGGAGGCCTCGGGCTTCGCCCACACGATGCTATCAGCCGAGTGCAGTGCTGCTGAGACGGGCATGGATCCGGAAGCAGGGCAGACTCAAGCTGAAATTCTGACTCTAGCACTGTTAGCTGTGTGATTCAAACACTTTCTCTTCCTATGATCCTTTTCCTCACCCATAAAAATATAAGAACTCACAGGGATGTTTTAGGGTAAGAAGACCCAACTGTACATATTTCCTAACATTACTCACATTTTCCTCTTAAGCATTACCTTAAATTCAGCCTTCAAAGTGTCAACGGACTGTGCAGTCCCTCACATGGATATAACATCTTCAGGTTTATGAAGCACATTCACATATTCCATCTCAGACTACCCTTGGGGTTGGTAACACTGATCTTACTTCACAGATGAAGAAACGGGCTCTAAGGTTTGAGCAACCAAGTGCCCTCAACTAGTAGAGTTATGGCTCGGCCTGGAACCCAGTCTTTCACTCCAAGACTCTTTCCACAGCACCACTCAGCCCTTCCAGAGAAGAGAGGATGCACTTGTAACTCTGGGCTTGTAATGAAGCATCTCCATGTAGGTGGTGTTGTGACCTTCTCACTGTGAAAGATACCCTCCCCCAAAACTGGACAAGGACATTACGGCTAATTCGAGTTAAAAATGGATAACAGCAGAGTCAAGGTCAACTATTCCACTGAAAACAGACACCCAAAGACAGAAAGGGATTCCTTACCAAGGGCTTCCAAGCGTTCCGTTTGCTCTTCTCTCCATTTTCGGATACTTTCAGGCTCTGACTGCAATCGATCCACTTGTGAAATAGCTGCGTAACTGTCTGTCGGCCCATTACTCTCCTTAACAGAAAACACAGTCGTGCTCTATCAGTACCAAAATCTCCTCCCAGATATGCCCTTCACCCAAGTCAGAACCCCTGGTTACGGGCCACACTGACAGCTGCTCTAGATGCAAAGGAGCAACGGCAGCCTTACATGCTGGTAGGACGCTTTCAACGCCATGCACTCAAGCCTTACAGTCCACAAGGGAGGCAGAGTAGTTGTCATCCGGCCACTAAACGAGACATGAGTGGGAGACAGCAAAGGTGGGGAAGTGGGTAATGGACTTACTAGGAAAACAGTATTATCAATTTTGCTTTCCTTACTTGACACAGAGGCTGTAACATCGTCAAAGTAACAAAGGTAAATACCCAGTACAGTAAGGCCTAGAACCTGACACTTCCAAGTGCTTATTATACAATTCAGGAAAAAGTTCACTTAATACCAGCTAGTCAAAATACAGTGAAAATGCATAGCACAGTCACACCAAGAAAAAGAAAAAAAGGCAGGCAAATGTGCATCACAGTGTATGTGGCAGGGGGTAGGAGGGAGTGGAGGGGTTGGGGCTGACTCTTCCTTATAGTGGTTAAGACTGGGGAGCTAGTAAACAAATTGATTAAGATTCAAATGGAATCTAATCTTTAGAGAATTATTTCACCTACTGAACTAGGAATATTACCAGCTTAACCTCAGCAGACTATAAACAAAGATGGCGAGCAAACTATTTACAGTAGTATTTACTTATTATTAGCACCTTCCATGTTTCAGCCACATAAACCTTTTATCTCCCAAACACCTTGCAAGGCAAATTTTTATTCCCATGGCACAGCTGGAGGGTTAAACCGAGACCCAGGTAAATGACATGTCCAAATTCATAGCTAGTAAGAAACAGAGTCAGGGCTGAACCCCATTCCATCTCCCTCTAAAGGCCAAGCTCTAAACCAGGGTTTGGAAACTATAGCCAGCTCAGCCACCTGTTTCTATAATTAAATTTTATCGAAATAGAGCCATGCCCATTTATTTACATACTGTCTATGGATTTTTTCATGTTATAGCAACATAATAGTCTGACAGAGAACTTACGCTCTACAAAGCTTAAAATGTTTACTATTAATATCGGTCCTTTCCAGAAAAAGTTAGTCCACCCTTGGCTTAAACCAATTAAGACTAATCTCATCCTCCTTGACAGTTAACTAGTTAAGGCTGTGCAGAAGCCCAGGCAGAGGCAACGCACCACGCTATCTCCCTGGACCTCAGTGATTACTTCCATCTAGTCGAAAGGGAAACAGAGGACTCTTGTTGCGTGGTTGGGAGAAACCTCCATGCTGCTCTAGACGGCATGACACGCACGTGTTGAGACCTGGAAGTGCTTGCAGTCATTCTGCCAACATGAAAGAGTGTAAAACTGCAGTCAGCTAGCGGAGCCAGAATCCTAGAGGAGCCGAGTCGGAATCCTGGTCTGAGGACCCCTGGCCTATCAGAGTTCTCCCAGTTATATGAAATAGTAAATTCTCTGTATTTAAGCCCACGTCAGGTTGGGCTGGTGGGCTTCCCTGATGGCTCAGTGGTAAAGAACCCGCCTGCAATGCAGGAGACACAGGTTCAGTCCCTGGGTCAGGAAGATCCCCTGGAGAAGGAAATGGCAACCCACTTCAGTATTCTTGCCTGGAGAATCCCATGGACAGAGGAGCCTGGCAGGGTACAGTCCATGGTTTCACAAGAGTTGGACACAACTTAGTAACTAAACAGGTTGGGCTGGTAACCAAAAGCTCAACAACACAGAGGGAAAATAATGGCAGTCATCACAAACACCAGCCACCCCTACCCTCACTATAATCTAAAAGCTAAGTGGTTCCAATGTCAGTCCTACCACAGACTACCTTTGTTACTTTCAAACTTCTGGTTTCACCTCTGTATGCCTTGTGTGTAAATGGGAATAACAATAGCATAGATCCCTCAGGTTGCTGTAAGAATCAGAAGAAAATTCAGTACAAACAGTGTTTGACACTGCACGGCACACTGTCAGCCACGTCGCCACTGCCGAACCATCATGATTGAAGGGTCATTTCTTGAGAATAAAGTTGGTAATGCCAGGGCCAGGCCAATCACATTTTAAAAGAATGCTCTAACAATGTCTCTCTTCAAATCCTTCCACTTTGGCAGGTAACATACCAGTTACGAATACACCCAGGAAAGTCAAAGGAGTGGCATCCTTTCTAGGTCAGTCAATTCAAATCACAGAGAAGGACGACTCTCAACAATATCATTCAACATTATCAGAACTGTTGCACAGAGTCTGTACCTGATAGTATTCTCCATTCGTCACTCCATCAACAGCATCTGCAAGACATAAGATTTCAATCTGTCAGTGAGTGCTGGTCAAACGCTGGGCCAAAGGGTTACAAGGTACGACACAGTATTATGTGTTTCAAGTACTCTAAGTTACTAAACACTATCCCCACGCGAGATACCAGACAGAACAATGGACAACTTTCTATTCAATGAAACCAAGATGTGCTTATACACAAATGACTTCACCAAAATGTGGACAAATCTGTCTAAAAGCTTTTCATGATTATCTTCTGGCTTACAGAGATAATACTTAGAAGCTTGGCAGAAGAGCCTCATAGAGCAAGTTTCTCTATGAAGGTTCTAGAGAAGGAAAAGGTATGAAAGGGTGGCCTAGAATCCTTCACAGCAAGCAGAGATATGCAGCTTCATGTTTCAACCAAGGTGCTTTCTTGGGGGTCAGGACTCTCCATCCTTTGGCTGGAGCAGGTTTGGCACCTGAGGGTCTATAGTTGAGACTTCTTGCTAATTCCTCTAGTTCTCTCGGCATTAGTCCAGAACAGTAAGATTTGGGCATATAAAAATAAAATCAGTGTTTTCAAGGATGCAAGTTACAAAAACTCAAAGTATATACAATCTGATCTTATTAGCACAATTAATTACTCATGAGCTAAATGAGAAAGTCCGTCTCAGAAATACGAAAAATGTCTAACACCTCAAGATTTTCAATCCATACAGTATAAAATTGGAGGTCCACAGGCTGAAAATATTTTCTTTAAAATACAAAGTACTTAATCAGAAACTCCACAAAATCAGGATTTGCAGTGCTTGTGTGTGTGCATGTATGTGTGGGGCGTGTGCGTGTGGCGCGGGGGAGGGTGTGCAGACAAGCTGTGGCAATCCGGGGCCTGCACTCCTTAAATGAAGGAGACCTTATGTGCAGCTTGCTCCGGACCACCCGCCAGGCCCCACTGGCCCCGTTTTATGTTTTTAACCCGTTCTGTGTGTCACTAAGTCAAGGTAACCGGTTGGTCCAATAACCACGCGTTTCTAATCCACGCCCTGACCCAGCAGCTCTCACTGGGAGCCTGTGCAGGGCCGCAGAGCAGCCCTTCAGAGCAGCTGCTCTGCCTTCCCTTGAAAGCTTCAATACAGGCACCATGAAGATGCTGTGTCCACTCGCATATTCTACATACTCTTTATCTGCTGGCTGACTTATCTTTACTGCCTACTATGCAGGACTTCTAGTATTTTGTCCGACTGTTTTCAAACTACCATGACTATGTTACTGTGTAAGAGAGAAGAGATGCACCTAAAAGATACAAGAACCCAAGCAGTAAAAGGAATGCAGAGAGCTAGTGTGAGCCACCACCACAAGGCCCTCAGAAACATCAGAGCTCTTCCGCGCAGCCAGAGGCAAGGTGCCCTCAGCCACATTCTTTCCTTTGAACAGGCAGAGACTGCAAACCACTCCTCCAGTCTTCTTGGTTTCTAACTATAATAATTAAATCCAGCTTAACTGCCTATTTTCCAAATCAACTTCATTCTCTTGCTTCTCCCAATTACCCTATGCCTGGCTTTGGGAGTATTGAAAACTTCCATTTCCCCACTTTAAAAGAAAAGGAAAATGGAGACAAAAGAAAAGGCCACATAATTTCATTACTCAGCCTACTGGTTTCTTTTTTTTTTTTTAGTTTATCTAATGCATATACATAAAATTTCTTTGAGCAAAATTAGACTCCTATAACAGATGCTTTTAGTAATCCATTTATATCATTAAATTCTCAACTTTTTAAGTATGAAAACACCCACTATTGCTTCCAATGTGCGAGGCACAATGTTAATTAAACACTTTCTATACATTAAGTTTTAATCCTCACAACAAATCTCTAAGTATCAGCAATTCACAAATGACCTTAAAATATGTGTATGGCTGGTTCCTTGAGAGGTAAGTAAGGTGTTCTTGAAGGAGCATGTAACTGGTGACAATGTTTTCCCTCTTAAATTTACTTTTGAGTTTGAGCATATTTTAAAATTTTTGCTAAGGTGACAGCAGGATAAAAACATTAGGGTGCCCTTGTTATGCCAAACTTCTATCCTAAGGAAATCACCTGACATGTGAATTTCTTCTTTACTAAACTGCCTGAGTTTTGCCCATTTTTCTGCTATCTTTTGATCTCTAAGTATTCTTTCTGTATTAATTATTTGTTCTCTCACATTACAAATATTTTCCCAATTATCTTTTTGTATGATTTAGAATAGTTAATACCTAGAACTACTTAACTTGTATGAGACATTATCAGGCTTTTTTTTCCTTTATGAGTTCTCTATCTCTTCTTATGATGAAGGCCTTTCCTACTCTTAGGAAAATAAAAAGGTATTTACTTTTCTTCTGGTACTTAAAAAAAAAAAACCCTCTCCTCCATGCACTTAAGAGTTTATTTTTGTATAAAATTTATAAAGCGAAGTAACTGTAAATCTTCAAGCCTCAATGGCTAGTCCAGCCAGGCCTACTTTCTGGTTAATATATTATAGTTAACATAACAATTATCCAGTTAATATATTCCAACCCAGGGCCACTGGCAGTAAGAGAATCTTTTTTCACTACTCCAGACACAACAATTCTCATCCCATGGCTCCAAGTCACATGCTGCTTGTCCTTTAGGTCTGAAGACTCACCCAGCACTGGCAAGTCCTTTGAGCTTTCATTAGTTACTCTTCTACTGTACTTACTGACATTCAGCTGACTCAAATGAAAGGCCTGTCTGTTGCTATAGAAACATGCAAAAGAAAGGCCACCCCAGAGACTTCATCCATTATGAAACTTTCTAGGGACCTCACACAGAAACAAGGGCCAGAATAAGTTTCCAGAGATGAAAGACTATCCCAAGCCCACTTCAACTTTCATTTTCCCCAACCACTGGAAGTCAGGCAGACCTGGGTCTGAATTCCTATGGAGTCATGTATTAGCTTACCACTTTCTGAACACTGCTTAATTTCCACAGAGATCAATTCTCACCTGAAACAGAATGACACCACCACTCTACCTGCAGAGTTACTGCATGGATCTGAAAGGACAGGGCACCTGGGGCACTGCAGATGTGCAGTATAACTAAGTATCATGCCTGCAATTTCCCTGAACTTTCCTCCACCACTGCTACCAAGAAAATCACTCTCCTTAAGTTTACGTGCCTCTCTCACCGTGAGTGCCTCACTGCCTTACTCTCTCAGCAGCTCCTTGATCGCTTCTCTTCTCCTCCTCCATCCTTAGCCCTCACGATTGAGGGCTTTTCCTCAGCTCTAGACTCTGCCTTTTCCTGACCATTTGTTCTTCCTCAGTACCCAGGAGCCACTTCACTCAGCTGGTTACCTCCCACCTCTAAACTTAGGTTCTTCTCCTCATCTCCTAACAACTGAGGGCAACATCCAAGGTTCAAGCCTAGCCCCTCCTTCATGGAAGTTTTCCCCAAGTCTGCGGGAGTTTGGATATGTTCCTCTTTCCTCAGCCTCTGTAGTGCCTCCTGCCTGTATAGCTCTGCACATTAGATACAGAGTTCCCTCTTAAAATGTTTCCTCAATGCACCCCAAAGCCTATCAGCTTTCTAACACCATTCTCAGCCCACTCCCAAGGAATAATGTGTATACACATTATAATAATGTGTACAGTAATAACATACTAGGTTCTGTGTGTAAGCACTTTGCAGATGCTCTCCAATATAATCCAACCCTGTGTGGTGTTTATCTGCATCTTTTACAAAGAAGAAAACTGAGGCAGGGCAGTAGCAGTGGTTATATAAGTTGTGTGAGACCACAAAGCTAAACTCACCCTCAAGCAGTCTAGGCCGACACAGAATCTTAACCACTAGAGATAGAGCGAGAAAGAGCGAGAGAGCGAGGAGGAAAAAGAGAGAAAAAGAAAACATGTCCAACTAGTGCTCTAATCCCTAAGGGAAGTGCTGACCACTGCACTGTTTTTTTTTTTTTCCCCTGACCACTGCACTATTACCAACCTCAACTACACTGTCAAGAGATCTGGCTTTAAGTCTCCGAATGCTTAGTTCACTAAGAAAGTCCTTCCTAGGAACTAGGTCAGCAATCACCCCTTCCTTCCCTTTGCTGAAAGCTTGATGACCAAGGGATCCGCGTGTCCAATTATACTCTTTCCCTTTTACCTCTCCAAACTGCCATCGCCAAGATCTGCCATTCTATCCAGGACCTCTGCAGCTGACGTTTTTGCACCTTCCTGAGTACACACGGTGAGCCTGCCCGCCTTCCTACTAACTGGTCTGTGTAGGCTCAGATTTGCCTTAAGTCTGGCCCAACTGCGCCAATGCGGTTGCACCTCTGAGGCCAAGCTCAAGGCACAGCAACTGCTCAAGGAAAAGTTACTGAACTGAATGGGCTTCCTCTGGCTCCTAAGCTTGTCTTCCCGTTTTCCTGGCTTCTTCGGCCCGTCCGTGCCCAAGAGCGCTCAAACACACTCTTCGGACCGACCAGGCCTGCCGAGCCTGGGTTTCCGCATGACCGAGCCGGGGGCTCGTTTACTCTTCGCACTCCTCAACCTCCCGGACGGAGAGGCACAAGAGTTACACAGAGCTCTCAGACCCACTGTGGGCCGAGTTTCCGGGGCAGCGCTTCCGCCCGGAAAGCACCCGCACTCACCTGGAACCCCCGGCGGCTCGCCGTGAGGCTGGGGTCCGGGGGCGCCGCCGTCCAGGATGGCGAAGGCCTCGTCGTTCTCGATGCCCGCAATCTCGCTCTCCTGCTGCGCCAAGAAGGCCGCGGCCGGGTCCTCTTCGCCGGCCACTCCGTTTCCCAGGGCGGAACCGCCAGCGGGGACGCCGAACGGATCTAACTCAGCCATGGCGGGAAGTTCGACGGCACCGGCTTTCAGAGAAACACCAACCGAACAGCAGACACGGCGTCCGGCAGCGGCCGCTGTGCTTGCGCCTGCTATCAAACACAAGCTGGATGTGGGAGAAGGCGGAAGCGGAAACCCGGCCCCAATATCCGGCCGGTCCGGGCGGTGTTGGAGAGCCGAAAAGGTAATAACCAATCAGAGGGCAAGAAGTAGCTCCAGAGTTAACCAATCAGCAAGAGGAGAGGCGGGCCCCGAGTAAAGCTCGTGACTCGGGAAGCACCTGCGTGGAGGGTGCTGAGCCGAGCCCGCACTGGCCAGGCGGAAGTAGTGCGTGATTTAAGGTAGCTTTGCTTGATCCGGCTTTGGGGCTGTACTGACCCGGGACCGCCATCTCGCTTGCTGAACTGGGAAGTGAGGTGAAAGTTAGGGCGGCGATGATTGGCCGATTGGAGAAGAGTCGAGCCACGTAGGCTTTCTGAGTACCAGTTTCCTCATTTGAAAAATGGGAGCAAGAGTCCTGCACTACCTCCCTCCTAGGATTACTGGAAAAACTGAATCCTTTTATGGCTATGTACTGGCTTTCTTCAAAAAAATAAGTGTTTGTTAACCCGTTCACTCCTTCTGGGTGGTTTTCTCCCTTAGAGCCTCCTGACTTAAATGTAATCAATTCAAATCCACTCTGACTTTTCTCCCCCATGGTATTATTATGGGGCTTCCCTGGTGGCTCAGATGGTAAAGAATCTGCGTGCAGTGCAGGAGACCCAGGTTCGATCTCTTGAGTCAGGAAGATCCCCTGGTAAAGGAAATGGCAACCCACTGCAGGATGCTTGCCTAGAAAGTATGTTTTTCTGGAACTCTCTTGCTTTTTCAATGATCCAGCAGATGTTGGCAATTTGATTTCTGGTTCCTCTGCCTTTTATAAAACCAGCTTAAACATCTGGAAGTTCACAGTTCATGTACTGCTGAAGCCTGGCTTGGAGAATTTTGAGTATTACTTTACTAGCATGTGAGATGAGTGCAATCATGCAGTAGTTTGAGCGTTCTTTGGCACTGCTTCTCTTTGGGAAAACTCTTCTAAATCTCTTCTAAATCTTAACCAAATTCCTTACCTGAGCTCCAAGCTACCTCCCCTATGAAGTCATCCCTGAACCCCTCAGCGGGTTTCCCCAATTTTGATTGTATAAACACTTGTTGACTTTGCATGATGAGAGATGGTTCCTCCTTTAGCGAGTGACTCTCCGGACGGCTTCCCCAGAGTTATGCCCTTGCCTCCGAAAGAATGCTGTTTGTCCCTCAGCTACCACTGCTGTAAGCAGCCAAAGGTTGTCTTCCTTAGACCCTCTCAGAGTAGTCTCTTTTCCTTATCCCTGTAACAGGGGCAGGATATATTGTTTCAAAGAGAAGATGCGTATGAAACTGCTTCACGCATTGTTGCCAATTTATGTTAGAGATGAGCCAATATATGTTCAGGAATGAGCATTAAAACAAAAAGGGGGGAGGGAATTGAGTTTGGGTAAACTCCGGGAGTTGGTGATGGACAGGGAGGTCTGGAGTGATGTGGTCCATGGGGTCACAAAGAGTCGGACACGACTGAATGACTGACCTGAACTAAACTAGAGGAGTTACTCCTGGTGGCCTAATACTACACTTGGGTAAGGTTTCATAGCTTGGCATGTTTGGGGAACAGAGAGTAAGTTAGTTTCATCGGGCCTGAAGGACTTAAGAAGAGGAATAATCGAAGGTAAATTTAGAGACACATGCTGGGGCCCTGAATGCTAATAAAAGAGTCTTATTAGCAATAGGGAATTCTGGAAAGTTCCAGAAAAAGGAATGCTTTGATCAAGGTGCTACTTAGGAGATTGATCTTGTCCCTATGTGCAGGATGGATAGGGGCAGAGGCTGTGGGAAAGAAGTTGAGGAATGACATGATCAAGGTCCAGGTGGGGCAACAGTACAGAGCTAGATGCGGAGCATTGATGGGCAGTCCCTACTACCACAGGAAGTAGGGCCTGGGAGAGATGCAAGGAGGAAAGAATGATCACAAAGCCTATCTGCAATCACCAAAGCCACTAGTTTACTGCCTCTGGGGAGTTCCGGTGATTGACAGGAGACAGAGAAGACCTAGGAGATACACAGGAGGTAGCTACACGTCTACCCGAGGAGGGGAGCTCCTGGCCTGGAATGGGAGAGATGGGGAGAGGGGAGTGTGGGGTGACACAGCTGGGAAGAGCTCTTGGTTCTGGGGAGAGGCAGAGATGAGACTGCCGAGGGCCCTTCCTCAGCACTCTGCCAAAGCCTGACCAAGGGCCGCATGGCGACGTCTGAAGGGCCTTTGTTGAGAGAGGGATACCCAGAGCTCACTCTCAAAAGCCAGAAAGGATCTGATCCAGAAGAAGGGTGGCGAGAATTGCATGGGTGCTAAGTCGCTTCAGCTGTGTCTGTCTCTTTGCAACCCCATGGACTATAGCCCAGGCTCCTCTGTCCATGGGGTTTTCCAGGCAAGAACACTGGAGTAAGTTGCCATTTCCTCCTCCAGGGGATCTTCCCAACTCAGGAAGCGAACCTGTGTCTCTTCCGTCTCATGCTGTGGCAGGCGGGTTCTTTACTTTACCACTAGTGCCACCGGGGAAGCCTTACAAATTACTATACGATCGGGCAGATGGTGGTGCAGTAGGAGTGTGAAGACGACAATGGCGAGCAAGCAAAGAACTGAAGAGAGAAGGGAGGCAAGTCGTATTTGATTGAGAAGTCCTAGAAAAGTTTCGTACAGGAGATAAGTTCAGTGTCTGTTTTTCCCACTAGACCCTTAGGGGAGGGCAGGGGCCATGTGCGCCTTACTTATCTTCGTATTCTTAGGGTCTCACATTATGCCTGGCACATAGCAAGTGTTCAGTAAATATTTGCTGCTGGACTTGAATGGCACTTGAGATGGGTCTCAAAGGAGACAGGTTGTGCAATATATATGTATGATGGAGAGGAAGAAAAGGCAGGCTATCCTCTGGAAAGTGCTTTGGCTAGATGGTGGAAAAGCAGGAAAGTAAATAGGTACAGCTGAAGAAACTCTGTGGGGGTCAAATCATGGAGGGCTTGAGTGCCAGGTAAGAGTTATTATTAAATTTGCAGAAGCTGTGAGGAGACTTTTAAAGATTTTCCCCAGCCAGGGACTCAGTCAGAACCCTCTTCTGGAAGAATCTTCTGGCAGCTTAGGCAGTTAGCCTAGGAGAGGATTCTGAAAGCAGAAAAAAACAGGAAAGACTGCTTCTGTGGCTTAGGAGGAGAGGCAGGGGGCCAAGGATGATAGGTAACAGATCCTAGGTCACAGAGCAGTGGGCTTAGGTGGAAGGAAAATAATGCAGATAATATACATAGTATTTGGTAAGTGGGAGGCAGAAGCAGAGATTAATATTTACAATGTATTAGAAATTAAGTCCCTTGCAACTAATTAAGTTTTGAAAAAATTTAGACGTCACTTTAAAAATACACAAGAAACATGTAGATTTTAAACAGTTCTCTTAGGAAGGGTACTTTTTGTCTTGTTTTGAGTTCATGGTGATTCTCTTGACTCTGTGGTTTGATTTTCTTTACCAGTTTGGGAAATTCTTAGCCATTTTCTCTTCTGCCATTTTTCTTTATTCTCCTTGCTAAGACTACACTATAAAACCTATCCCTCATATCTCATTTTTTAAAAAATGCTCTTTTCTGTGTTTTTAGGAGGCAGAAAGAGGAGAGAGGAGATTCACAGATAACTTTTATAGCCTGGAAAAGCGTGAACAGAAATAGCCACAACAGGAAAAGCCGGTTGTGTGGAATGGGGAAGGAGATGAGACAAATGAAGAGGTCAGGTGTGGACGTATTGAGCACAAGGGACCCATGAGATATTCAGGAGACATTCCACAGGATGTTGGAAATCTAAGTCTGAGGTTTGGGAGGGAGGAGGATCTCATTGCAGCAATGGTGGGCAAGTTACTTAATAGTGGTTAGACATAGTTGAAAAGGGAATGAGTAAACCAGAAGATAGAGCAGAAAAATATCCAAGCTGAAACAGAACCAAAAGGATGAAAAACACAGAAAAGATTGTTTTTTAAAAAGCGGTATGTGAGGGTAAAGGAAATCAAACCAGAGTCAAGAGAGTCAGCATGAACTCCAAGCAAGCTAGAAAGTACCCTCCCTGAAAAAACTGTTTAAAATCTACATGCCTCTTGTGCATTTTTTAATTGACACCTAAATTTTTTCAAAACTTAATTAGTCGCAAGGGATATAATTTCTAATATATTGTATACGTTGATCCTTTCAAACAAAATTGTTGCATTGCTTTTTAAAATGTATCTGGTGGCATCTAAATACCATAGTAATTTTATACTCACCATAATCCATTTTAAAATGATAGCTTTTCATTAAGAGATTTCAGATTCTTACTTTTGCTCCATGAACACATATTCTAACACTTGCCCCATCTTCCTGATAACAAAAATATGTAATACAATTAACTTTTTAAAGTACCCCATTACTATAATAAAGCTCTGAATGTTAAAATTTAGTTTTGCATTGACATTATTAGCAGTATACATTTAATCAAAGCAACAAAATAAACCAGAAAATTTTATAATTAATATGAAAAGTAAAACTTTATTAGAACTTCATGTCTTAAAATATCTTGATGGGCTTGTATTATCTATTGCAGTGTAGTTAGAAATTAGTACCTTAAAATAACCACCATTATTTCTTACAATTTCAGAGGGTCAGGAATCTAAGGGGGATCTTTCATGAGGTGGCTTCACGTGGCTGTTGTCAGGAAGCCTCAGTTCCTTGCCACATGGGCCTCTCTAAAGAGTTGCCCATGACACAGAAGTTGACACCCTCCAAAGTGAGTAATCCAAGAAAGAAAGAATGAGCAAGACAGAGGCATGGTATCTTTTTAATAACTTTATTGAGATAAAATTGACATACCATATAATTCACCCATTTAGAGTATACAGTTCAGTGGCTTTTAGTAAATGCACAGAATTATGCATCTATCACCACTATGAATTTTAGAACATTATTGGTGGTGGTGGTGGTCTCGTTACTAAGTCATGTCCGACTCTTGTGACCACATGGAAAGTAGCCCACCAGACTCCTCTGTCCATGGGATTTTCCAGGCAAGAATACTGGAATGGGTTGCCATTTTCTTCTCCAGGGGGTCTTCCTGACCTAGGGATGGAACCAGGGTCTCCTGCACTGCAGGCAGATTCTTTACTGACCCAAAAAACTTTGAACTTTTAGTCTCCACCTCTCAGTACTCTTAAGTCCTCCAGCTCTAGACAACTACTAATTTTCTGTTTTCTGTCTCTACAAAGTTGCCTGTTATGTACACTTTATAAAAATGGAATTATAGAACATGTGGTCCTTTGTGACTGACTTCTTTCATTTAGCAAATATTTTCAAGATTCATTCATGTTGTAGCATGTCCCAGTACTTTATTCTTTTTTATGGCTGAACTATTCCATTGTATGGATATACCACTTATGAGTTGATGAACACTTTTGATACTGCTATGCACATTCATGTACAAGCTTTTGTGTGCATATATGTTTATTACCCTTGAGTATGTGCACCTAGGAAAGAAATTAATGGGCATGAACTCAGCATTCAAAAAAGTAAAATCATGGCATCTGGTTCTATCACTTCATGGCAGATATACGGGGAAACAATGGAAACAGTGACAGACTTTATTTTCTTGGGCTCTCAAATCACAGCCACAAAATTAAAAGCACTTGCAACTTGGAAGAGAAGCTATGACAAACCTAGACAGCATATTAAAAAGCAGAGACGTTACTTTACTGACAAAGGTCTGTATAGTCCAAGCTATGGTTTTTTTTCAGTAATCATGTGTGGATGTGAGAGTTGGACTGCAAAGAAGGCTGAGTGCCTAAGAATTGATGCTTTTGAACTGTGATGTTGGAGAAGACTCTTGAGAGTCCCTTGGACTGCAAGGAGATCAAACCAGACAATTTTAAAGGAAATCAATTCTGAATATTCATTGGAAGGACTGATGCTGAAGCTGAAGCTCCAATACTTTGGCCACCTGATGTGAAGAGCTGACTCATTAGAAAAGACCCTGATGCTGGGAAAGATTGAAGGGAGGAGCAGAAGGGGATGGCAGAGGATGAGATGGTTGGATGGCATCACTGACTCAATGGACATGAGTTTGAGCAAACTCCGGGAGATGGTGAAGGACAGGGAGGCCTGGCATGCTGCAGTCCATGGGGTCACAAAGAGTCGGACACGACTGAGTGACTGAACAGCAACAATACCCAGTATATATATATTACTGGTCATATGGTAACTCCATGTTTAATCATTTGAGAAATTGCCAGACTTTTCCAAAGTGGTTGTACCATTTTACATTCCCACTAACATTGTTTGAGGGTTCCACTTTCTCCACATTCTCACTAATACTTATTATCTGTCTTTTTTTTAAGTATAGCTGTCCTACTAGGTATGAAGTGGTATCTCATTATAGTTTTGATTTGCATTTCACTGGTGGCTAATGATATTGAACATCTTTTCATGTGCATGTTGGCCATGTGTGTATCTTCTTTGAGGAAATGTATTCAGATCCTTTGCCCATCTTTAAATTGTTTTTTCTCTCATTATTGAGTTGTAAGACTTCTTTATGTAGTCCTTGTCTTGTATGTGCTTTTCAATTATTTTCTCAATTTGTGTCCTTTCACCTTCTTGATGGTGTCCTTTGAGGCACAAAAGTTTTTAATTTTTCTGATGGTTATCTATGGTTTTGGAGTAATGTCTTTGAAACTATTGACTATCTAAAGTCATATAAGCAAAAATAAAGAAGCATAAAAAAAAAAATAAAGTCATATAAGCACCTATGTTAAACTCAGAGGTTTTTTAAAAATTCAAAATCAGGAATAAAAACAGGATCACTGAAGAGTCTCAAGACATTATAAGGATCATAAAAGGATATACAGACAAATGTATGTTAATAGATTTGAAAATGTAAATGAAATAGAGAAATTTCTAGAAAATACAACTTAAAAATAACATAAGGAGAAATATAACTGTATATTCCTACTAGTAAAATCATTTTAATAAACAAAAACCCTTCACACAAAGAAAATTCCATTTGGCATCATTAGTGAAAATTTCAGTCTTCACTAAATTCTTCCAGAGAATTTTGAAAAAGAGAATATACTTCTCAACTCATTTTATGGGAAGCATAATCTTGATACAAAACCTAACAAAGACAATAAGAGACTGGAAAATTATAGGCAAAGTCATTCATGAATATAGTTGAAAAACCCTGAGTTGGGAGTAAGATGAAGTCAGCGCATTCCCCCTGGTCTTTCCCACCGAATGCTGATATGAAACCTAGCTGCCTGCACAGAGCAGAAGGTATCTGAGGACTCCGAACAGTAAACAGCGGCAGGCAAATCAAGGAAGACCAAAATATGAAGCCCTGAACTGGCAATGAGTTCATCATTTTCATCCTCTGGTCTTCTCCCAGTTGATCTCAGATGTGTACATGGCAGAGCGGGCTAAGTATAGCTCTAGCTTTTATTTTCTCTGGCCGGAGAACCAAAAAGAGTAACCCCAGGGAACTGGAGTGTACAAGGGAGATGATGGAGAGTGAGGAGCTTGGGAGAGTGTGTTTGCAAATTCCTGGGCTCAGCCCTTAGCTGTAGTTTGACTGATCTGGTCTTCGTCCTCATGTAAAAGACTTAGAGAACTGAATTTACCCTCAGCCATGTCCAAGAACAGAGAAGCCCCAGCAAGGTGGTAGGGGCTGAAGTGGTGGCTGTGCAGTGCTGGAGCAACTTTGAAGAGATACCCCATGTCCAAGGGCAAAGGAGAAGTCCCAGCAAGATGGTAGGAGGGGCAAAATCACAATTAGAATCACACGCCATACCCACTAGAGATGCTCAGAGGGTTCGAACATACCTTGTGCACACCAGGACCCAGAGACCCCACAGAGACTGAGACAGAACTGTGCTTGAGCATCTCCAGAGCAGGTGCAGGTGAGAAGTGGCCCGCTGCAGGGGCGGGGGCTCTGGGTGCAGCAGAGCTGGGTACAGCATAAACCCTCTTGGAGGAGGTCGCCATCAACCGCCATAGAGCCGCCAAAACTTATACAGGACTGGGGAAACACTCTTGGAGGCACAAACAAAACCTTGTGTGCACCAGGACCCAGGAGAAAGGAGCAGTGACCCCACAAGAGGCTGACCCAGACTTGCCCGGGAGTGTCCAGGAGTCTCCGGCGGAGGTGTGGGTTGGCGGTGGCCCATTGCAGAGCTGGGGGCACTGAGGGTAGCAGTGTGTGCATGGGACATTTTGAAGGAGGTCACCATTATCTCCATCACCTCCACCATAGTTTGGCCTCAGGTCAAATAACAGGGAGGGAACACAGCCCCAACCATCAACAGAAAATTGGATTAAAGATTTACTGAGCATGGCCCCGCCCATCAGAACAAGACCCTGTTTCTCCTTCAGTCAGTCTCTCCCATCAGGTAGCTTCCATAAGCGTCTTATCCTTCACCATCAGAGGGCAGACAGATTGAAAACCACAGTCACAGAAAACTAACGAATCCGATCAGAAGGACCACAGCCTTGTCTAACTCAGTGAAACTATGAGCCATGCCATGTAGGACCACCCAACACAGATGGGTCATAGTGGAGAGTTCTGACAAAACATGGTCCACTGGAGAAGGGAATGGCAAACCACTGCACTATTCTTGCCTTGAGAACCCCATGGACAGTGTGAAAAGGCAAAAAGATAGGACACTGAACGATGAACTCCCCAGGTTGGTAGGTGCCTGATATGCTCCGGGAGATCAGTGGAGAAATAACTCCAGAAAGAATGAAGAAACGGAGCCAAAGCAAAAGCAACACCCAGTTGTGTGTTGGATGTGACTGGTGATGGGAGTAAAGCCTGATGCTGTAAAGAACAATACTGCATAGGAACCTGGAATGTTAGGTCCATGAATCAAGGCAAGTTGGAAGTGGTCTAACAGGAGATGGCAAGAGTGAACACTGACATTTTAGGAATCAGCAAACTAAAATGGACTGGAATGGGTGAATTTAACTCAGTTGACCATTATATCTACTACTGTGGGCAAGAATCCCTTAGAAGAAATGGAGTAGCCCTCATATTCAACAAAAGAGTCCAAAATGCAGTACTTGGATGCAATCTCAAAAATAACAGAATGATCTCTGTTTGTTTCCAAGGAAAACTACTCAATATCACAGTAACCCAAACCTAAAGAAAGTGAAGGTGCTCAGTCATGTCCGACTCTTTGCGACCCCATGGACTATAGCCTCCCAAGCTCCTCTGTCCATGGGATTTTCCAGGCAAGGGTATTTCCTTCTCCAGGGGATCGTCCCAATCCAGGGATCGAACCCGGGTCTCTAGCACTGCAGGCAGATGCTTTACCATCTGAGCCACCAGGGAATGCCCCAACAAATAACGCTGAAGAAGCTGAAGTTGACTGATTCTATGAAGACCTACAAAACCTTCTAGAATTAACACACCAAAAAAGATGTCCTTTTCATTATAGGGGATTGGAATGCGAAAGTAGGAAGTCAAGAAACACCTGGAGTAACAGGCAAATTTGGCCTTGGAGTACAGAATGAAGCAGGGCAAAGGCTAACAGAGTTTTGCAAGAGAACGAACTGGTCATAGCAAATTTCCTCTTCCAACAACACAAGAGAAGACCCTACACATGGACAACACCAGATGGCCAATACCGAAATCAGATTGATTATATTCTTTGCAGCCAAAGATGGAGAAGCTCTATACAGTCAGCAAAAACAAGACCAGGAGCTGACTGTGGCTCAGATCATGAACTCCTTATTGCCAAATTTAGACTTAAATTGAAGAAAGTAGGGAAAATCACTAGACCATTCAGGTCTAAATCAAATCTAGTGACCTAAATCAAATCTCTTATGACTATCGAGTGGAAGTGACAAATAGATTCAAGGGATTAGATCTGATAGACAGAGTGCCTGAAGAACTATGGATGGAAGTTTATGACATTGTACAGGAGTCAGGGATCAAGATCATCCCCCCAAAAAACAAATGCAAAATGGCAAAATGGTTGTCTGAGGAGGCCTTACAAATAGCTATGAAAAGAAGAGAAGCAAAAAGCAAAGGAAAAAAGGAAAGATATATCCATTTGAATGCAGAGCTCCAAAGAATAGCAAGGAGAGATAAGAAAGCCTTCCTCAGTGACCAATGCAAAGAAATAGAGGAAAACAATAGAATGGGAAAGACTAGAGATCTCTTCAAGAAAATTAGAAATACCAAGGGAACATTTCATGCAAAGATAGGCAAAATAAAGGACAGAAATGGTATGGACTTAACAGAAGCAGAAGATATTAAGAAGAGGTGGCAAGAATACACAGAACTATACAAAAAAGATCATGACCCAGATAATCATGATGGTATGATCACCAACCTAGAGCCAGACATCCTGGAATGCGAAGTCAAGTGAGCCTTAGGAAGCATCACTACGAACAAAGCTAGTGGATGTGATGGAATTCCAGTTGAGCTATTCCAAATCCTAAAAGATGATGCTGTGAAAGTGCTGCACTCAATATGTCAGCAAATTTGGAAAACTCAGCAGTGGCCACAGGACTGGAAAAGGTCAGTTTTCATTCCAATCCCTAAGAAAGGCAATGCCAAAGAATGCTCAAACTACCTCACAATTGCACTCATCTCACACACTAGCAAAGTAATACTCAAAATTCTTCAAGCCAGGCTTCAGCAGTATGTGAACCGTGAACTTCCAGATGTTCAAGCTGGATTTAGAAAAGGCAAATGAACCAGAGATCAAATTGCCAGCATCTGCTGGATCATCAAAAAAGCAAGAGAAAACAGGAAAACATCTACTTCTGCTTTATTGACTATGCCAAAACCTTTGACTGTGTGGATCACCACAAACTGTGGAATATTCTTAAAGAGATGGAAATTCCAGACCACCTGACCTGCCTCTTGAGAAATCTGTATGCAGGTCAAGAAGCAACAGTTAGAACTGGACATGGAACAACAGACTGCTTCCAAATCAGGAAAGGAGTAAGTCAAAGCTGTATATTGTCACCCTGCTTATTTAACTTATATGCAGAGTACCTCATGAGAAATGCTAGGCTGGATGAATCACAAACTGGAATCAAGATTGCTGGGAGAAATATCAATAACCTCAGATATGTAGATGACACCACCCTTATGGCAAAAAGCGAAGAACTAAAGAGCCTCTTGATGAAAGTGAAAGAGGAGAGAAAAAGTTGGCTTAAAGCTCAACATTCAGAAAACTAAGATCATGGCATCTGGTCCCATCACTTCATGGGAAATAGATGGGGAAACAGTGGCTGACTTTATTTTGGGGGGCTCCAAAGTCACAGCAGATGGTGACTGCAGCCATGAAATTAAAAGACACTTACTCCTTGGAAGAAATATTATGACCAACATAGACAGCATATTAAAAAGCAGAGACATTACTTTGCTAACAAAGGCCTGTCTAGTCACAGCTATGGTTTTTCCAGTAGTCATGTATGAATGTAAGAGTTGGACTATAAAGAGAGCTGAGCGCTGAAGATTTGATGCTTTTGAACTCTGGTGTTGGAGAAGACTCTTGAGAATCCCTGGGACAGCAAGGAGATCCAACCAATCCATCCTAAAGGAAAGCAGTCCTGAATATTCACTGAAGGACTGATGTTGAAACTGAAACTCTAATACTTTGGCCACCTGATGCGAAGAGCTGGCTCATCGGAAATGACCCTGATGCTGGGAAAGACTGAAGGCGGGAGGAGAAGGGGATGACAGAGGATGAGATGGTAGGATGGCATCACTGACTCAATGGACATGAGTTTGAGTAAACTCTGGGAGTTGGTGATGGACAGAGAGGCCTGGAGTGCTGCAGTCCATGGGGTCGAAAAGAGTCGGACATGACTAAGTGACTGAACTGAACTGATGTCCCAGATTGGTCACTAGGTGGCCGAAACATGGGACAGATTCAAATACTGGTACAAAATCTTTGAAGATTGGATGAAATTCTAACCACAGCCCATAGGAGGTCAGTTGGAACTTATATCCTGAAACTAGTTTCGTCAATTATACACTAGTACAAAAATATCCACATTTTTTATAGGATTTAAATAAGACCCAAAGTCTCATGTCATAGTATTAAAAATATTTAAGATACAATCTAGAATTACCTAGCATATGAATAACCAGGAAAATCTCAACACACACACACACACACAAGACAATCCATACATATCAATACCAAGATGATTTAGATATTGGAGTTATCTGACAAAGACTTACATCAGCTATTATAAAAGTGCTCTTCCAAATAACTGTAAACATCCTTGGAACAACTGAAAAATTAGAAAGCTTCAGTAAAGAAATTATAAAATGTAGAGAATAACAAAATGGAAATGTTTGAACTGGAAACTTTTAAAAACAAAAATTTTAAAAACTCAGATAGATCCCAAAGCAAAATGGAGATGACAGAGGTAAGAGTTACTGAATATGAAGGCTGATCAGTAGATATTAGTCTTAACAGTGAGAAAAAAAAGCTGAAAGAGCCCCGGGGATCTGAGGAACAACAACAACAAAAAGTGTAACATTTGCTCCATCAGACTTCCAGAGAGAAAATAGAAAGTGTACAAAGGTAGAAAAAATATTTGAAATAATAACAGCTGAAAACTTGCCAAATTTGGCAAAGATATAAATCTACAGATTCAAAAACTCAACGAAGATCATGGCATCTGGTCCCATCACTTCTTGACAAATACATGGGGAAACAATGGAAACAGTGATGGACTTTATTTTCCTGGGCTCCAAAATCACTGCAGATGGTTACTGGAGCCATGAAATTAAAAGACACTTGCTCCTTGGAAGAAAAGCTATGACAAACCTAGACAGCATATTAAAAAGCAGAGACATTACTTGGCTGACAAAGGTCCATATAGTCAAAACTATGGTTTTTCCAGTCATGTATGGATGTGAGAGTTGGACCACAAAGAAGGCTGAGTGCCAAAGAATTGATGCTTTTGAACTGTGGTGTTGGAGAAGACTCTTGAGAGTCCCTTGGACTGCAAGGAGATCCAACAGTCCATCCTAAAGGAAATTAGTCCTGAATATTCATTGGAAGGACTGATGCTGAAGTTGAAACTACAATACTTTGGCCACCTGATGCAAAGAACTGACTCATTATAAAAGCCCTGATGCTGGGAAAGATTGAAGGCAGGAGGAGAAGGGGACAACATAGGATGAGATGGTTGGATGGCATCACCGACTCAATGGACATGAGTTTGAGCAAGCTCCGGGAGTTGGTGATGGACAGGGAATCCTGGAGTGCTGCAGTCCATGGGGTCTCAAAGAGTTGGACACGACTGAGCGACTGAACTGAATTGAAATGGATCATGCTCTTTGCATGTCTTATATAAAAAAATCTTTGCTTAACCCCCAGTTACAAATATTTGGTCCATGTTTTTTTCTAAAATTTTGTAGTTTTACATTTTACATTTAGAGCTATGATTCGTATTGAGTGGAAAGAAGATATTTACCAATGTACAACTGAAAGAGCTCACATCTGGAATATATAAAGATCCCCCACAATCTGCTAAGTACAAAATCAATATACAGAAATCAGTGTATTTCTATAGACTAAAAAGAGGAAATGAAATTTTCAAAGAATGCTATATATTTTAAAAGAATATTATATCTCACATACATGACTATATATATTTTAATAATATATATTAATTTTAAAATGTCCAGTACCTAGGAATAAGTCTAACAAACATGTGTGAGACCTCTACAAAGCATAAAGCATTAAGAAGAATTACAGAAGACTCCCTAAAATGGAAACATACCATGTCCATGAATTTTAAAAACTGATATTGTAAATATATGAAATGTCCCTAAATTGATCTATAAATTCAGCACAATCACAATCAAAACTCAACAGTTTTGTGGATCCTGACAAACAAATTCTAAACCATATCGGATATGACAAATCTATAGAAATGGAGGCTGTGCTATTGGCATGAAGGTCAGATGAATAGACCAATGGAATAAGAGAGCTCATAAGCACATCCACCCATGTATGGACAGGTGATTTACAACAAAGGTGGCGTTGCAGAAAAGTGGGAAAATTGGTTCTGGGACAATTACATATCCATATAGGATATTCATGACCTCAGGGTAAAGAATGATTTCCTCAAGTATCAAGATCAGCAACCAAAAATGAAAAGACAAATTAGACTAATTAAAATATACCATTATGAGTGGAAGGGCAAGCCACAGAATGGCAGAAGATATTTACCACATTTGAAACTGGTAAACGACTCATATCTAGTCTATATTAAGAATTCCAGGGGGCTTGACTTATCCTCTGTAGAGCCTAGTCATTACAGTCATCCTGGTTCTCTCTGTCTGGTTCGTACGACTTCCTTCCAGGGACTTCCCCGATGGTCCAGTAAGTGGTTAAAACTCTGTGCTTCCGCTGCAGGGGGTACGGTTTTGATCCCTGATAGGGGAACTAAGATCCCGCATGCACTACGGCCAAAAGAAAAAAAAAAAAAAAACAAAAACAGACTAGTCCTTACCATTATTCACCTTTTTTCATCTCAGTTCCCTGATTTAAACTTCCTGGATCTTGTTGGACCATCATGGATATTCAGGAATTTTTAAAATAATTAATTTCTCCTTGAGTCTTTATTCTACACTCTACAATAATTATTCTAAACCGTTCTGTACTTTCCTCAAGTCCGCCTATTTTCCCCTGCCTGAAATATTTTTAAGACATAAATACTTTTATGTCTTCTAATGCACTGAGAGAGACCACCCTTTTAGCAGAAAACATCTCTCCTATACTCTTTTTTCTTCCCATGCAGAGAGAATCCAATTAGTTTACCTCTTGGCTTTTCTGCTTCTAAATCCGACCTATCTCAGGGAAAGAGGAATGACTTACTTGATTGGTAAATTTGTGGAAAATAAACTAGCATTCTCTAAAAAAAAAAGAAAAGAAAAAAAAAAAAAAAGAATTCCAGGGACTTCCCTGGTGGTCCAGTGGTTAAGACTTCACTTTCCAATGCAGGGGGTGTGGGTTCGATGGTTCCCTGGTTGAGGAGCTAAGATCCCACATGCCTCCCAGCCAGAAAACCAGAATATAAACAACAGAAGCAATATTGTAACAAATTCAATAAACTTTTAAAATTTTAAAAATAATCCAAATCAAACTTTAAAACATAAAACTTTAAAAACGGTCTAACTCAAAAAAAATTGAAAGAAAAAAAAAAGAATCCCAACAAGTCAAAAAGAGAAAATAGTCAACCAAATAGAAAAAAGATATCACAAAAGAGGATATCCAAATGTCCAATAAACATTAAAAGGTGCTTAACTTTTAATTATCAACCAAGACAATGCAAATTAAAACTGCATTGAGATAATACTTCATATCTGATTGGCAATAATAAAAGTCTGACAATACTAAGTATTGGCAAGCATGTAGAAACAACATGAGTTCTCAAGTACTGCTGATGGCAGTGTAAACTGGCACAATCACTTTGGGAAATAGTTTGGCATTATCTAGAAAGGAAGACAGTGATTCCACTTATGTTCTAAAGTTGAGTACACATGTATCAAGATACATTCACAAGAACAGCATTGTCTGCAATTGTTCAAACTGGAAACCACCCAGATATCAACGAACAGGAGACTGGATAAATAAAAGGATACACTCATATGACAGAATACTGTACGTAAAATGAATGGGAAGAACTATGCCTACGTACAACATGGATAAACTGTGAAAACAATTTGAGTGAAAGAAGCCAGACACAAAATAATTGATACAGTACAAGTCTCTTATGTAAAGTTCAAAGGCAGGCTGAACTAATCTATGTATTAGAAATGCCTACTTAGACGGTAAAGCTATGTGCTGTGGTTAGTCGCTCAGTCGTGTCGGACTTTTTGCAGCCCCATGAACTGTAGCTGGCCTGGTACCTCTGTCCACGGGGATTCTCCAGGCAGGAATACTGAGCAAGAAACAGGGAATTCCCTGGCGGTCCAGTGGTTAGGAGCCTGTGCTTTCACTGCCGAGGGCTTGATTGAGTTATATCCCTGGTCAGGAAACGAAGATCAAAGGAAAGCAGAAGGAAGGCATTATCATAAAGCTCAGAGAGCAGAGAGGGGATGTAATCAGGAAGCGGCCACATTGGAAACTTTTGAGGTATTGGCGATATTCTATTGCTTGAACTCAGTAATGGTTACATGGATATTTACAATAGTTATAATTCATTAAGCTATACAATTATGTATTGTTGCTTTTCTATGTGGGTTATATATTCCTAACAAAAAATGTTTTAAATGTTTCTTACAACTCTGAATAAAGCATTCTAATAACAAGCCGTTCTAACTAACGCGATTTATTTACTTTTGTTCAAAGATGTAACACTATTCTTTTGAAAGTAAGTGTAGAATTTTTATGTCATCTTTTAAATGGTACCAAATAGACCCAGGAGAATTGGAGCATTTTCTCACTACTGAGAATGGTGAAAATGCAGAGAGGATGGGCTTGGTAGTGGATATTTTCTAACATACTTTAAAAATCTTTAATATTCTAAGATAGACAGCTTGGTAGGAAGGAATAGAGACTGGTTACGATTCTGTGGCCTGAATGAAACAATGGCACAAAGACTCTCATGTTTCTGAGTCCCACTACCTTTGCACCTTGAGAACTCTCCCTCAAGGATAATACTTTCTCTGATAACAACTGTCATCAAAAATAAGCCCCTGAAAAGATATCCAGCATCACTAGGCATCAGGGCGATGCAAATCAAAACCACAACGAGATGCTGCTTTCTCTCACTAGGATGACTGTTTCTGGAAATACAGATAATAAGAAGTGCTGGTGAGGGGGCAGAAAAGTTGGATCCCTCATACATTGCTGATGGGAATGTAAAATGACTCAGCTGCTTTGGGAAACAGTCTGGCAGTTCCTCGGATGGTTAAACACAGAGTTAAGATTTGATCTAACAATTCTATTCCTAGGTGTATACCCAAGACAAATGAAAACTTGTGTGAACACAAAACCTTGGACACAAATGTTCATTGAGCACCATTCATAATAGCCAAGAAGTGGAATCAAACCAAGTGTCTGTCTATAACTGATAAACAGATACATAAAATGTGGTATAACCTCACAATGGAGTAGTATCCAGCCATAAAAAGGAATGAATCACATGCTACAACATGGATGAAACTTGAAAACATTATGTTAAAGTGAAAGCCAGAAAAATACGTCACATTTTATACGAAATATTTAGAATAGACTAATCCATACAGTCAGAAACTAAATTATTGGCTGCCTGAGGCTGGGGAATTGAGGGGGCTAGAGAGTTACAGCTATGGGGTACAAGATTTCTTTCTGGAGTGATGAAAATGTCCTAAAATTGATTGTTGCAATGACTGTAGAACTCTGTGAATATATAAAAACCACTGAATTCTACACTTAAAACGGGTGAAGTACTAGTCAATAATGATTTTTAAAAATATATCCTCATAGCACTGTGCTACTTAACATTTTTAAAGACCTATCTTGGACCAAAATACCCCAGTTTAGAACACCAGGCTTCACACGTCAACACAGACACTGCCTAGATAAGACAGAAAAGTATTAATACCACAAATTCTTCTTTGATATTGGTGTCTTGATGAAAGGAATCTTCGCCGACACTTCACTGACACTAGTTTATATCCTCACATGGCATCCGGGGCGGTGCACCCTGGGAAGATTCAGAGTGGTTAAATGTTGCTCTGTGTGTGTGTGTAAAATGTTCGACAGATCATTTTGAAAAGAAAGATGGGAAAAGAGAACTAGAATGAAATCTCCACCACAGGTGTATTCTCAGATCAATTTTAGGAGAAAAGTTCAGGATCTGAAAACTGATTCCCTTCAAACTAAGCTTGTCTGAATTTCCCCTGGAAAGACTTCATGTATTCCAGTTTGAAGACATGGATTATGGTACAAAAGTCATGTCTTTCAAGAGCATAATCTCTGCTGTGAATTGCTGAAGCTCTTCTGGCAACAGAAGCCAAGAGTTGGGCTCTGAGTCCTGCATTCAGCTGTGCCAACCTTCAGGGCAAGAAACCCTGAAGCTTCAGCTTCATGGTCTAACTTTGAAGGATCAAGGAAGGACCACATGGTTAATATATCAAATTATAATCTCACTATTCTAAAAGGAAAGGAAGGAAGGAAATCCCACTGCGAGGAAAAGAAAGAATGCAGAGAAAAAGACAACAGTGTCATCAGGAGACAGTTTGGTGGTGTGGTGGGAGCAGAAGGCAGATTGAGTGGGTTAGAGTTTGGTCTGGAACCAGAGAGCAGAAGTGACATTTAGGAAACCCAGCTGAGGAAAGCGGTGGGCAGATCGCAAGAGCTGGACCTCAAAACTGAGGAGGGTTTGTCTTCAGGCTAGCAGAGCCTTGAGAATATTTCTGGAACGAAGAGAAGACATCGGGAAGGACATGTGGAGAGGGAGGGAACTGGGGAGCCAGGAAAGTTGTAAGGAAACAGAACAACAAGACAGGAGATTGCTTTGAATCAGGGAAGGACACCTCTTCCTCAGGTGCAGAAAAGCAGTAGAAGCTCTGGAGAGGTTTTTTGGGGGGACAGCAGATCACTTACGGTGCTAGATGGTCTGACCTCTATTTCTCTGGAGTTCTGGTGGCAAAATGAGAGGTAAGTGGCCGAGAAGAAACAGAAAGGAGGGCAGGGCCCCAGACACCAGGAAGGTTGGAGAATCAGCAGTAGGGAATGGCCAGCTGGTGTCAGAAGAGGTGACTGGGTCAGCCAAGCCTGGTGGGGTGGGCGTGGGGCAGCTGGGCTTCGCTGTGGGGGTCTGTAGGACCCTCTTCTCCCAGTTGGGAGATGCAATGAGGTGAGGAGAGGTGGGGGCTGCCCAGAATTGGAGGAGAGAGAAATGTGGGGTAAGTTCCCAGGGGAGAGAGTGTCAGCTGTGAAGTCCAAGGTCCTGGACTGGAAGGAGCGAAGCAAGACCTGGGCAGAGGGGTAGGCTTTGAAGACAGAGGCCACCCTTCAGGGAAGTCAGGAAGCTGCAGCTGAGTGGGTGAAGCAGGGTTGAGTGGGAAAATCAAGGGGATGGAGCAGATGCGGACCATGAGGCTATGTAAAGTACCCCAGATGTATAATACAGGAGCCACTAGCTTCGTGGGCCTTGAGGTATGTAGTCAGTCCAAAATGAGCCATGCTGTAAGTGTAAAACACACTGGGTTCTAAAGACTCAATATGCAAAACAAAAATGTTAAATACCTCATTAATAGATGTTTCCATTGATTATTTGTTTACATGTTAATTTTTAGGTATAGTGCATTAAGTGAAGTACATTATTAATTTCACTCATTTCTTTTTACCTTGTTAATGTGGCATCCCCTATGTGGCTTGCGTACTGCTCCTGTTGCATGGCACTGGTGGACTTTCCCTCCCGGGGACAGGCACTGTCCGTGTCATCCCAATGGCCCGAGCACCCAGCACAGGGGCCCACGCAGAGAGGCCCCAGTGAGTGTGTGTGTCTGTGTGTGTGAAGTGCTGAGCGGCTGAGCAAGTGAATCCATGAACGGACAAGTGAATGGATGGGTGAGGGTCACATATGGTGTCCAGGGACTGGGTCAGTTTCTTCTCAGTTGTTCAGGATTATATGGAAACACACGAATGAAAGGGAAGCGGAGGTCGTTAGAACTGAGGAGCGCTCACTAGGCTTTGGGGTAGGGAGTCCCAAAACATTTTATGCAGCCTAGCTTGATATCAGGGTCCAGGAACCTAGCCCCTTGCCTTGTCCCTCTTTCCCTTTTTTCTCTTTTATAAAAGCACTCCTGCAGCACTTGAATATATGCCAGGGACTGTCCTAGGCACTTCACACATCACATCACCTAGTGAGGCAGGTGCTCTCGTTGTCCCCCCTTTACAGACAAGGGAACTAAGGCATAGAGATGTTAATAACTTTCTCAGGATTACCCAGTGAGTGGTGGAACTGGCATTTGAACCAGGCCATCTGTCCCCAGTGTCTAGGCCCCTAACTACTAAACCATCCCGACTCTCATCATCTCCCCTCTCTCTCCAAGAGAGATGCAGGTTTCTTTTTTCTCTCTTTACTCGCCTCTCTTCCACCCCCAGTTCCCCAGACCTTGTATTCCTGGAGAAAGTTCCCAATGAAACTTGCTTACTGGAAACGTGTAACCAACCCTCCAACTTGCCCACTAGTGAGACACACCAGAGCTGCAAGGTCCAGCCCAACAGCCAAGCAACCCTGCCTCCTCTTCCGTCCCAACCCCACACCCTCTGCCCGCATCCCCGAGCCTGGCTCAAACCACCTTCTCCCTCCCTAACCCAGGGGGCTCCTCTCCGGACCTGGGATGGGCCCTCCCCTGCCTTCCTGGGCAGACTCAGAAATGAGTGTGGGAGGAGCCTCAGGCTTCACACCTCTAAGCAGGTGCTTTACCTGTCAGTCTAGCATGCGTCTTCAAGGTGACTACAGGGGTACAGGATAGGGGGCCTTTCAGACATCACCTTGGCCAGCGCCTGGGAGATGCCTCGAACTCACCCACCCAGGATCCCCTTCCAGCCTCTGCTTGGATCCCGTCAATGATGGAGTAGCCCTGAATCTTCACCTACCGGGAGCCAGTGCCCGAGATATGCCTCAATCCCACCCACCAGGGCCTCTTGCGGCCCCAGGCTGGATCCCTCCAGTAACAGGGCATCCCTGAATCTCCCCCAACTGGGAGTAGCCAGAGCCCAGGATCTCCACCTTCGGGGCCGAACAGAGACTAAAAAGGAACCACCACCTTCCTCGCTTTTTCTCTCATTAAATTGTGAATAATAATGCATTTACTTATTCTCCCACTTAAAAAGTTGTTTAAATCCTTTGAAGAATCTTGCAAGGTAGCTTGGCTAGACAGCAGGCAGGACAGTCCAACGCCTCCGGTGGGGGGGCTAGGGTCTTCCACTCGCCTGCCTTTTGGTCCAGCAGGTAGGCGTTTGGGTTGATGGTATAGTCCTTTGTCTGGACGTCACTGGCTGTGGTGACACCTCCGCACACAAACACTCTGTTGTCTCCCACAGAGCATATAGCGTGGGACACATCCAAGGGGCAGCTGTTGGGCAAAAGAGGCACGGAGCTGGTCGTCTTGCTGGCCTTCACCTTCTGCAGGTTGATCTCCACACTCTGCCGGTGGCTGTACACGCAGAGGATGTTGTCCTGATGGAAAGAGAGCAGGGGCCGGTGGTTGAACTCAATGGGAAAGGTGATGCACTGGACCACCTCCCCAGTGTTGGTGTCGAAGCAGTCCACCACCCCGACCCGGGAGATGTAACCCTTCACCAAGCAGCGCCCAGTGACAATATACAGGTTCCGGTCCCCCTTGGTGATCACCGCTGTGCCGTCCATGGGAATGCTCATCTTCCCTGCCAGGCACCAGGCCTCCTTGCGCTCATCATAGCGGTAGATGTTAGAGACATAGCGCCTCGGGGCGATGCTGCCCCCCACCGAGTACACTGTTCCCCCGCAGGTCACCATGGTGTGGAAGACAAGCCCAATTGGCAGGTCAGGCAGCTTGGTCCAGGAGTTGTCATCCATGTCATACCGCCAAGCCGTCTTCAGCCCCGAAATCTGCTCCGTGGTTCCACCAGAGATGTAGATGTAGCGGCCGGCAGAGGTGGCGCTCAGTGCCGCTGCGCGGTAGGGCATCTCTGAGAGCTTCAACCACAGGTTCTCCTGGATGATGTAAGCAAACACGCCATCGTTGAACTTGCCATGGGCCTTCTGGCCCCCTAGGATGACCACTGAATCAAGCAGGGCCCCTTTGCGCTGGTAGCTCAGCAGGCTGGTCGGCCTCTCCTGCTTGCGGTCCACAAGGACACTTTCAATCAGGGTTGAGTGGGCTGAGCTGTTCTCCATGCAGAGCAGCTTGTTGCTGGCATACATTAGCGTCTTGTTGGAGACAGCATTGAGGTTGATGTAATTGAAGAACTTCTTGAAATACTTCTCCCGCTCATCCTTCCGGAAGCATACCCAATTGATAAGTGCGTTGAGAGCCTGGTCTTCGTTGAGTACGTGCAAGTTTTCATCTCGGAGCAGGCGGCCGAAGATGACAGGTGGACAGCGCATGAAGTGCACGCAGCCCTCAGGACTGGCCCAGTAGTGGAAGTTGTCACGAATGCCAGAGTAGGCCAAGTCTGACACCTCTTTGAGCTCAAACAACTCAGCCAAGAAGAGGTAGCGCAAGCAGTTGGCACGGCGGATGGACTTGATCAGGAAGTCATTGCAGTGAATTCGAAGGCGGGGTGTGTTGAAATACTGGGCCCCACGAAGGAGCTCTTCCACATTCTGTTCTGAGATCACCACCTTGCCGCTGTAGAAGTAGTCTAGGAGCTGGTCCACTGTGGTCGGACTCAGGTAGTTGGGGTCAATGGTGATAAAGAGCTCATCGGTGGTCTTCATGTCATGGCTGGAGATGAGGTTCTTCACCAGCGGGGAGACTGCAGCCAGCACATTGCGATGTGCAAAGAAGACATGGTGGTCCACAGTCAGGGCTATGTCCCAGTACTCTTTGCGTTTTCTCTGTTTGTTCAGGTTCTGCAGTATGAAGCTGTTGTAGTTTTTCTCGGTGAATTCCAATTTCATGGTGCTTCTTGCTGGGTGAGACAGAAGATCAGCAGCAGGTATTGGAGAACAGACTTTCTCAGGCCTTTGGGATTCAGATTGATGGTTGTTTGCAGAGCAGCTGATCAGGGAGGAGTGGGAATGAGAGAGAGGATGATGTCATAGAATGGATGAGGTCATCACAATGCAGGCCCCCCTCCCTGAGGCCTTTCTCAAAGGCAACAGGGCTTTTCTCCCCTCTGATGGCTCTGATCTGCCAAGGCCAGATACCCTGCCAGGACCCAGTCCAGGGCCCAGAACTCAGGAGGAAACTCAGATGGGTCACAACTCCCACCTGGGACCTTCAACCTCACTTCAGGGCTGCTTCTGGAAAGTCAGGGCCAGTCTGGGTGGGGGCTCGTATGGGGAGGGCTATTAGGAAAGCTGGGGTAAGGATGTTTACATCATCTAGAGGAATGTACATTGCACAGGGGGGAAACCGAGGCCCACGGAAGAGCATGAACTGGCCCAAGATCACGTAGCCAGCTGGAAGCAGAGCAGGGCCTGAAACCCAGTCCTTCTGGAACCCACCCTTCCGGGATGCTCCTAACTACTCGGCTTTCCTCTGTCTGTGATTCTCAAGCCCCAAAGCACCTTTCACTGCCAAGGCTCCTGGATATTAGAGAAGAAAAAGCTCTGTCCTTTGGCTTCTGCCCTTTGCGGCTACAGACATCATTCGTCACACTGGGTTGCCCAAAACGGTCCTTCGGGTTTTCCCCTAACAGCTTTCGGAAAAATCAAACGAGCTTTTTCGCCGACCCAATAAAACGGAGAGGCAGCAGCCCCTCAGAGAGCAAGGACGCAGGAGTCACTCTCCGACCGGGGGTGGGAGGGCCCTCGAAGCCCTGATTATTTCAGCTTCACGGAAAACCGGGCCATTCTCTCCACACTTCCAAGTCTCTAGCTTGTAAAACGTTGGGGGCTGGGATAGGTCAGCTCTCCCCGCCAGCTGGGGACTTGGACAAGTTTCTCATTCTCTCTAAAGCTCAGTTTCCTCCGCTATGAGATGGGAATAATAGCTGCATCCGCTTAAAAGATGGTTAAGAGTTTACAGGAGAAAAGGACCGGAAAACGTTAAGCCCAGTGTTTGGTTCAACAGATGCTAGCTGCCATTTCACTAGTTCGCCAAGCTTCGCTGCTCCTTTCGTAAACACTTGCGGTTCTCTGGGATCGCCGGCGAGTCTGGAAATCCCCATCGCCTCGGGGTGGGCTCCGTGCGCCGCCTCAGCCACGCGGTGGCGCTGGAGAGTCGTCTCCCGCCTGGGAGCGGCGCGCTCCTCACCCCTCCCCCGACCGATCTCCGCAAAACACCCTGTGCCCATTTTCCAGACGGAGGTAAAGCCTCAGATAGCGGGCGCACGGCCGGGCGGCGAGAGAGGACACATCCAGAACTCTAGGCGCCCCCCTTGGTGCCCCGCCGGGTGCCCCGTCCACGGCCCACCCCGCCTCGAGCCGGCGTGGGGCTCCCCGAGTTCCCGTGGCGCTGCTGTGCCCGGGAGGGGATAAGGACCAGCCGGAGCCTCCCACGGAGGAGGGCCGGCTCCTGCGGGTCCCACCCGGCCCAGCCTTCGGGGGCTCCCAGCACCCGGCTCAACAGCGCAGACCCTGGCGGCAACGGCAGAGAGGAACAGAGAGGACCTGGGCTCGGACCGCACCCTTGATCCCTCCAGCCTGGGCCCTGAGCCCCGCTCCTGACCGTCAGGCCGTCTTTAGCGTCCTTACTGGGAAAACTGTCGCTGAAGCCTTGGGAATGCGAGCTTGCCAGCTCTTTCCCTCCCGGCGTAAAGTTCTCGTTATTAACTGCCGGTCTCTCCCTCCTCCCTTCATTCCAGATCTGGCTTTTTCTTAATTTGAAAATTATTTTAGAGTACTTACCTTTTAATGCTATATTTGTTCACCTTGACGTCTCCAGGGTGAGAAGCACTCAGTCTCTTGAGATACGTGTCTGCACAAGGCTAGAACCTTCTGTCTTCCCCGAGGGAGGGTTTGGCTTTCTGCCCTTCCATGGACTAGCTCTGTGGCTTAGGCGAGTTCCACCTGGTCCCTTCTCTCCCTATGAAGATAATTAAGCTCTAATTGCTTCTCCAGCTCTGATCTCTGGAGAGGAGAGGCCGCTGTGATTCAGGTGCAGAAGGATGAGGCCTCTTGGTGCCGAGGCCAGACACTTATCACTTCCTTTGGCTTCTAGGCCTGCCCACCCAGGGGTAGCGGATGAGTGGGTCATTCATCACTCCTTTGCCCCCACCCCCACGTCGATGGCAGAGGTGGCCATGCCCCTCTGTTTTCGTTTCAGGTCCCAGAAACCATGGCCAGAAGATCTCTCATCAGATGCTTCCTTCTGGTTTAAGAAAGTAGGTTTACAGGGTGTCCTGGAGACCTTAGAGGATCCGGTAGACTTATTTCCATGTGCCAGACCTTGTACAGCTAGACAGATTGTGGCCCAGAGAGGGAAGGGGCTCATTCAACTCAGTTCACAGAGCTAGGACTGGAAGCCAGGGTGCCTGACTCCTTCCTCTGCCCTCTGGCTGCAAAGAAGAGGTGGCAGTATGGCTTGTCTTCTGCTCACGTGGAATTTGTGGTGGTGGTGATTTAGTTCTAAGTCGTGTCCAACTCTTGCGACCCCATGGACTGCAGCCTACCAGCTCCTCAGTCCATGGGATTTCCCAGGCAAGAATTCTGGAGTGGGTTGCCATTTCCTTCTTCAGAGGATCTGCGTGACCCAGGAATCGAACCCACATCTCCTGCATATTGCAGGCAGTCTCCTGCATGGCAGGCAGACTCTTTACTACTGAGTCGTCAGGGAAGCCCTTGAACTTGTAGGAGTTGCCGTCTTCACAAAATCCATTGTAAGAAATTAGATTTGTGCCCACTCACTCAGCCAGCTTTGTTGTCTGGCTCGTCTTCAGCTTAGAAATCTCCCCTGGTCAGCTTGTTCCTTACTCCAGCCAAATGAAGAAACAAACTCCAACCTAATGGGGTTGGCTGCCTGCCAGGCCCATCAGCCAGTCAGGTGGACGTGTGTATTGGGTAGAGTATGTCCCTAGGAGCTACGGGATGTTCAGTGACTGGTCGTTGAGTTTGTCTTGTTTGTGATAGCTGCCCAGGTATGGCTAAGGCCCTCAGCTTCTTGCACAGGTCAGCATTTTCTGTTGCTGGAAACTGCCTGGAGGGTGGGAGTTGGGGGGGCCTCTATCTAATATTTTATCCTTCTGGGAACCACCAATTAATATATCAATTTGTTGGGAAGCCCTGAAGAAAATGAAGGGTATGTTTTAAACATAGATTTGGCCTGGAACTGGAAAGGACAAGAACAGTCTTCCTGTCTTGCCACCTGTTTTATACCTCTAACAACTGGCTTTCTTACTTCCATATATTTCCTTTTTTTTTTTAACTTCCATATATTTCCTTTTTTTTTTTTTTTTAACTTCCATATATTTCCAACTCATAACTGGGCTTACACATTGCTTTGACTGGCCATGGTCTTAATTCAAACTCATGGCATCCTTATTTTTTCAGTTCCACTGGTCAATTCTCTCTGTATTTCTTAGCTCAAATTCCTGGTCCATGGCCAGGCTATGGTTGGCTGCCATGAATCACATGTCCACTCTAGTCCTGTCAGCTATGTGATGGTAGGTCACGTGATTCAAAACAAGTCTACAGGAGAGGGGTTGGAGGTATTCAGAATCCCATCTCGAGGGATTCTCCCATCAAGAGGTATCCCATCTTGAGTTACCTACGATGGGAACTCAGAGTTATTGATTGCCTTAGTTACTGGTTAAGAATCAGGCACAAGCGACTTCCCTGGTGGTGCAGAGGTTAAGACTTCACCTTCCAATGCAGGGGATGTGGGTTTGATCCCTGGGCAGGAAACTAACATCCCATATGCCTTGGGGCCAAAAACATAAAACAAAACAAAAAAACACAGAAGCAATATTGTAACAAACTTGATAAAAAGATTTTGTAAATGGTTCATACCAAAGAAAACCTTAAGAATCAGGTATGAATCACATGGGAGTAAGATACTACACTAAAGACTTTATTGCTGTCCCTGGTGAGATGACGGGCACAGCAGAAGCCTGTGTTCACAACAGGAAGCACGTCTCAAAGACCGGCCCGCACAGACTCCCGGCCCTGCTGTCTCACTACCTGGAGATGCCGTGGTTTCAGGGACACACAGCTTGGCCCCTCCCACCTGGACCACATGGAGTCCTGATTTAAGAGGACTTTGTATAGTCTGAGGCAAAACGCAGGACTAAGTCAGCGCCTCTAAGCCCCTACATGGGATGTCTCTTTGGAACACTCGGGCCTGTGACACATTCCTGGAGGGAGCGGCCTCACAGCTGCCGTCACAGCTGCCAGGAGCAGGCTGGGGCTCCCCCCCTGCGTGGGTGGGACGGCACAGGCTGGAGGGCTTCCTCTGGGGACTCTGAGTGAGCTCACCCTCACCCCTGCGCTCACTGACTTCATCATCCAAGGCTGCTTGGCCAACAGCCCAGGCGGAGGGGCTTTCTCCCAGAACAGGCCTCGGGGGCCCCAGGCAGAGTGGGGGATGGGTGAGTCGCAGGCCTGGCCCTGCTCCCTGGAAACTGAGGTGCTGGTGGAGGGGCGGCATCATGAGCTCTGAAATGCCAGAGGATCTTTAGAAAAAGAGGGTGGGCCGAGGGTGGTGGAAGATAGAAAAATGCAAGGAAGTCAAGCTTTTTTCTCCATTTGTTTTTTGGCAATCCCACTAGAGAATTCCAGGAGGTGTGCAGATGACATCATGTCTTACAACTGAGAAATCTCAGTAATTCCGTGAAATGGAGTCTCTGCCTACCCTGTATTTCTTATGGAAACTGCTTTGTATTTACACGTTTAAAGCTGTATTTTTGTCACATTTAAATGAGGGTTTAATATTCTTAAATATCTACCAAAAGTAGATTACAATGCATGAAGGTCCCATAAGATGAACTTCACTTTCTCAGCATCACAAACAGTTGGAATACAGAAAGTCCAGGGATCGGGGGTGGATATAAGTAAGAAGGTACAAAAAAAGTTTGCTTTAAAAAATTTTTAAAAACTTTAAAAATTGAATTTTTCCTGTCAAAGTCCAAATAACTGTAGCCTAGGGAATCATTGAGATAGAGGGTTTGTATGCTCATTTCCTTGATGAGAATGATTTCACGCACAGCTGTCTAACCGAGTGTGTGTGCAAGAGACTCAGCATCACACTCACAAGCACACACACCCACAGGAACAGACACACAGCTGAATTTTGTTGTTCTAGGCACTTCATATCCAAGTTCTTAAGTCTGCCACCTTCCCATTCCACTGGACAAATATTACTTCTTTGGAGGGAGGACATTTTCCTCAAAGAAGCCCTGGTTGACGACATTCCCTGCTGGGAAGTATCTGGCCACGACAAAAGAGGACCCGTCACTTGCAGACGCCTTCCCCACTCCCATCTTCTTTGTATTCTTCCATACCATGGCTGTGAAGTGTCCTGTAGGAACAGGCATGGGGAGAGGGAAACGGGCTAGTTAGCAAAGCCTGGAGAATGGTGTTTCAAGGGACTCTGGAACTCCTGCACCATCCTGCCATGTGGGGGGAAGCTTGATCTTCAATTGCCAGTCAGAAGAAGGAGACACAAGACACACTAATTTTCTAACACATTGGGTCCTCTCAACTAGCCATATAGACCCTACACATCTCACTATCCAATGCTCAAAAGTTTCATGGTCTCCTAGAGATTATGGCAAAGCCCAGTGACCCCAATAATGAGGTCACCCTACCTTGCACCTACTTCCACCCCTTGCCCCAACCCACACTTTCAAGGTCACCAACGATCTGTGTTCCTTCCCAATGATCACTTATTGTCCTCATCTTACTTGACATCTCAGGAACATTAATAGAATAGATTCCTGTCCCTTTCAAAGGACTCCCCTCTTTTGGTTTCCTCTCGGCATTCACCCCGCATCACTCCTCTTCCTCCTCCTCTTCCGTCTCACTTGTGAATACTGGAGGACCTGCATTTCCCAAGGTTCAATCCTGGGCTTTTTTTTTTCTTCCTGTTGCCCTCTTCAGACAATTTCATCTTTCCTTGGCTCCCAAATATCTTTCTCCAGCCCAAATCTTTCCTCTGTGTTCCAAACACAACTACTTACTTGACATTTCCACTGGGATGACTCACAGGCATCTCACATGTAACCTACCCAAACCTCACTCTTGATTTTGGTCTCTCCCGTTTCCATGACCAGTACCTCTGTGCACACAATCCTCAGAGTTGCTCTGCATTCCTCCTTCACCTTCATTTCCCCACAAACCCTCATTCAATCCTGAAAAGTCTAACTTCAAAATACATCTCTAGTCCTTTCATTCCCAAAACCATGGTCTCAAGCATGAACTTTTCGCACTTGGATCACTGCAATAGCCTTCGCCTGACTCTCCAGCATCCACCCTTGATTCCTCAATTTACGTTCCATTGATGTAGCCAGAGTGATCATTTTGAGACATAGATCATATCTGTTTACTTCTCTACTTAAAAATCCCTCCATTGCGTCTAGCTGCACCTAAAATGAAAGTGAATGCTTTGGTCCAGTGGCCTCCTTTCCATCCCTTGAACACATCCTGTTATTTCTTACTATGGACCCCCTGCACGCACTGGCCGCTGTATGCAATGCTCATCTGATGACCAGTGTTTTCTTGTCCCTTAGGTCTTGGCCCAGATGTCACTTGTTTAGAGAGGCCTTTTGCAATCACTCTTATTTCCTGAACACCTCCCTCTCAAGATGGCCTTGCTGTACCGTTTCCCACCCTCACAGCATTCTTACCATTTGCAGTGATATACTTGTTTACTTGCTAAGCACTTGGCCCCTTCACTAGGCTATGAGCCCCATATGGGCAGGAACCAAACTGATTTATTTATCAAAGTATGTGCAGTACCTGGCACAGCCTAACACATGGAATGTGAAATAAAACTTTGTGGAATGAATAAATGGAATGAATGAGTGAATGAATGAAAGGCATATGGAAGAACCAACCTGGACTAAGTTCTGCCGTCACTGGAAGTGCAGGCCTTGTACGTTTTGAGCTCTTTGAGACCCAGACAAGTTAGAGCCTCCTTCGGTTCCCTCTGCTCTGAGCTACATAGCTAAGTTCCTTCTTAAGATATTGCTGGCCCCTCCCGACGCTTCTGTGGCGGCTGAAGCTTCCCAGTATCATTCTCCCACTGCTCAGGCTGCCTGCCCAGCACTCACTGGTCTTTTCCAGCTGCTAACACAGCTTAGCTTCTAACTCTGCTCTTGTTTTGGGGTCAAAGAACTGATGCTGTAACGTACTCTTTGCTCAATGACCATAAATTCTCGTCTCCTGGGAGCAGAGATCAGGAGTTCATCCTTTCCACCTTTACCACTGAAGATTCAGAGAGATCCTTTGACAGGTCAGTGGGATATTTACTTCCATGTCACAGAATGGCATTCATTTTCTAAAAACAACCCTGAAGAGATTATGTTTCCTCTTTGAGAGCAGGCACCATATGTGTGTTCTTGGTACACAGTAGATGCTTAATTAATATCTGATGAAGAAAGGAAGAGACAGAGGGAAGGAGGAAGGAGGAAAATTGTGATCAGAGTAGCTAAGCTTCCCACTGGATGGTTAAGAAAGAGGGTAACCACTTTATATTCATTAAGATGGATATTATTTTTTTTAAAAAAATAACAAATGTTATTTGTTGATGGGGATGATGGGGAGAAATTGGAACCCTTTTGCTTTGCTGATGAGAATGTAAAATGGTGCAGCCACTGTGGGAGACAGTATGGCAGTTCCTAAAATAATTAAATATAGAATTACCATATGATCCGGTAATTCCACTTCTAGGCATACACCCAAAAGAACAAAAAGCAGGGACTCAAATATTTGCACACCAATGTACATATTATTCACAATAGCTAAAAGGGGGAAAGAAAACAACTGCCCATGGATAAACAAAATGTTGTTGTGTAAGTAGAATAGTCAAATTCATGGAGAAAAGTAGAACAGTAGTTACTAAGGCTTGGACAGGGGCTGGCGGGAAGGGACTGGTGTTATTGTTTACTGGGTTCAGAGTTTCAGTTTGGAACGATGCTAGCGTTCAGGAGATGGATGGTGGTGACGGCTGCATAGCAATGTGCGTGACTTAACCCCAGTGAGCTGTATGCTTAACGATGCCTAACATGGGGCTTCCCTGGCGGCTCGGTGGTAAAGAATCCGCCTGCCAATGCAGGAGACGTGGGTTTGATCCCTGGTCAGGAAAGATCCCACGTGCCTTGGAGCAACCAAGCCTGTGTACCACAGCTGTTGAGCCTGCGCTCCGCAACAGGAGAAGCCACTGCAATGAGAAGCCTGCGAATCACCGGTGGAGAGCAGCCCCGCGCTCGGCAACTCGCGAAGAGCCCAGGCAGCAAGGAAGACCCAGCACAGCCCAAAACAAAGCACATAACAGTTAAAAAATTACAAACAATGGTTAAAATGGTAAATTTACGTTGTGTATTTCACCACAAAATGAAACAAACAGAAGAAGGAAGGAGACAGGGCTGGTATCCACTCTTCCAGTCAGGGAAGAGACAAAGCTTCCCACTGTGTCTCGTATTTGGTAAGGACTAAATAATCATTCGTTGATTAAACTGTTTTTCTCCTATAGATGAACTCTATTTTTATAATTTAAAAAAATGTATTTATTATTTTTATTTGGCTGCACTGGGTCTGAGTCAGAACATGTGGGATGGAGTTCTCTGAACAGGGAACCTGGGCCCTTTGCACTGGGAGCTCAGAATCTTAGCCACTGGACCAGCAGGGAAGTCCTCATTTTTCTAATTTTTAAATGTAGGCATTATTTCTTTGTCTACATCTCTAAAAGATCTGTGATTACTAAAGTCTTTATGAAAACAACCAAACATAAACACTGACCTGCAGGACTGGTGTGATATAATCAAAGCAAGAATTAAAAGCAAACAAACGTTAACTACGGTTATGCATCCTGACCATTTACCCTTAAGCTCAGGTTAACTATTGCTCAGTACACCCTGAGTCTCACCTCAGAAAAGAGGAAGCACTATTTTCCAATTCATCCTTGGTCCTTAAACTTTTAATCACATTTCTTTCATCTCCAGCTCTTCAGCAGTTTTGCCAGGTGTCACTGCTTCTATGGACTGTCTTTTCATGAAGGCTCACACCCTTTTGCCCACAAGCCTTTTCTCCAAGAGACCACATGCTTTGGCCGCTGACCTACCCACTGTCTCCATCACCCGTAGAAGGAAGAGCTGCCGTTTATCCACTGGTTGCCAAGAAAATGATTACAGACGCCACATGCACACCAACAGAATGAATGTCTGTGGAAGCCTTTTCCAAACAGATAAAACTAAGTCATCTTTCCTCTGACTGGAGAGGTTTCTGTCTGCACACAGATAATTAAGTCTGGGTATTTAGAGATGAATTACAGGACACAACTTCCTTAGCAACCATCAGATACACACTGGTTTCTAACTCTAAACTACTAAGAGCTTCCTTCTTTTTCTTTTTTTTCCCAAAAGGATCACATCCTCTTTCCTGCTATGGACCCAAACTTTCCAGAATATACATCTGAAAAACACATTAAATAAGTTACAATATATCCTTGCAAGAGAATAAAAGAGAAAGCTCTTTCCCTATTGATATGATACAATCTCTGCTAACCTGCCTGTGAAGAAAGCAAGTGTAAAACAGATCACCTACCTGACAACAGAGTATTAAAAAAAGGAAAAACCACAACTTTTGGTTTGAATGACTCTAAAGGATACACAGAAACTGGTATTACTGGTTGGGAGGCAAAGCGTTGAAAGTCAGGGATGGAACGAAGACTGTCCACCTTATACAGCTTGCAAATCTCATGTCATATAAGCGTAATACTTATTCAGAATAAGTCAACAAGCCTATGCATTAAAAAAAAAAAAAAACCAAAACCCAAAATAAAGGACCTGCAAGAAGCTATTTCTCAAAAAAAAAGAAGCTATTTCTCTCAGCACAAACAGAATTGTGTCCTTCCTCACAAGACTCTAACCTGGATAGGGGTGGGGTGGGGTCCGGGGTATTTTGAAGGCTCTTTCACCTACAGCATGGGCCCGGGTCAGGGACGCCCTGAACCATGGTGCAGTGAGAAGCAGCTCTAGGGGTGGCTGATGCAGCGGGGACAGGCCTGAGCATCTTTAAGAGTCTTGCAAAACCCCTGCTTCTACCACCACCCAAAGCTGTGCTCCTGTCCAAGGGTCAGGCTCTGTGTGACCTCAGCCATTGCCCACTGGTGCCTGGGATGGAGTAGGGGCTGTTGGCTCTAGGCGTTTCCTCTTGAGGGGTGGGAGATGTAGGATAACAGACAAGACAGAGGGTCAGGGATCACGGGAAGTTGAGACCAATCCCCAGCTCTGACACTGGAGAGATTCCTGCCTTGGAGCAGGGACCATGGAAGAAGCATCAGATTGAAGACAGAAGGTAAAGAGAAGTCTTTTCCCCTTTCTGGGCCTCAGTTTCCTCCTCTGCAAAATGGGTGGAATAAAGCCCCACCTTCAAAAGGTATTGCAGGTTGTGGAGGTGGAGACGCTTTTTACTATCAAGTGGCGTGTACACACGAGCAACACCAATAACTTGCTCTGACACATGTGTGATTGCTCGTGAATCTTGCTCACAGGATGAAATAAAACATCTTCTGGACAGTGACCTTTATGAAAAGAAGACCAAGTTCTGCCTACGCATCGTTGATCACTGCTAGGAGGCTGTCACTGTTGCTGTTTCACCTCTCAAATCTAATTACCGCAGAACCAGCAGTTCTCTCCCAGGGCCTGGCTGCAGCCTCCTGGTCCTGCCCCACAGGACTGAGAGGAAACGCCTCTGTTCAGACGCTACTACCTCTGCCCACACGATTGCAAGAACCCCTGCCCCAAAGGGTGAGCACAAACCACAGGAAACAGTGACTGGCTCTGAGAACATGTCACTTCCTCCTTCTGAAGAGTCCTCCAGAGGGTGGGAGGCTGTCAGTGTCCCCACCCAAGGGTGGGGAAGAGGAATAGCAGATGGATAGAGAATCCTCTGTTCAGTTCCTCTGGTGCCTTCTGGTAAGAGGAACTCCCAGCTGCTTTGAAACCATCCTGGGCCCCGGGTGGACGTGAGTCAGTTCTGAGGAAAAACGAGCCTGGTGAGGCCTGTGAGGGGCAGAGGGGACCCGGAGCAGCTGCCTAGGGCTTTGGTAGGCTAACCATTCACTGCTCACATGGGCAGTCCATGGGAAAGTCTGGATGGTCCCATGGCCGGCTCCCTGCATCTAAATCCCGGCTCTCAGAACGTCCCATGGAGGCCACCGCCCTGTGCCTCTCCCTCGGGGACAGGGAAGGACAGGGCGCCGACCCAGGTTCACGGAGCTCATAGTGCCAGAGCTGAGACTGGATCCGAAAGTCTCTGCATTCCAAGCTCACCTGAACCACACACTGGTGTGCAAAGCAGCAGGGAGACTACTTGGGAGGTTGGGAGGAGGGGGTGTGGGGGGGGGATGTGGGGGCAGGAGGGAGGAAGGTGTGAAGACCAGGGGAAGAGTCAGTGGCTCCGCAGCTTTCCTGATGGCCCCAGGAAGCCACTGGCAGTTTAATCAGAAGAGCAGCATGGACAGGGAAGGTCTCAGAATACTCTGGCTCCTGGAGAGCAGGCCCAGGAGTAGGATGACGGATGCCACGTGCTGAGGCACCACTCCTGAAAGGACACAGTCAGCAGCTTTACAGTCCACAGCCTCTTCACGCCACACTCCGGGCATCTGCAGCAGGAGCCGGCAGCTTGGGTACTCTTGGATGGAGGGGTGTGTGTGTGTGTGTGTGTGTGTGTGTGTGTGTGTGAAGAGGTGGGGATGCTTTTGCCCTCTGGGCAAAGTCAAACCAGAGAAATATGGAAGAAGTAAAACAGAAGGAAAGTGACTGATTTTCAGGGGGTTAGTTCCTCTGAAGTCAGACCCAGACTGCAGCCCCGCCCCGGGCCAGGTCACTGCTGCGTCCACATCACTCACCGGTCCCAGAGGTGAAGCCAGGCTGCTGAAAGTTGTAGTTCTTGATCTCACTGTACCATCTATCAGCCACCTCCTTTCCTGTAAGGCAAAGACACTGCAGACAACTCAGCAGCAAAATGAACCGACTCCCTATTCCTTCCATCTCCCATTAGCCCCAAAGCACCCACCCCTCAAGTGAGACATTTCATGAAGCACTGACGGGCTGACACATGGGGATTCTTGCCCTGGAGCACATCCAGGCTGAAGGGAGGGCCTTCTTGGGGGTTGGGAAGAGCCCTGACCTGAGGTTGGGGGGCCTGTGTCTGTGTCCTTGCCCTGCCACTAACTGGCTGTGCAATCCTGGGCAAGGCCTGCCCAGTTCTGGGCCTCTCTACAACAGGACTGAATGCAACATACTCCAAGGGCTTCTAACAATGCTGTGAGCTTTCCGGAGACTCTGCCTTCATCCCACCGCAATGCTTGCTCCTGAAACATCCACAGGAGGAAGTGTAGTTGGGCTGGTGGGTCAGGGTCTCTGCTGCAGGCAGCAGGGCCCTCTCCTGGAGCATCCACTGTCACAGCATTCCCCTGGGAGCAGTGGAGCTCAGGGCCAGAGGGCTAGGAGCCTTGGGCCTCAGGGCAGTAAGTCTTGAACTTTAACAAGTGCACGAATCACCTGGGGCTCTTGTTAAAATGCAGCTTCTGACTCCGGCAGATCTAGGTGGAGCCTTGAGTCTGCATTGCTAACACACTTCCAGGTGCTGTGGCTGATCCATGGACCACACCTGGAGTGGCAGGGCCTCTGAGAGCAGTGGGAAGCTTTTCAAAATTATTGATGTCTGATACTTATCACTGTCTCTGGAGGAGAGATCAGGCACTATACTTTCTAAAAGCACCACGGAAGATCCCAGGGTGCAGCGAGGGTGGGGAACTGCTGCCCTAGAGGCCACCCACCCAACCCCTCTTAGTAGGGATGGGGACACTGGGGCCATGGAGGGTAGCAGACTTGCTCAAGGCTCCACGGGGAGCCAGCGAGAGGCTGGGAGAGAGCCTCATCTCCTGCTGGCTCTTTCCCGCCCCGCTCCCTTCTCCCCATCGAGGCCCACAGCCTGAGCCTGGGGAGGGGCTGCGGGCCTCGGGCTCTACCTTCCTCAGGGGCAGGCCCATGCTTCTCGTGGAGCTCTGCCTGGAAACATAGAGGACTCCAGGGCCTCCCTGGGGAACCCCCAGGAATGTGAGGCCAGGGAGGGAACAGTCATTCTCCTGCAGGGGAGGGAGGTGGTCAGATTGCGAGGTGGCTCTCTCCAGCATTTTTCCTAAAAAGCCACGCCAGCACTGCCAGAGCCAGGAAGTCCACAATGTTTGGTCAGTGTGGTGGGATCACCATCCAGGCTGTGACCTTGGGTGAGGAATTGCCTTTCCCATTATTATTACTTTGTCCAACATGGAAAAAAGCTCTATTGCACTTCTCTCATGAAAACAGTTAAGCCACAAGCACTGAAAAGACTTTTGGAAGAACGTGAGGAAAGTAAAATTCTTCTGTAACTGGGGATGCTGCAGCGCCCACAGGGTCAGGCTGAGACTCGGCACAGAAACGGTCTCTCCCCCGCCCCCACTCTCAGCTGGGAGTTCTTCTGCAGGGGGTGCGGGGGCGGGAAGTCTGACTCATCTCTGTGTCCCTGGCACCCGGCACAGGCCTGGCCCTGAGCTGGCCACTGGAGCCCTTATGGTGAACTGCAGTCAGCCCCTGGGGGCAGACAGAGAGCTCTGGGCTTCTGTTCCCTTTCGGGCAGGTAGCGCATCATGCAGACACTATGAGGACCCTGAAGAGGACTTCAGGAGGAGCCTGAATACTGGATGTCCCAGGCCCGGCTCAGGCAGTGGGTGGGAAGCTGAGAAAGGACCCACCTGTCTGATCGTAGGATGCCCATGCCAGGTTCTCTCCACACTGGCCACGACTGGACTCTGGGCTGTGCTTGAGGATCCTCGTGCTGGCCAGGGCCTCTGAATACCTGCAGGAGTCCACGGTGCTCCCTTAGAGTGTGTACAGCCTGGGGAAGCCTCCAAAGCAGGAGCCCTAACCTAGTATGGCTGAGCTTCCGTCCCTGCCCTGGGCTCGGGCAGGCAGTCAGGAGCATCACACCTGCATCACTTCTAAGGCCCTGCTCCAGTTCCACTTTACCGAGGAGCAAACTCGGGCTCAGAGGAACAATGGGACCTGCCCGGGTAAGTGGCAGAGGGGCTATTCAAGCATGGCCATGTTTGCCCTGCAAGCCCACACCTCTCCTGCATCCTAGAGCCTGTCTGTGACTGCCGCGGCGGCAGCGCCGTGAAGGGCCGGGGGCGCTGGGGGGCACTCACTGCTGAGCTTCCCGGTTGAGCTTCTTGCAGAGCTTCAGTGGGGGGACACCATGCTGCCTCCGGTACTCATTGTGGGCCTTCAGGACCTCGTCGTTAAACTGCTTGGAGGCTGCAATGAGTTCAAGATGGAGACCATCTCAGTGAGGAGAAAAGAGCCACGGGAAGAAGGAAAGTACCCTGCGGGCTTCAGAGCACGGCCCAACTCAAACCTGAAGTCACACAGCCAGGCTTGCTGCCCCAATCTCTGCACACCAACACCCCCGGGACGATGTAGGGCCCCATGGAGCATGTAAGGAGTCTGGGTCTTTATTCATTGCGATGGGAAGTGACTGACTGGGGGAAGGGGGTGAGCTAAGGAGATCTCTGTTTCTAGAAGACCCTGCTGGCTGCTGAGTGGAGGATGGGCAGAGCAGATGGGGGGTGCGGGTGCTGGACAGGGAAGAGCAGGACATCCGAAAGAAAATGTGTGGAGACTGGATATCTCAGATGGGACCTATGGTACATGCTACGGGAGGACTGGGAAGGGCTGCAGATGAGAGCTCAGAGAGAACAGGCCTGGCCAGGGTGCAGGGGTACCCACACTGCCCCAAGACAGAGGGGCAGATGGAGACAGGAGGACCGACCAGGGCAGGACAGCATCAGGAAGTGGAGAGAGAGGGAGAGTGTGGGAAAGAATGCTGTGGTGGGGGGCTGTGATCAGCTGGCCCCAGCAGGTGAAGGAAGGTATGCCCAACTGGGTCCCAACCTCGGAAGGGGCAAGGCCAAGGGGGCTGGAGTTGGGAGAGGAGAAGTGGTGAAGTCAAAGTTAGGCCAGGTCAGCAGGGGACAGAGGTCATATCAATTCAGATCTGAAATGGAACTTCATCTATCCCACATCCTCCATCCATCTCTCCATCACTCATCCACCCACCTACTGACTCATGATGTAAGCAGCAGGATCCAACCACCCATCTATCATCCATTCAACCCCAACTCATCTATCTGTTCATCTGCTCTCCGAGTGTGTCCTCTGTGCCAAGTCCCGTACCATATGCCAGGGGTTCGGACAAGTTACCTATGTCCTTCCCTCAAAGAGCTCCCACCCAGAAAGGAGAGAGTCTTGAGAACAGCAGCCAGCAGTGTGGCAGGCTCAAGGCGCAGGTGAGCATAGCTCAAGAGGAACTTGGAGAAAAGCAGCCTACCATGGTCTGGGGGATCAGGAAGGTGACCCTGATTTGAGGCCCCACAGATGTCTGAACAGGAGCTGGCCAGGCTGAGACTCTGAAGGTGCTGACCTCAGCCTTAGGAATCTGGGAGGATGGGAGGACCCCTTGCCATCACCATGGAAATGGTTGAGTTACGTGTGAGGGCCACAGGGGGTCCACAGAACTGAGCTAGTCCCCTCTGGCACTAGCCTGTCTCTGAAGCCTGCTGTGGGCAGAGGGTATAAACCAGAGGATGAGAGAAGCAGCCCTCCATCCACTGGCCCAAGTCACTGTCACCAGCCACCTTTCTCCTCCTCTGAGGTCTTTTCCCCCAGAGGCCATGGAGATGAACCAGCAGGGGTCCTCTTCCCCTCCCTCAGCCAGATCCCTCAGGTCTCCTGGGCCTTCAGATTGAATCCCCTTGGGTTGCTAGGGGACTTGAGGGAAGAAGACCAGGGCTTGCCCTCTGGAGCTTTGGGCTAGACAGTGACCAGGAGAGGGAAGGAAACTGCAGGCCATGCCAGTGGTGGGCAGTGGTCATAACCTCCAACACTCTGGGGACTGGCGGGGCAGTCTGGTGGGGTCCAGTCATAGTGATGGGAAGTGCGACAGGGATGGGAAAGGGGTGCCAAATGCCAGGATGTGGGAGGTCTGGATTGACAGGCAGAGACGGGGAGACGCTATGACAAAGGCATGGAGGTGAAAACTGTGGCCATGGTAACAGGTCATAAGGCAGAGGGCGGAGCTATCAGTCCTCAGGCCTGCGGAGAGCGAAGGTGCTGTTGAATGAGTACAGAGTTTCAGATCTGCAAGATGAAACAGTCCTGGAGATCTGCTTTACAACACTGTGAACTCACTTTACTAAAAAGTGGTTAAGATGGTGAATTCTATGTCATGCGATTTTTACCAGAATTTAAAAAAAAAAGATTTTGGGGGACTTCCCTAGGGCCCCAGTGGCTAAGACCTGGCACTCCCAATGTGCAGGTCAGGGAACTAGAACCCACACGCCACAGCTAAAGATCTCACGTGTCACAACTAAGACCCAGCACAGTCAAATAGTAAATATTAGAGAAAAAATTGGGGTTTCACATGTTACTGTGGATAATGGAGTCACAGAGGCTTTTAAAGAGTATCTCAGGTGGAAGTGGCAGGAATCACAGCAACTCATGGGGCCCACACTGGAGCCTCACTAACGGGACACTAAGGAATCAGGAGGGAGGCGTGGTGGCCAGAAACCCATGGCTCCTGGGCGATGTGCTGCTTGCCCTACACAAGCCGTGTCCAGCTGCAACTCTTCACCCAGCCCGGCCCCCAGCTTGCATTAGAGGCAGGGACACTCTGAAGTGTGTACAGAGGAGGTGATGAGGTGAAGAAGGGGCTGGGTATGTGGTCTCATAAGGGATGGTAGCAAGAACTGCAGAAGATCAGACTTTGGAAGATGCGGCGCAGGGCCCTGCTGAACTCTGGGGCCCCACAGGGCAAAGCTGGGAACAGTGGGTGGAAAGGCAGGGTGACGGATTTCAGCTCAGCCTGAGAAAGATCTCCATCTCCACCAAAGCTTTCTGAAGACTGAAAGTGCTACCTCACATGGCCGTGAGCTCTCCAGCACTGGGGGCATGCAAGCAGGTGATGCCTCTCAGAGGAATGCAGGCAATGGAGGCCCAGTCAGATGACTTTTAAGTCCCTTCCAATCCTGAGGGTGAGGGTGAGAGGAGGCAAGATGACCGACTGACCCCAGACTTCCAGGAGTTCAGTGTGTGTGTGCATGCACGGGCGAGTGTGGGTACCCACAAAGTGGTAGAGGGTCTCTATCTGAGTGACAGGCCTGGCTAGGCCCACCCTAATGTCCCTTCCAGCTCCTATGTACCAGGCAGGCCCCAGCGGGACACCACGAAAGACGCATGGATCTGAGTGGCGTGGGCAATGGTGACCACGGATGTATCAGGGAAGGCCCCCTGGAGGAGGTGATGAGGGGGCAAAGGCGCAGGAAGGGCCAGGGCCGAAGGGGTCTGGCATACGTGGTGCTGTGAGAAAGAGGTGGTGTTATGGGGAATGGGTGGGTCACTAAGGCAAAGCCAGTTTAAAGATAGCCCTGTGATACAATGGACTCTGGACTGCTCAGGCCCTGAAGTCTCCTTGGCAGTGAAAGCGAAGTCTCTCAGTCGTGTCTGACTCTTTGTGACCCCATGGACTGTAGCCCACCAGGCCCCTCTGTCCATGGGATTTTCCAGGCAAGAGTACTGGAGTGGGTTGCCATTTCCTTCTCCAGGGAATCTTCCCAACCCAGAGAAGGGACATAAAAGGCTGCTGAAAACTAGGTCACTGCGTTCCCAGAATGTGGGAAGTACTGAAACAAAAAGTGAAAGTTCCAGCACCAGGGTTTCTAGGAAGGAGTCAGCAGGGTCGCCCTCTCTGCCAGTCACTGACTGGAAAGCCTGGGGGCCCCATAACCACACCCCTGGCTGATGCAGGGGTTCCCGCCCACCCCAGCAGCCAGTCCCAGCCCAAACGGGTCCTCTGAGCAGAACCCAGCCCCGGGGAGGCAAGAGACCTCCCAGGGACCACACCCAGCAAGAGACACACCCACTTCTGTAGAAAGGCCTGAGGACAGATAAACAGAAGAAAAAGAGGCGTCACAGAAAACCCACCCATGCCTGCATCAGGCGGGGGAGGTTCGATCCCTGGGTTGGGAAGATCCCCTGGAGGAGGGCATGGCAACCCACTCCAGTATTCCTGCCTGGAGAATCCCACGGACAGAGGAGCCTGGCAGGCTACAGCCCATGGGGTCACACAGAGTCAGACGTGACTGCACACAGGCTGGCAGACGGAGGCTCAGAGAGGCCATGCAGCCTCAGGGGACCAGCCTGGAATGAGGGAGGGCCTTCCTTCCGCTTGGCGGCCAACCATTTCTGGGTGCCAGGCCTGTGTATCATCTGATTTACTTTTCACCACCTTTGCGGGAGCTTTCACCACTGTACCCATTTTTTGGATGGGGAAACAGGCTCAAGAAGATAATCTCTGTCCACGTTCCCACAGATGGTCTAGGGGTAGGCCCCCAAGGAGGGGAACCCTGCCCTGGACCCCAGCCCACTTCAAGGGTCACCAGACAGAGGAAATCACTGAGAAAAGGGGCCAGCAGACCTAGGAGGAGGATCAGGCCCAGTGAGGTTGACGCTGCCTTCAAATCTTTGAGGGGAAAGAGGAGGAAGAAGGGAGAGAGAAGAAAAGAACTAAGATTTCTCAAGTGCCTGCTCTGTGCTTTGTAGCCCTTTGCAGACAGACCTGCCCGAGTCGGCCCAGAGGAAAGCCACGGGCTCCAGGGTGCACGCGGCTGGAAGGGGCTGCCTGAGAGCGGCTCCCGCGGCCAGGGGCGGGGGCAGGCCAGGGCTAGGCGGAAGACAGAGGCGTCTTGGGTGGGGCTGGACTAGGGGCTCTCAGAGGTCCTTAGGGCAGAGCTCCTAACAGTGGGATAAAGACTCTGAGGAGGTCCGTGCCCCTCCTCCCTCACAGCTGCTGGCTGGAACCGACCCCTCCCTCAGCATTCATCCCCTTCTGGCCTCCCAGAGCCCAGCTGACTCATTTCTCAGCCCTCTCCCGGCCCAGGACCTGCAGGGCCAGAGCAGGAATTATGAACAGGCCCCTTCTGTCCCCTGGCAAGAGGCTAGAAAACCTTTGGGGCAAAGCTGGTTTTGCTAGTTTATCAGGAAGGAAAGAATAAAAACTTGATTAAAAAAATAAAAAGAATGAGTTCCAGATGGGTAGCGTTTTCAGCTTGGGTTCCAGGAAATTCAAGCGGCAAATCCCAGCTCTGCCTTTTATTAGCTGTGTGATCTTGGTAAAGTTGCTAAATCACTCTGTGCCTCATTTCTTCCATACACAACATGGGGATAACAGTATCTACCTCATAGGGTTGTTGTGAGAATTAAATCTTTGTAAATGCTTTAGATCAGATCTGGAACAAAGTGAACAAACTATAATTCAACTAAATGTCACCTATAAGTATTGTCATTACCGTGGGGCAGAGACCCATTAGCCTCGCTTTGGGGGGAACTCCCCTCCCTGATTTTACTGGGAGCAGAGCTGCTGGTATTTAACTTGGTCTTTGATGACCTTTTTCAGTACCTCTGAGCTCATGTACTTACTGAGTGAAAAAGTGAGCACAAGAACAGATGAATGAGACTCTCATAGCAGCACTGAGGACATGGTGCTTCTCATTACAGACAAGGAAACTTTGGTCTTTGGGAGGACATGTGACATGCCCGAGGTCACACAGTGAGTCCACACTGGAGTCAGACCCAAGAATGTCCCTCCCTTGCCCTGTATCTCACACACTTTCCACCTTACATACTTCTTCCAGACCCCAAGCAAGAATGACAAGGATGTCCCAGGGCATGCCTTAGGCTGCCCCTGTGTGGGCGGATGATGGTCGCAGAAGAACTGAAGGAGGCAGGGCAGGGAGAGCGCTTGTTTCGCCAGCAGAGAGGCGGTCTCTCTCCAGCCCTGCCCGCCGCCACCCAGCCTGCCTGCCAGCACGCTGTCGTTTCCTCATCTGTGTGAGAAGGAAGGATGACATCTGTGGTTTTCAAAATAGCTTAAAGCAGGGAAACCCTTTTTTGAACCTTTCTTTAGAATCAACAGATGAAAACAGAACAACTGTGGGGACTAACCTGCCCATGCAGCCTTCCCCTGCAGAGGCGTGAAGGCCCTGCTCTGTAGAAAATTCCTGGATAATATGGTCCCTGGAGGTCTTTCTGCTCTGATGACCTCTGGGGCTAGGGGACGTGGATCGAGGGACAGTAGGATTCTTAGCGATAGAGAGTGTGTGGCTGTCCTTAACGGCTGGAGACCAGGCTGAGAAGCAGGGTGACAAACGGTCAGTGTGGCAGACAGGTCAGCACCCAGCTGGGAAGTCAGAGAGCAGGGTGCAAATCTGTTTGTCCACTGCATGAGCTTGGGCAAAGTACTCAACCTCTGTAAACCGTTCAGCTGATAATAAGGGCCTCACAGGCTGTTACAAAAACTGGTAACACATATGAAACACCCAGCTTCAAGCCTGGCACACAGTAGGGGCTGAATGATTGGCAATCGCTATTGTTAGGGACCATATTAGAGGCTTCCACTGAGCCCCAAGCTATTGCCTTTCTCTGCTCAGCTGCAAACTGAAGTCCAGCAGGAAGATGTGGGCCAGGGGCTGGACCTAGGAGTCTCTGAACACTGGACTTCCAGACTTTAAGCTGTGTTGGTTATGAGACACTTTTCCAGCAATGCCCACTACCCCAGTAGCTCTGCTGTATATGTGAGGTTAAAGATTAAAAAGAGATGGGCCCCTGTGCAGTGATGAGGAAACTGAGGCCCAGAAGGCGCAAGCTCCTTACGAAGGTCTTTACAGAACCACAGAGACCCCCTCTGTGGATGCACGCCTGTGATGTTGCCTGTCCTTTGGGCAGACAGTCCCAGGCCGGTGGCCTGGAACGTCAAGTTTGGGCCCGTGTAACCCAGAAAAGTAATTTTCTCTTGGGGACCCTTAGGGGAGCTGGATACTGTCCAGGGGGCTCAGAGTCTTTGGGGGAGATGAGTAGAATGCATGTGGCTAAGGGCCAGTATTCTGGAAGGTCCCCAGGTCTGTGGAGGTTAACCATGGGAAGGGGGCGGAAACTGCCTGAACCGGCTCTAACGTGCTGACACCATCCTGGAGACTCTGCATCTCCAGTCCTAGAAGGTGTCATCACCTTCCTGCACCTAGACTCACACCACTTGACCTTCCCTTCTTATTCACAAGTTAGTCACCAAGTCTGCTTGAGGCTACCATCTTGAAAGTCCATCCCCGCTTCTTCTCCAGTCCTTTAGATGTTTCTGTTATCTCTTGCTTGAGTAACTGCAAAAGTTTCTCCCTGACCCCTACCTCTGCTCCCTCTCCAGCTGGTCCACCCTCCACCCTGGAACAATTCTGGTCCCAAAGCTTTTAGATTAATGCCTTTCAATGGCCCCCCAGGTCTCACAAAAGAAAGTCCAAAGTTCCGAGAGTCTGACCACCTCTTCCAAGAACCTTCACTGGATGCTTGGGAAAGAGACCCACCCCCCACCCCCAGCCCACCACAAGCTCCCACCGCTCTTCACCTGCACCTGTCTTGTGGCTTGGATCGCTCTCCACCTCTTGCTAGAGCCAGGTAGTGCCAGTCTCTCCCATAAGCAGCTTTCTGATGCATTTTATAAACCACACAGACACTCCTAAGGGCAGGGGCCATGCCCTCTGTAGCTCTAGGTCCACAGGTTGACACAGAGCTGACGGATGATGGAAGGGAAGAACGAGGGAGGGAAGCAAAGATGGAGGGAGGGAGAGAGGGATGGATGAGCAGAGAAAAATGGGCACCCAGCAGTTCTGGAAAACTGTTTCTTAGGAGAGAAGCCAGGAACAACTGATTAGAATGTAGCTTTAGATAATTTGTGGACTTCCTCTTAATCTGTAAAGAAAGGGACTAATTTCCCAAATAGGGATTTCAAAGGGCCCTCTCACATCTGCCATGCTCTCCCCCACCCCACCACTAGCCTGTTCTTTAACTGCATAATAACTATGCCACCTTTCCAGACTGCAAAAGACCCGGGGGATGATCCCGGCCATCTTCTTTGTATAAACGAGGAAACAGGCACAGAGAAGGAAAAGACTTTGCTCAAGATCACACAGCAAGTGACTAGCAGAGCCAGGGCTGAAAGCCAGACCTGCCACTGCAGATAAGGCAGGCTAGGCCCAATGCCAGAGAAAGCCACTCCTCCAACACTGGTACCTCAGAAGTCCAGATCTTGAGGACAGATTCAGGAAGAGACCCAACTTTAAACCACCTGAGGCTGACAACTTCAACTTTCCATGAAGTGGGGCTTTTGAACTCTTCACAATCTGTTCATTCAAAAGCCTCCTGTGAGGCACGAACCATACTAAGAGAGACAGGGGTCCTGGCTGTCAGTGAGGGGGAAGGATCCAGTGCCATAGCTGAGTGCAGAGCCAAGAAACGGGTGATGGCCAGCTCCCTGAGAGCCCCACAGTGGAGCTGAAGAGTGTGTACTATGGGATGGGAGTTGTTCGAGAATAACAAGAGGAGATCTGGGTTTTAGAAAGTTCACCGTGGCAGCCACCGTGGTGAGGATGGGCAGCAGACAGGTCAGAGAAGGGGGAAGCCTTTGTGTGTACTCCTGTGTAGCCTGAATCTGGCACGGGGTGGGAGTGGGGTGCCTAGAGGAGAAAGCACAACGATAGAAGAAAAGGATGCTCAGAGCTGTCTTTTGCAGGGTTGGTCGGGCAAGCTGCTTTGCATCAAGAGATCTTGTCACAGTTCTGTGGCTTTTTCCAACTCTAACCCTGTCCTGAAACAAAGCAAAAGCCACGCCTTGGCCGGACTCAGCGTTAATCCCATCAGCGCCTGGAAGCCCTCCCTGACGCAATCTCTGGCTCGCAGACGGGAAGACCCTCCCTCGGTCTCGCCTTCGCTCCCTCTCTCCCGGTGGCCCGACGGCCACCTCGGCTTCCTGGCTGCCCCGGAAACTGCCCGCTCCGTGAGCCCCTCCATCCCGCACTCTGCGGTCCCACAGCGGCCGGAGCCGCGTCGCCCGGGCGGAGGTGGTCGACCCCCTCCCCCTGGGGATCCAGCCAGCTTTGGGAAGAGTGACAGCGAGGACCTCGGAGCCCCGAGCCATCCCCGCACCCGGGTCCTGCTGGCCCGGCGGGCTCACCTGATTTGCCCATGGCAGGCTCGGCGCGCTGCTCCGCTCCCGCTGCGCTGCGCTGCGCTCCCTCCTGGCCCGGCCCAGCGCGGTTCAGAGCCGAGGAGGCCTGGCGGCTACAGCCCCTCCCCCGGCGCCGCCCGGCCCCCGCCTTATAAGGCAGCAGCAGCTGCAGGAGGAGTTGCCGGGGGCCATCCCGCCGACTGCCTGGAGGAGGCACCGCGCCCCGGCGCCGCACGCGCCTCCGGAGAATTTTGCCCGCCTGGGGCCGCTCAGATCTCTCCAAGTGCGGACGGGAGCCCTGGCTACTGGCCCCCAGCTGCCCCTCTCCGGACCCCGAATGGGGGTGCAGACGGAAGCCCGCGCCTCCTACACGGTTCTTGGTAGGCTCAGAGACCGATACGCTAAGGGGACCGCAGGGCTCGCTGTGCGTCACGAACCCGCGTGACCAGGGCTTGGTGCTCTCCCTGGAGCGACTTGACCCCCACAAACCCCGAAGGCCCCGGGCTCCGATGTACCTCTCGTCCTCTCCGCAGCACACACCCTCTGGTGTGGGTCTGGGTTGGAGCAGGGCCCTTCCCAACATGCCCTTCCTACTTCATCCCATGTTCCAGTCAAATTAGACTTATGAGGTGGGGGGTGGGGGTCCTCGCCGAGTGGCTTGCGGATTCTTAGAGTCTTGGTTCCCAGACCAGGGATCAAACCCCGCCCACGGCAGGGTCCAAACCGCAGATTCCCAACCACTGGACTGCCAGGGAGTTACTCAAACTAAAAAAGCTTAAGATCTTGGCATCCGGTCCTATTACTTCATGGCAAATAGATGGGGGGAAAGTGGAAATACCGGCAGATTTTATTTTCTTGGGCTCCAAAGTCCCTGCGGATGGTGACTGCAGCCATGAAATTAAAAGACGCTTGCTCCTGTTGCTATGACAAACCTAGACAGCATATTAAAAAGCAGAGACATTATTTTACTGACAAAGGTCTGTGTAGCCAAAGCTATGGTTTTTCTAGTAGTCCTGCATGGATGTGAGAGTTGGTTGGACTATAAAGAAAGCTGAGCGCCGAAGAATTGATGCCTTTGTGCAGTTGGAGAAAACTCTTGAGTGTCCCTTGGACTGCAAGGAGATCCAACCAGTCCATCCTAAAGGTAATCAGTCCTAGTATTCATTGGAAGGACTGATGTTGAAGCTGAAACTCCAATACTTGGGCCACCTGATGCGAAGAGCTGACTCATTTGAAAAGACCCTGATGCTGGGAAAGATTGAAGGTGGGAGAAGAAGGGAATGACAGGATGAGATTGTTGGATGGCCTCATGACTCAATGGACATGAGTTTTGGTAAACTCCGGGAGTTGGTGATGGACAGGGAGGCCTGGCGTGCTGCAGTCCATGGGGTCGCAAAGAGTAGGACACCACTGAGTGACTGAACTGAACTGGACAGCAAGGAGATTCAACCAGCCAATCCTAAAGGAAATTAACCCTGAATATTCATTGGAAGGACTGATGCTGAGGCTGATATTCTAATACTTTGGCCACCTGATGCAAAGAGCTGACTCATTGGAAAAGACCCTGATGCTGGGAAAGATTGAGGGCAAGAGGAGAAGGGGGCGACAGAGGATGAGATGGTTGAATGGCATCACTGACTCAATGGATGTGGACGTGAGTTTGCACAAACTCCAGGAGATGGTGAAGGACAGGAGAGCCTGGCGTGTTGCAGTCCATGGGGTGGCAAAGAGTCGGACATAACTTGACGGCTGAGCAACAGACTTTCTGATATTCCCCAAACATGTTCAGAGATTCCTCACCTCCTTGCCTTCCCTGGGCTATTTGTTCAGTCTGGTCTGCTGGCCCATCTCTGCCCATTCAAATCCTACTCTTCCCTTAGGGTGTATGGGTCCCTTCAACTTCCAGAGGTCCTGACCGCTTCTGGCCTTGGGGCAGTAGTCAGTACACAGCTGGCGCTAAAGAGACTTGGTCTCACTCACGGCCCCAACCCTGTGTGAGACAAGCAGGGAAATAAAGAGGCCGCCTGGGTGAGATTCCCCGGAGCAACTCCTTATGGGGGGAGGGATTCAGTAAACCCTAACTGAAAGAAGCTAATTTTAAGATCTTTCACTAAGTGGGCACTGAAGCGGACTGACTTGTTGATTATAAGGGTAGATTTTTAAGTAAGGCTGGGCACTGTCCCCTTTACTTCCTCCTCTATGCCAGGCAAATAAGACTATTTATATTTGATAACATTATTTTCAAATTTCTATGGAACAAATACAAAGGTTGACCAAATATTAGGCCCTAAAGTAAACCACAATAAATTCCCGAAAGTAGAAACTATTCAGTTAAATTTTCTGAACACAATGTAATAAAACTAAAATTTAACAAAAGATTAACTGATAATTTTTGAAATGAAAAAAGTCCCTCCCAGAGGACTGAAAGGCGAAGTCAAAACAAGTGTTCAGAGATGAATGGCAATTAAGAATACTTGGTTAAAAACCTGGGGCATGGCCTTGAAGTCATGTGGCCCACGTCCATGTGCCAGAGCTGCTGCCCACTGACTGGGATTCTCATCCAGGTGCTTGAAATGACAGTAATACCTAACTCAGAGGGCTTTTTTTTTAATTAAATAAGATGATAATTAAAGCATCCTTTAAACATCACTTATTTGTGTGTGGGTAATATTTCACAGTCACAATTTAGATATGTAAAAAGGTCACTGTAGATCTAGTCCAAATTCCGCTGATGGCAGAAAACTTAAACTTGCAAATTGACAGAAACTGTCACATCTACTTCAGTCTCTTGGGGATAAATATTCAAGCAATCCAGAATCTTTCTTGGTCCCTCGCTACGTCTCTGGGTCAACTCTTCTAGACTCAGGTTCTTGGGCAGGAGTACCTGTTTGGCTGAACTGGGGTCACATGACTTCCCACAAGCTTTCAGAAAGGGAACAGAGGAATGTCTGCCCCCCTTCAGCTTCCATAGTTCGATGTAGGATCTTGTACACTCAAACAGAGACTTCACCACATGCTGAGCAGCCAGAACCCAGAAGGTGTCTACTTTATCTTCCCTTCAAGAAAAGGAAATTTTGTTTCTGTCCTAAATGTTTCCCCAGAATGTGCTGCACCCCATGATTCAGTCCTCCTTATTGTCTAAAGTCTTATATTATTATAAATTCTTCCCTAAACTATGGTTTAAGATACATATAATGCTTTAAGCCCTTCAGCCTTTGGGTCTTGATCTGCAGTTCTGGGGAATAAAAAATTCATTGTAATAGTTTGATGGGTAGAGATAATGGCAACTAGAAAAGTGGAGGAAAGAAAAACCTTGGCAGAAAGTCTCATTTTATTGAGTTATGCTCTCTTTATTACTGTTGGTAGAAAATATATGAGGGGGGACTCCCTTGTTGGTCCAGTGGTCAAGACTTTGCCTTCCAATGCAAGGGGTATGGGTTCGATTCCTGGTTGGGGAGCTAGGACCTCACGTGCCTTGGGGTCAAAAAAGAAAACCCCCAAAACATAGGACAGTAGCAATACTGTAACAAATTCAATAAAGATTTTAAAAATGGTTCACATAAAAAAAAATAGAAGATTAGAAAAAAGGAAATATATGGGATTGCCAATTGTTTAAAAAGAGAAAATAAATAATGCTGGGCCAAAGGAGTTAGACAAGTTATAGAAAACAAAGAATCATAAAAAAATATTGAATTCTAATTAATGAATAAATGCTGGAGTGTTTAGGGGTGAAATATATTAATGTTTGCAACTTACTTTGAAATGCATAAAGTATAAGATGGATGGATAGATAGAAGAAGAGATGGATAAATAGTGACAAAGCAATTAGCAAAATGTTCATTATAGAATCTGGACAGTGGGATATGGATTTTCACTTTCAAATTGTCTGCCAGTTTGAAATTTTCCATAATAAAGTGTTCAAATTAACTGAATAAAGAAATTTAATATAGATAAAACAGAAAAGTAGCAGAAGTGAAAAAATATATCCCAGAGCTGGAAGATATCAAATAGATAAATTTCTACAAAATCAAATCAATAAAAAAAAGTCTAAAAAGAGAAAATTCAAATGTACTACATTAATAATAAAAAGAGGAGGTAACCTCTTTTTAGAAAAATAGTATTGACTCTCCACTAGTAGATTTTCTGAATTGGGCAATTTTCTAGGGAAAAAAAAATATAAGTATTTTAAGAAGAGAAAAAAATCAAAATGAACCAATATGGTAAAAAAAATGGTCAAAAAAATGAAAATATGACTTCTTACCTAAATAAGAGCTGGACCCAGATAAGCCTGCAGGTAAATTCAATCAAAGCTTTGAGAGACAGATGATTCTAGTACTATTTACATGTTCTAAAGCATAGAAAACCTTCCCCTCTCATTTAATGAAGCTAAAATGATCCTGAGTCCACAATCTGAAAAATATAGCAAATACAAAAAAAATTATGAATATAAATATCAATGTCCTAAATCAAATGTCAGCAAACTGAATCTAGAAGCATATTATTAGAGTAAAATTTATTTCAAGGATATTAAGAAATATATTCATAATTTATAAGTCAAAGGAAAAACGTCATTTAAATGGATGCAGAAAATACCTTTGATTCAATATTAATTCAATATCCACTAATGAGTTTTAAAAAATCTGTTTTCCCTTAGCAGAATCAAGAGAAACCCCAGAACAAATAGTAAAACATCATACTTAAAACATCATGCTTAACAGTAAAACAATGGGGCATCGCCATTAAAATAAAGAACATAAGGTTTCTTGCTATCACCACTGTTATTCAACACTGTTTGGGGAGTTCTAGCCCATACTCGGGCAACAAAATGATGTAAGAGGTATAAATACTGGTAAAGGAAGAGTTAACTTTTAATTATGGCTTCTCCCTAGAAAAACCTAAGAAAATTCATTAAATTAATATAAAAACCTTCAAATGATAGCCAGGTCCAAGAATAATATTTTTAAGAATCAGTTTTTTCACATGGCATCAATACCTAGTTAGAATGTTGTTGTTGAGTCACTAAGTTGTGTCCGATTCTTTGCGACCCCATGGACTGCGGCACACCAGGCTTCCCCGTCCTTTATCTCCCAGAGTTGCTCAAATTTATGTCCATTGAGTTGGTGATGTTATCTAACCATTTCATCCTCTGTCGCCCTCTTCTCATTTTGCCTTCAGTCTTTCCCAGCATCAGGGTCTTTTCCAATGAGATGGCTCTTCGCATCAGGTGGCCAAAGTATTGAAGCTTCAGCTTTAGCACCAGTCCTTCCAATGAATATTCAGGGTTGATTTCCTTTGGGATTGACTGGTTTGATCTCTTTGCAGTCAAAGGACTCTCAAGAGTCTTCTCTAGCACCACAATTTGAAAGTGTCAGTTCTTTGGGGCTCAGCCTTCTTTATGGTCCAAATCTCACATCGATACATGACTACTAGAAAAACCATAGCTTTGACTAGATGGACATTTGTTGGCCATGTGATGTCTCTGCTTTTTAATATGATGTCTAGGTTTTTCATAGTTTTCCTTCCAAGGAGTAAGAGTCTCTTAATTTTACGGCTGCAGTCACTATTTGCAGTGATTTTGGAGCCCAAGAAGAAAGAAAATCTGTCACTGCTTCCACTCTTTCCCCATCTATTTGTCATGAAGTGATGGGACCAGATGCCATGATATTCATTATTTGAATGTTGAATTCAAAAAAGCCAACTTTTTCACTCTCCTCTTTCACCCTTAAGAGGCTTCTTATTAGCTCCTCTTCACTTTCTGCGATTAGAGTGGTATTGTCTACATATCTGAAGCTGCTGCTATTTTTCCTGGCAATCTTGATTCCAGCTTGTGAATCATCCAGTGCAGTATTTCACATGATGTACTCTCCATAGAAGTTAAATAAATAGGGTGATGCATACAACCTTGTTGTACTCCTTTCCCAATTCTGAACCAGTTGTTCCATGCAAGGTTCTAATTGTTGCTTCTGACACACATACAGGTTTTACAGGAGACAGGCAAGGTGGTCTGGTATTCTCATCCCTTTAAGAATTTTCCACAGTTTGCTGTGATGCACACAGTCAAAGGCTTTTGTGTCAGTGAAGCAGAAGCAGATGTTTTTCTGGAATTCTCTTGCTTTCTCTGTGATCCAACAAATGTTGGTAATTTGATCTCTGATTTCTCTGCCTTTTCTAAAACTAGCTTATGCATTTGGAAATTCTCTTGTTCATGTACTGCTGAAGCCTAGCTTGAAGATTTTGAGCGTAACCTTACTAGAACATATCATGGGAGAAACCTTGATTAACAGCAGTAATAGCAACCTACTTTTTTTAAAGATTTTTTTTTTTTGATGTGGACTAGTTTTTAAAGTCTTTATTGAATTTGTTACCATACTGAAGTGAAGTCGCTCAGTCGTGTCCGACTCTTTGCGACCTCACGGACTGTAGTCCACCAGGCTCCTCAATCCATTGGATGTTCCAGGCATGAATACTGGAGTGGGTTGCCATTTCTTTCTCCAGGGGATCTTCCTGACCCAGGGATCGAACCCGGGTCTCCCGCATTATAGGCAGACGCTTTATCATCCAAGCTACCAGGGAAGCCCTGTTACCATATTGCTTCTGTTTAATGTTTTGGTTTTTTAGCCTCGAGGTATGTGGGATCTTAGCTTCTAATCAGGAACTGAACCTGCACTCCCTGCGCTGGAAGGCAAAGTCTTAACCACTGGGCTGTCGAGGAAGTCCTGACATCAACCCATTTTAAAAGTACTCAAGTATGGACTTATTTCACTAGGCACATGATCAAATTCATTTTATTACGAGGATTACATCGCTTCTTTACATGTGACAGCCTTGTCTGCTTTAGGAAGAAAATGAATACGCTGAGGAGGGCGCTTGCTCTTGGGCAGCTCCATGCCGACAGGGAAGGTGAGCTGGATCCTGAGCCAGATGACCTTTCCAGGTCACTCTTGGGGAGTTGGGAAGAGACTCTGGGAAATGTGGCATGAACGGATGAGAGGAAGATGGAGAGGAACTGTGGAGGCTGCACTCAGGGGGACCCTTCCAAACGTTTAAACCAAGAGGCCTTGCCATCTTGGGGTGTGCTGGAATGAGGGGGCAGATGCCGTCACATCTCCCTTCCTCTTACGAGGTACCACTCTGATCTGCTGTGCTGGTGTCTTCTTCTGCTCCACTTCCTTCCCTAAATCACTCTGTGCCCTGCGGGGAAAGCAGACTTGCATAGTTGCAACAGGATCCGTTGTCTTCTGGCTTCTGATGGGGTTCAGCGATGGGCGGACCCCCGAGGCGGGGGGAGGAAATGCCAGCTCCATGCAGCAGCGCCCTTGGGTTCTGGAAACCACCTCACCACTTTGTGCCAAGGGGTGTTAACAGCCCTGTGTTACAGCTCGTGCCCTGTACTCTTCCTGTGGTTTCTGACATACTGCTCACACCTTAGTAAATAGCTCCTTTATGAAGCCTTCCTCAAATTACCCTGATTTGGGTGGGCCACCTGTTTTCCCGCTGGGTCTTGACCAACATGAATGCCTCCATGACCTCCCCCTAAAACTGCGGTCACATCTCCAGTCGAGGTCAGCGGGAGATTGTCCAGGAAAGACAGCCCTCTGGAAGGGGACCCGGAGAGGTCTGGCCGAGGAGAGGCTTCCACCTGTGAACCATCAGGCGGGGGAGTGTCAATCAGCAAGCAACATCCCCAATATGAAACCAAGGTCCTGAGGTAACCACCTGTGCCCCCAAGCACAGGAAGAAAGGACCCTGACCCAGTTGGGTAGAGACGGCTCTAGAAAGATTCCACCCTCACTAGTAGGGGCAGGGGGCAGACAGTGCACTGAGGCTGACTTTTTCCTGTGTACATTTCCAGGTTTGGGGGGAATGCACAAAGTTATCTTTCACAATAAGAAAACAATTTCATGTAGGAAAACTGAAAAAGTGGGTGGAGCTGGGGGCAGGGGTGTTAGAAAGCTTCCCCCTGTGAAGGCCCCTGCCTTACCCTGGCCAGCCTCACTTCCTGGGAACCTCGCCTGACCTTGGACTCGGCATATGCCCTCTCTGAGCACCCTTTTGCTGTGGGCCAGCGAGAGAAGCAGGGGGAGAGGGCCATGCAGACTGTCCCGCAAAGGGCAGGAGGGCTGTGTGCATTACCTTTATGATCCCTGCTGCTCCTTGGACCTGTCAGACCCCACCCAGCGGCCTGCCTTGTCAGTCTGGTCTGACGCTGAACCTAGTTCACTCGGGCCACCCAGTGTCCACCTTCATGGAGCGCTCCTGCATGGCTGGCTCCATCCCCGAGAAGCACAAGTCCTGCCCAGCTGCCTTGTGCCAGGGGAAGCCCAGACCTGGCCTCTGGCTTGGCTCTGACCTCACTTGCCATGTGACCCCGGGCTTATGTTGCTTTCCGGGCCCACTGCCCTCCGTGTACAAAATGAAAGTCTGCTGGACTGGGCAAAGGAATTTCCCTAGGAATGATTCTGCAGCTTTCCCTTTCCCTTGCCCGGCAAAGCTCACAATGCAGCTGGGAGAAAGGGAGAGAGGACCAGGGCCTCTGGTCCCCTTGAGAAATACAGTGCCCTCTGTGGGAATGTGTGGGTTTGACTCCCACCAGCCAGGGTTAAAGGAAAGCCATTCAATCAAATGAAAGAAAATAAAATGTCTTCTATGGATTTTGTGTCAAGGCCATCAGTGTTGCTGGCGGGTTTAACTTTCTTCCCAAGGTGCAGCTGAAACAGACCCAGGCTGAATCCCTCCTTCAGGAGAGGGCAAGTTCCAGGGAAAGTCTGGCACCCAGCCCGGCTCAATTAATGTTTCCTCAGTAGAGTCCAGCATGCTCACAGGACAGAGGAAGGGAGCATGAGATAACGAGATCAGTGGGTGACCTTGAAGGTCTCTCCAGTCACTGGAGTTGGGTGGCCATGGTTCTATGCCTGGGAACTATCTCAGGCAGTATAGCCAGGAGGGCAAGGCCAACAGCTCTGGGTGCCATTCTGGCCTGGCTCCAAACCTGAACTGCCTTATGCTCCCCCTCACTCCCCCTTCCCAAGTCATTATCTCCACTGAACTACCACTGGGACAGACCCAATGCTAATGAAGCCCTGCGCAGCCTTCTGTCTGCTCCTTATTAGATTTTCTCTCCCATTCCTCACACTTCCCACAGTACACTGCCTTGTACAATGAGGTGACCTACATCTGTTTTGTACAGGCTAACTATAGCTGAGGGCAAGACCACTCAGCTCTTGGTTGACAAACTTTCTTACTAGAGATGAATGTCCCAGAGTTTGTACTGAAGACACCCTAATGTCTGTGACTAACGCCACTAGTGACATCATGACAAGCTCACAGACTCTGAGATGTGAGCCTTGCATATGTTTGTGGCAAAAAGACCATCCCTTCCAACCATGCTATTCTTGAGCAAACATCTAGTCTAGGCTGGAGGAGGTGAACAGGACTTTGCATTGGATATGGAAGGCAAGTTTTAAAATAACCAGGTCAGAGGCCTGAGGAATGAAGTAGGGCTGTTTAAGTAACTGGAGGAAAGCACTCAAGTTATAAAATCAGACAGTTGCTGTTATTGGGTTTCACTACCTTGTTAGTGAACTAGCTGCAGTTCATGGGATCACAATAAATCAGATATGACTTAGCAACTGAACAATCACCTAGTTAGAAACACCTATCACAGCTGCAGGTAGTTAAACAAAACTTTTCATATCTATGCTCTTAACAAGTTGAGATTGCCAAAAACTGACTTTATCTTAAGGTGAATGCAGTTGGAGGCCTTGGCCAACTTACTCTTGCCCTCCTGTGCCTCAAACTGGTTGGGGCAGCAGTGTGTTGCCCCTGACTAGCCAACCAGCTACGGCCATCCTGCTCCCCTTGGTCAACTGTCTAGTGTTGGCCAATACTACCCAGTCCTGGGCAAGGAGACACACGGGAAAACTGTTGAGGGATTTCTGAGAAACATATTTTTTATTCATAAGATATGATGGAAGCAAAGAAGGTACCGTGACTAGTGCCCTTTCTTCTTACTCAGAATGCTGTGCTTGAAGCTGGGCTTGTCACCACGAGCAGGAGACCATGATGGAACTGTGATCTCTTTACCACAGACACCCAACGAGGATTTGGTGGCATGAATGACAGACATTTGCTGTCCCTGGTTTACAGTAAATGATGACTCAGAGAGACCCACAATTTAGTGTCACCCAGTGACAATCGAGCCTTAAGCCCGGGTCCTCGGTCCTGGAGCCCTTGGGAAGACCCCTGACAGAGCTGGTTGTGGAATGAGGATTCCAGGAGATAAGAAGAATCTTTCCCAAGTTCGCCTGCTTCTTTTTGCCCTGATTAAAAATGTTCACATTCACCACACTCACTCCTCTTCATTGCCATGTTTGCTCTGAAGATAATTTACTTTATTACCAGTCACTCTGGATAACTCCCTTGTTTAACAGGCCTCTCTTACAAAGCACCCTGTTGGCTGTCCCTGGGCTCTGGTGGCTGATGGTTTGACAGCTCCAGGGGTGCACCTGGCCTGAGGGTGAGGCACTGTTGTGTGCTCTCAGACTGAAACAGTCTGGGGACTAACGGCCGGTTAGAGAGACACATACTCCCCAGAGGACACATCTAGCAGCAGCCTTCTTCTAGGAACTGAGTCATTTCCTGTGAGAAATCCATCCTGTCTAGTTTAGGTGGGGCTGAAGCTCCCCTGACTTTCCTTCTCTGCCAGAGGTGGGCATGTGACCCAAGCCAGGCCTATGACCCTCTTAGGGTCCACTCCTGCCCAATTACTTCCTGTAGGCTGGATAGCAGGTTATTTCATCTGTTTTCCTAGTGTCTTGGTTTCATTACCCATGGCCTTATGGGAGCCTCTGAACCTTTCTCTGGAGTCCACTTTTCACGCAGTTACCTCATCTGCTAAGTTGTCCACCTCCCGTAGAACCGCTTTCTCCAGACTTGCAGGTCCTCCTGCCTCCAGCACCTGGCAGAATTGCAGAAGGGCAGGGCCTTCATTTCTCTCTCTTGCCTGTGCCCCCTGTCTCCTGCAGAGCCTCTACTAGCCTGATACACTTGGGCACAGCCAACCAGCAGGGGCTCTGTGCTGCTCTGAGGCCGGGAAGCCACTGACAGCCGGTCCCCAAGGCAGCCTGGCTGTGCTCACCACAGCCACTGGCTAGTGGGAAGCGCCATCTCCCGAACTGACTGGACCTGGGCTTGTTTCACCTGTGACTACCTATGGTCAGAGTTCTCAAGACTGTGTGACTCTGTCCTTGGGGCAGGACCAACCTTTAGATCTTTTCCTCCCTTGATATGCCCCCCTCCCTCAAACCCAAGCACCTCTCTCATTTCTCATTTCCTTCCCAGACCAAAAACTTCTACTACTTTTTTAATAAGAAATTTAGTCCTTCCTGGCTATTGCCCTATCCTGATGAGGAAGGGCCTCTGCAGTAGACTGTATCATTGTTCAAAATACTCATGGTCTGCCCCAGCTTCTTCCCTTCTTCCCCCCAACACACAAATACACACACATACACAGGAGGATGGTATGTTCCTCCCTACCTTTTGGAGTCGGGGCGGCCACGTGACTTGCTTGGATGTTAGCCGTAGGCAGAAATGATAGAGTCACTTCTGAGCAGAGACCTACCCACCAGTTGTGGCTTTCTTCGTCTCCTTCTTCCCTTTGTGAGGACACTGGAGTGAAGACAACAGTGAGAAGGGGCACAGCAGACGTGTGACGGGAGCACGGTGGAGGTTTGGGGCCTCAGCCTCAGCTGACCGAGAGCTTCTCGGGCCCTGATCAGCTGGCCCCCTGCCTCCACGGTGCAGTTCTCTCTGCTCTAGGATATACCACAGGGCTGAAATGCAGGAAGGAACCAGTGGGGAGAAGAACTGCCTAACCTACTCCTGCTCTTGGAGTGCCTGAAGCTCTCAGTCCCGAAGAAGCCGGGGTCTTTGTCCTTGACCGTTCTGCCAAGAACATGCCAGGGTCTGTTCTGACCAGCTCTGTCCCCGCTGCTCTGTTTTCCCACTTTCGGAGTAATCACACTCCCATAACTTCTTATTCAGAGCAAAGGACAAGGCTCGCCAAAGAGTGATCAGTGGTTTCATTCTAAATGTGCACTTTGCTTAGAAATACACATAATCATATAAAATTATTTTATTAAAATAGAAAAGCTTTCCAGTACATTGCATTGAAGAGACTTATATAGAAAAAGCAATTGCAACAAACATGCTACATGGCACTGAGAAATTCTGAAAGCTTTAAGTGCCCACTTTGAAACAACATTTTGGTATAATAAGCATAACCCTATATCTTTCAGAGGGTACATATATTTAACACTGAGAAAAACACTTCATGTAAATTCTAAGTTTAGGTGCATATAAACAAGAAGTATTACACTGAATAGCTTATTTAAAACTGTGAAACACATTCAAAGTTTTCTTAGACAACATGCAAACATTTTAATACTTAGATTGACACTTTTAAATATATAAACCACACTTCTTTATAAATCTGTATCAAAAAAAAAAACAGAACACTTACCTACATTGTGCATATCACAAAAAACAAATGTGTCTTCATGAACGGAAAGTACTGGGTTAACACATATGATTGTCATTTTACAAATATGGCTATTCACCTTCTTCATAATAAAATAGAAAAATCATGTATTATTTACATGAACTACTAACTATTTCACTTTTTGGCAATTACATAAGTAGCAGCAATTGGTTTAAAGGTTAATGTTTAAAAACTCTACATTTAACTTGGATGATACCAAAGGATATACATCTGTTAATATAAAAATGCATAATACAAGATGCTTTGATGCAATATAACTTCTCCCTTTCACAGAAGTCACAGACACACTTTAAGAACCACTGAGACTATCACTTAGGTACAATATATCATGTGAGTGCCATTTACTTAGCCTGCTTTTGCTTAACACATTAAATGGATTCTGAATTAGATTTCTAGAAATTAAATTTGCCTGATGACTTAGATGATAATTCCAAAGATGCCCTATCTTTTTCTCATGTTCTAGTAACCGTGGCTCTTCACTGTGACTCCCCACTTCTAGACAGAGTAGGGAATTACCTGTAAACAGACACACATGCACTAGGGGCACCTCAATCCTGAAAGAGCTCTGAAATGGAGTTTCTGTGATACGAAGCCCATAGTAAAGTGAGCTGTCTTTCTAAAAAGTGATCACCTCATTTATCGACGATAGAGAATTCGTTCTGTGGCGGGGGACCCGTCTAACGAGCAAAATGTGAACTGCAAGGCGGCCAGTGACCCACCGGAAGGAAGCGTCCTCTTTCCCTTAGCATTTGGAAGAACAGACTGTAACACTGGTAGAGATAAGGCAAAACCCTCACTAACACTGGTAATTAAGAAAATACTGTATGGTGAACAGAGGTTAAGAGGTGACAAGTGCTTTGCCTTGGCCACTATTCAACTACAAACCAGCAGTCCTATATGTTTTTGCCAAAGTAAGAAAATTAGATCAAGGAATATTTTGCAGTTTTCACGGGCAGTCAGTTGTGTCTCCAGACTCTGTGGATGGTGAGGCCCAGGCTGAGGAGGACGAGGCGGGGCTGACGGGGAGGCCGGGCCCTGGGAGCGGCTGAGGGAATGCTGCTGGAGACCCGCACCTGCGAGATGACCAGGGCAGACAGAGGGACGTGGGCTGCCAGAGTGGGGCTGTCAGAGTTGATCAGAGATTCGATCTTCTCTGCTTCCTTATTGCAGGCCTCAATCTGGGAGAGGATAATCAGATCCTTTTAATATAAGTCACAGAACCCACGACAAAGGTCAAGTCAGACAAATTCCACATATATCCCAACACACGAAATACGTCTTCTCTTTATCCTTTTTTTTTAGCAAAGTAGTATTCTGATAAAGTCTTAATTTATTACACACATAATAACAGCATCAATGGAAACCAAATTAAATAAAGAGCCATGATGCACACAGCCACTGCCCTTTCTTTCCCCACAGTCCTGTTCACCCCTTATTCACATTTAGACATTATCTCTCATGCTTAAACACAGTCACAGGGATTGGCCTCTCCACGGCCACCTACACATCAGGAGGAGAGGAAAGCACTGAGACAGAGTGAGCTTCCTCACTGTGGCAGCTGAGAAACCACTGTGTTCACTCCCATCACTGGGACCCTCCCTATGCTGATGCTGAAACCTGCGCCTCCTGAGTGAGGTTCACCTCTAGATTATGAGGAAGAAAACTCAGGGCCCAGATCAGATCCGTTCTGGTGGGCTCCTCCTCCCCAGGAGGAGCACAGCCCTTGGGAGACAGGAGTCTGCCTGGCCTTGTCACTGCGTGGCAGGTGGCCGTCCCTGCCCTCCCTGGGCCTCAACCGCCTCATCTGGAAGATGAGCAGAGGCCTTCTGAGTCACAGCATCTCCACCCCCCCGCATGCATTCTGTCGGAAGCCACTCCCTGGGAGCAGCCCCGTCCTCAGAGCCGCTGTGCTCTCCTCCCTTCCGCCCTCCCGATTCAAAGCGACAGGATGGCTGCACGACCCGTGCTGACCGCACCTGTAAAGCTTTTGGATAATGGTCCACAGGAATGATGAGGATCACAATTTCTGACTCAATGCTGAAGTACCCAAACACATCACACTGTGGGACGGACACATGCATGCGGATCTTCTGAAGTATTTCCAGAACTGTGATTGGCTTTTTGTTTGTAACCTAGAAAGAGAAAACTATTCTATTACCTGAAAAAAGAATTCCTTACTACTGCCTAAGCTGTCTTGTTACCTTGCCTAAAACAAGAAGGCTCTTTTAATCCTAAGAGCGGGGCAGGGCCTTGCTGGATGAATTCTAAATATTCACAGAACCCATTCCAGTAGGGTTTTTTCTGACTGCTAAGTTTTCTGGCTGACATAAACACTCTCACCAGGAGCACGTTTTAAGGGACAATTCTGAGTTGGATGCCATGGGGAAATAATTAAAGCCTTCCTGTAAAAATATAGCTGTTTTCATTGAAATGGGTGCAATTTTTTTAGGTAGTGGTGGTGTTGGTTGCTACACTTCTGCAATCTCATCTTCACAAGAGTGAGCAGCAAAAATGATGGTACAAAAAAGGAAAAGGGGCGAAACCATCATGGGAAGATGGTCGATTCTGGACATACCCCCAGAGGAATGGGGACCACCTGAGGGCGGGTGACCCTGAAACTATCTGGGGGTCTATCAGTTGCTGGCTGCCTGGCTCTGGCTCCAGCCCTCATGTGGCTCACTGTGCTGGCAGGAGACCGTTTTTAAGCAAGCACAGGCTCCCTGGTGGCAGAGAAGGTCACTGCACAGCCAGGCTGTACAGGTAAGGGGCACGGGATCGGGGGCAGATGGCCTGAGCTCAAAGCCCAGTCCTCCTGGTTGGGGGCTACCACACGGCCTTGGGCAAGATGTCCCTGTGTAAATTAGATTCTTCATCTATGAATGGGATGACACATCTGTCTGTATGACTACCGACAAGTTTATTAATAAGCTTTCAATAGTACAGGGCACATAAAGCAACTTACCTTAGCAATAGTATCCAGTTTTTCTTTGTCAAACAAAACTCTTAACATGCCAGCACATAATGGGCAACAGGCACCTGTATAACAGAAACCATTCTGTTTGCGTTCAGAATTAGAAATAAAGAAAATTCAAAATAGTTGGTGAAATTACCAGCCCTTTATTTTGTGCTAGGAAAGTTACTGAAGTCTTTCCTGATGACTGCACTTTCAGATATATTCCCTGATCAACCTGGAGTCTAATGATCTATACATTTACCAAAATCCTTCCTCCATTCCTGCTTTCCTCCTGTTCCACTTCTCAGGTGGGGCAGCTGTGGCTTTATACAGCACAGGGCGAGCTGGCCTTTCCAGAGACACAGGGCCTAGACCCTGCCCTACCCAGAACTCACTGTGTGATCCCAGGCAAGTGTCTCCTGTCGGCAAAACACAGGAGCAAGTGTTTCAGAGATTCCATGGGTGTTTTGATTCAAGCTGAATTTTAAAAGTTATTGAAACTGTTAAAAAGCAATAGTAACATGTCAGACCATGGTCTCCAGGAGGAAGGAGGCTCTGTTCGCTCACGGCTGTGCCCCCAGCACCTAGACGCCTGTCTACGACATAGTGGATGCCCAAGGAACATTTGCTGAATTCCTGGACAGAGGAAAGAACTTGTCAGACTCCAGGTAATCTGTTCTGTGCAGACTTGGGATAAAGCCTCTTCTGCTCCCTCTGCTTAACCCAAGTATGAAACTGAAAGGTAAGTTGTTTGAAAACTGTTAACTGCTTATAACAGCCTGTTTGAAACAAGACTTCTTAATTACATGCAACCAAAACAATTAAATTAGACACTAAGGCCAGTCTAAGACAACAACTATCTTGTTTTTCTCAATTTAAAATGTTTATGTTCATCAAAAATACTTCAATTGTTCATTAATATCCAATTCTTTATTCATTAACTTTATAATAGGCAAACGTTATGCCTTTGAACTAGTAACCATAATTCCAGCAGTTAAATATTGCTGTTTATCTATTGGTGTTTGAGTTAAGACTGAAATAAGTTTTCCACATTGTTTTAAAACCACTAGACCAGATGATGTCCAAGACAGATCCACCACTTTTTAAGGTAGGCCCAGAGAAACGCATCAATCAGCATTAGGTGGAGTTAAGATTTCCTAAGAAGTTTAAACACACTTAAGTCAGCTTTATTCTTAGTGACTCACTCTCTGAGGACAGATAAGCAAATCCTCCCAATCCCGCCCCTGCCCCACCCCCAGCACTGGCAGCCTACCAGGTGGGATGATGGGTTTGCACTCGGTCGCTGAGAGTGAAGGACACTTCACGGCAGCACACTCAGCCACAGAACTGTACTCGGAGAGGACCCCGACAGCCTGGCAGGGCCCGTGGTAATCGACCGCCACCCGGTCCGAGTAGGCCGCACACACGCTGCTGTAGGTCTCCCCGTTGTGCCCACATACGAGCTCCGGGGTCCTGCAGAAAGGCTGAGCGCAAGAAAGCACACTTAGTGGTAAACTTCTAAGGGCACTTTTCCTAACCAAGAATAGGTCTCCCTACTTTCAAGAAGCAGAAAAGACAGTATAAATTCTTGGACACTCTGAAAAGGCTGCTAAACAGGGCGTGGGGTTAGGGGCAACAGGACCGTCCCAAGACTGAATGAAGAGACTACTTTCTCAGCCTCTCAGGGACCTGGGTGATCATTCTCTCTATGAGATAAAAAGCCTCCCTTCCTCCCAACTTCCATTATTCCAGAAGAGCCTGTTAGAAGAAAACAAGACCAATCTCGATGCAAATTCAGAGGCCTTATCATTTCACACTGGTTCATGGGGTTGCAGAGTCAGACATGACTTAGCGACTGAACAACAACAGGATAGAGAGGGAAGAGAGGAGAGATGAGGGGAGCAGACGGGCTCTGCATCATGAAGAACATCTAAGAGAAAACCTGCAGCCAGGAAGAGGGTCCAACAAGAGGGAATTCAGAGTAAAGGTATCAGTGCACTTAGAAGATAGGCTCTGAGGGGAAACAAGCCCAGGGAGATGAGCTGAAGGGATTTTCCTTCAGTGAAAATCAGGAAATGGGAAGCCAGCACATCGGTGTCAGCTGGCTGTGAGCAGGGATTGCTGGTCCAAAGCTGGGCTTCTTCCAGGCAGACGGCCCAGCATACAGATCACTGGTGTGTATGGAAGGTCTCAGTGGGGTTGTCCTCAGGGTTATTTTTTGACATGAATACCAATTTCACAACCCTCAAAGGCTAAAGTAAACTGATGTAAGACATTACGTTTTAGAGAAGTTTTCAGTCAGTTTTCAGGACCTTGGGTGGAACTTCAGTGGAAAGAGTAGGGGGAAAGCTCTTCTCTTGGTTGTTTTCCCTCACATTCTTTCTGGGCTATTTTCTTTCTTTTTATTATTTTTGTTTGTGCGGTTTTCTAACGAAACAGCTCTGGGCCCACAGAACAAGGGGAAGTGGAGATGCTGCTGACTCATGCCAGGGGTGCAAGGCTTTAAATTCTTTTCTAGTGGCTGGTGTCAAGAAGCCTCTCTTTTTGCTCTGTATACTAGAGGTGCAACGGGTCATGAGCAAGGGGGCCCTCCAGTGTTAGGAGGAAAAGCCAGCCTCGGATGGTTCATTTTTGATAGAGGACTGAGTGCTCTAGATTTGATGGGATTCACAGAAGACCCTCAGTGGGGGTCTCACTGCTGATTCACATGTAAAAGATCATAAGCTGATTTATGCTCAGTGTACTTGGGCTTGTCAGGCCAACAGTGGTACCTGGCACGGGCCTTTGTATAAGAGGCTTTTCCCTCTCTGGTACAAAGTGCAGAGATTGCTGTGCTCCATGTGGTTTGTATCACAAACAGGATCTCGGACCTGGTCACAGGTGAGCTGTCTTGGCAAACACTCATATTGGCTACATCCAAACTTATCAAACGTCGTCAGGCAGACTTGTGGTTTGGGTATGCATCTGAAAAACACAAATGCAGCACCATGAGTCAATGCTGTAAGAGACTAGAGTGGGGCTGGCAGGCAGTGGTGGGGCACGGGAGGCTGAAGAGAAAGTAAGAGAGCGATCAGAAACAGTCCCTGTGCCTGAGAGCTCATGGAGACTGGGGAGTCGACATGCATGTAAAGCAGGCCGCCAGGTGGAAACCACATGCCAAATGCTCATGAGAATGAGTCATTCTGACTGGGGAGCCTGGAGAAAGCACACGGAGGAGGCGGCGCGGGAGGACGAAGGCCTACCCGTCAGAGGGAGTAGCAGGGCAAGCGTGTGATGCCCCAGACCCTGTGGTGCTGGGGGAGAGAGCAGAGGGCCCTGCGGGCAGAAGCGAAGGGTGCTCGGGGTGGAGGAGGCATGACACGAGACCACCACACAGGTCAGGTCCGCTATTGGAGGTGTTCTTATCAATAATAGATGACGCATTTTTCAGGGACTTAATTATCAGCTTGACTAATGTGAGTCTATCTTAAGAGAAAACTTCACAGCATATGCTGAAAATTTCAGGCTTCTGTGTTTATAAAGTTGAGGACCTGATGCTGGCTGGTTGTGAATCACTGAGAGAATGCCACCCCATGAAGCCGGGTTTTCCTAGTAATACCCGGACCTGGCTTCATCCTCAATCTCTGAACTTCTGCAGAGGGGTTAGGGAGGATGGATCTTTTCTTCTTTAGACTTTTTTGCCTCTCTCATTTCTATAAAGGGTACTTATAATTTTCTATAAGAAGATAGAACCTAAGAAATGTTTAACTTTTACTGGGTATTTAAAACAATAGGACACATAAATATTCATCTATAACATAAAAGGAGAAGAATATATTAGCTAACATCATATAATTTCAAAGGAAATTACTTCTTTTTACACGAAATTACCACCACCATCACTACTACTACCTATGGCTACCTTTTCTGATGAGATTTAAAATTAGGATGTATGTAAAGACAAATTAAGAAAACAATCCAATTTAAAAGCACATTTACAAAGAATAAAATATCCAGGAATAAATTTAACTAAGGAGCTTTTTTTTTTGTGCTGGTATCGCTCTCGCAAACATGGTGAACGTTCCAAAAACCCGCCGGACTTTCTGTAAGAAGTGTGGGAAGCATCAGCCCCACAAAGTGACACAGTACAAGAAGGGCAAGGATTCTTTATATGCCCAGGGAAAGCGGCGTTATGACAGGAAGCAGAGTGGCTATGGTGGGCAGACTAAGCCGATTTTCTGGAAAAAGGCTAAAACTACAAAGAAGATTGTACTGAGGCTTGAATGTGTTGAGCCCAGCTGTAGATCGAAGAGAATGCTGGCTATTAAGAGATGCAAGCATTTTGAGTTGGGAGGCGATAAGAAGAGAAAGGGCCAAGTGATCCAATTTTGAGCTTCATATTTTGTTTTATTATGAAGACAATAAAAGTTTGAGATCGTTTACTTCAAAAAAAAATTTAACTAAGGAAAACGATAAGACACTGATAAACTGAAGACAACACAAACAGGTGGAAGGATATACTATGCTCATGGATTAGAAGAACTATTGTTAAAAATGACAGTTACCCGAGGTAAGCTATAGATCCAATGCACTCCCTATCAAATACAATAAGCATTTTTCATAGAACTAGAACAAGTAATTATAAAATTTGTATGGAAACACAAAAGTCCCTGAATAGCCAAAACAATCTTGAGAAAGAACAGAGCCCTCCCTGATTTCAAACTATACTACAAAGCTATAGTCATCAAACTATATGGTACTAGCACAAAAACATACACATAGATCAATGAACAAAACAGAGAGTCCAGAAATAACCCCACATTTATACAGGCAATTAATCTATGACAAAGGAGGCAAGAATATATAATGGAGAAGAGATAGTCTGTTCAATAAATCGTGTTGGGAAAACTGGACAAGTACATGTAAAAGAACCACAGTGGACCACTTTCTCACACCATATACAAATATAAATTCAAAATGCATTGATGACTTAAATATAAAACCTGAAACCATAACACTTCTAGAAGAAAACACAGGCAGTATGCTCCCTGACATTAGTCTTAGTAATATTTTTTAGGTACATCTCCTCAGGCAAGGGAAACAAAAGCAAATATAAACAAATGTTGACTACATCAAACTAAAAAGTTTTTGCACAGCAGAGAAAACCATCAACAAAATGAAAAGGCTGCCTACTGAATGGGAGAACATATTTGCAAAAGATATATGTGATAAGGGGTTAATATCCTAAATATGCAAAGAACTCAAAGAACTCAACATCAAAACAAACAAACAAACAAACAAACAAAACCCTAACCCTAAACAACCCAATCAAACAATGGGTGGAGGATGTGAAGAGACATTTTCCCAAAGAAGACAAACAGATGGCTAATAGGAACAGGGAAAGATGCTCAACATCATTAGTAACCAGGGAAATGCAAATCAGAATCACAATGAGACATCACCTCACACCTGTCAGAATGACTATTATCCAAAAGACAACAAATAAGTCTTGATGAAGATGTGGAGAAAAGGAAACCCTTCTGTGTGCATGTGATGTATGCCACCCAGGTGCACACACAGGACAGAATATTGCTCAGTTATAGAAAAGAATGAATCTGGTTACAACATGGAGGGACCTAGAGAGTGCTATGTTAAAGTGAAATAAGACAAAAAGAGAAAGACAGATTTCAGTTATACTTGGACTATAAAAAGCGAAACAAATGAACAAACATAGTAAAAGAAACACAGTCATAGATACAGAGAACAAAAAGGTGATTGCCAGAGGGGAGGAGAGTGGGAGAGGAGAGAAACTGGTGTGGAAGCCCAAGAGGTTCAAGATTCCAGCTGCACAATAAATGAATCGTAGGTATGAAGTATACAGTATGGAGAACAGAGCTGATAATTATGTAATATCCTTATATGGTGAAAGATAGTAACTAACTTACTTCCAAATGTATAGAAATATTGAATCACTATGTTTATACCAGGAACTAACACAGAGTTGTAGGTCAATTATACTTTAAAACAGACAAACTCATAGGAAAAGATTAGATATGTGGTTACCAGAGGCAAAAGGTGAGGGGAGGGAGACTTAGATGAACGTAGACAGAACCAGACATGGAACAACAGACTGGATCCAAATTGGGAAAGGAGTACGTCAAGGCTGTATATTGTCACCCTGCGTATTTAACTTAAATGCAGAGTCAGTCAGTCAGTCAATGCAGAGTACATCATGCGAAATGCTGGGCTGTACAAAGCACAAGCTGGAATCAAGACAGCCGGGAGAAATACCAATAACCTCAGATATACAGAGAAATCACCCTTAGGGCAGAAAGTAAAGAGGAACTAAAGAGCCTCTTGATGAAAGTGAAAGAGGAGTGGAAAAGTTGGCTTAAAACTCGACATTCAAAAAACAAAGATCATGGCAACTGGCCCCATCACTTCATGGTAAATAGATGGGGAAACAATGGAAACAGTGAGAGACTTTATTTTTTGGCTCCAAAATCACTGCAGATGGTGACTGCAGCCATGAAATTAAAAGACACTCGCTCCTTGGAAGAAAAGCTATGACCAACCACAGCATATTAAGCAGAGACATTACTTTGCCAACAAAAGTCCATCTAGTCAAAGCTATGGTTTTCCCAGTAGTCATGTATGGATGTGGGATTTGGACCATAAAGAAAGCTAAGTGCTGAAGAATTGATGCTTTTGAACTGTGGTGTTGGAGAAGACTCTTGAGAGTCTCTTGGACTGAGAGGAGATCCAACCAGTCAATCCTAAAGGAAATCAGTCCTTAATATTCATTGAAAGAACTGATGTGATGAAGTGACTCATTGGAAAAGACCCTGATGCTGGGAAGATTGAAGACAGGAGGAGAAGGGGACGATAGAGGATGAAATGGTTGCATGGCATCACCGACTCAATGGACATGAGTTTGAGCAAGCTCCGGGAGTTGGTGACAAATGGACAGGGAAGCCTGGCGTGCTGGCAGTCCATGGGGTGGCAAAGAGTTGGACATGACTGAGTGACTGAACTGAACTGAACTGAGTCAAAAGATAACAAACTTCTAGTTATAACATAGTGATGTAATGTACAACATGATAAATATGATTATGAGAGTTATATATGGAAGTTATTAAGAGACTAAATCCCAAGAGCTCTTAGCACAAAGAAGAAATTTTTTTTCAATTTCTTCAAGATGATAGATGTTCACTAAACTTACTGTGGTAGTTATTTCATGATGCATGTAAATCAAATCATTGTGCTGTACACCTTAAACTTATATAGGGCTACATGTCAAGTCTATCTCAAAAAAACTAGAAGAAAGAAATTGGAATGCATTGTCATAATTTTATAGAAATTTAAGACATTTGAAGAGAAATGAAAAAGAAGACTATTTAGAACTTCACTATCTACTAACATGAAGGAATGAGGACAAAGAATATCATGAGAAATTTGGTAATTTTGGAAGGAAAAACATTACTAATTTGAATACACAGAAATAAGAGGATCAACAGGAAAGGCTGGGAATCAGGAAGGGGGCGACAAATTAAAATAAACACTATCAGGGCAGGGACTTGGTCTTGTTGACTACTGTGTCTCTGTGTTTAGAAAGATCAGTACAACAGTAGATACTTGATGAATGAATACGACTTCATTTATTTTCAAATTTCTATTTTTTAAACAACTATTTTTTGAACAGATAATACAAGCCCATGGAGAAAATGAAAAAGACAAAATTGTATATACTGAAAAGTCAGTCTCTTGCCTATTCTTTGTATCCCAGTCACCTTCCCTGGAGGTAATCACTTATTACCAACTTCTTATTTATTCTTCCAGAGATATTTTATATAAGAACAAGCATTTATACATGCTGACTCAAAAAGCATGTGCACTTAAAATTTTGATATGCTTGACCAAACTGCCCTCCACAGAGGAGGTACCAATCTTTGCCCCAATCCTCTCTTGTATGGGAGTACCTATTTCCCTATATTTCATTATCAAACTTTTTTATCTTTACCAATCTGGTAGATGGAAAATGGCACACAACTGTAGTTTTAATTTATATTTCTCTTAATCTGAGAGGGGTTAAGCATTGTGGTAGATTGGCTAGAGTTCATTCATCAAATTCATTTAATTTTCTTCCTGGGCACACATCTAGACTACATTTCCCAGCCTCCCTGGAAGAGTTGGCCAAATGAATAAGTTCTAGACAATGGAATGTGGCTAGAAGTAGAGATGAATTTCAACTTGGCCTATAAAAGCTTTTCAGGAGCAACCTCCATCATCTCCCTTCTCTTATTTGCCTGACAGAGGAGGACTAGGGGCTGTAGGAGCTGGCTGAGTTGCGAGATGGAAAGATCCTAAGTTTCTGAATCACCTGTGGAAGGCCAACTGCTGATCACCCAAATGGACTGTATTTGAACTTCCACTATGAATATTTGGGTGTTTGTATACAGTAGCTAGAGTTACTCCCCCAACTAATAAAAGCATCTTTTTAAGTGTTTAAGAAGCATTTGTATTTCTTTTCCTATGTTTATGTCCTTGGTCCATTTCCCACTGGTTATAGATCTTTGCCTATTTTTATTAATATATTAAGTTGTTCATCTTTTTCATATTGACTTGTAGGGATTCTTTATATTATCAGAGATTGTACTGAAACCCCTTTCTCTTAAGATTTCTCTTAATTTGTCATTTGTTACCATGCAGAAAAACTTCATTTTCATGTAGCTGTATTTTTCAAACTGTTCTTTTATATTGATTTTGTATCATACCCAGCCAGGCCTTCCCATTTTTGAGATTTGTGGTTTTACTATAAAAGCAAGTCAATCTTATTCAGAAAGGTTACCAAATAGAAGGAAGCAAACAGATAAACAGATACCAAAACAACTCTCAATTCTACATCCCGACACAACTCTATTATCCTTTTGACTTATTTCTTTATCATGTTTTCTTATGCATAACATCCTATCTTCTTTGCAGAACAACTCTTTGGGCTTAGTTTTCATGATGTAAACTTTGCTAGACAGGGACAAGCTCTCTTTGCTAAAAGAGAATTTAAATTTGTTAAAATAAATTTAACACAAGAGAAAATTTTTCCTTCCCTCCCTTCATACTGCACCAAGGTTCTTGGGATGGAGAAGCAATTGCTTATTCTCCACAAAAGCTTCAAAAGGCAAGGACTGTGGTGCTGGGACGTGTCTTACTCAGCTCTCTGAGGCAGTCAGTGAAAACTTCAATTCCAGAAGCTTGAAACCTAAGAGAATCAGCAGTACCCTTAACCTGCGACCACCACAAGCAGAAATCCATCACTAAGGTGACATCAACTGCACTCTGAGCTCCTGAGGAAACCACAGAGAGAGGAGTCCCTAAACAAATAACTTCATAAAATACTGAAAGTGCACTTCCAGAGATTTCTCATGTTCGATCCCTGCAGTGGAGGCAGGTTTTAAGTAGACTATTTTCTATTACCACCAGGCATCAGTAGCTAATAAGAAGAATGCATCCATTTCTCTTGTCTTAGCTGCTGCTTCTCCTTGCCTCACACTTCGTTTCTGTCTTACAGAACTGGTCTAGCTTCTGGCATACACCATGCTCTCTCAGCTGCCACGAGATTTGCTCTGGTTACTCTCTCTGCCTTCATGAACACCACTTTTCCTCTACCGTAAACCTTGCTGGCAGTCTCCTCGTTTTCCCAGGTAACTACCACATGCCCTAGAGACTTTCCTAGGTTCTTCTAGGCTGTGTCAACTGCTTGACCTCTGGGCCCCCAGTCACAGCATATTACCAAGCAGCTTTACCTGGATCTTTCCCTCGAGACTCTAACTTCTCAGGGGAGAGAGCATCTTAATTCATCTTTGTATTTTTACTGTCTGGTATAGAGTAAGTGGCGACCTTCAGTTGAAAAAGACAAGGAGGCATTTGACTTACCTTTGGTTTTTTGGGCAGGGATTAGGAGTACATGGATCCTTTGAGATGCATGATCCAAACTCAAACTGATGGTCCTGGAGGCCCACACAGCGAGCAATGCAGGCGCTGGGGTAAGTGCGTCCATTCTGCCCACAAACGGGTACAAACTGATCTGCACAGTTGCAGGGCAGACCTGGAGGGGGAGAGCACCTCAGCGATTGCTCTTGTATGGCCCCTTCCTCTGTTTCCTAACTAAGGTCAAACCACTGACAAGCAGCCAGAGGTCTCAGGTTAAAACAGAATTTAATATTAGGTCGGGGGTGGGGGTGGGGGGAGGGGAGGGGCTGTATGGGGGTGGGGGGAAGAAATCCTCCCATCTCAGTGTTTTTAAAGGTGGCAAGGTTCTGAAAAGCCATTTGTCTGCACAACAACTTTTCTTTGTTCCATTTATTGCCTGCTAACTGAGGGCTTCCAGATCTTGATCCCAGGGATAGAGATCCTTACAAACTAAACTACGGGTAGGAAAGGTAAAGAATGTTTCTCCCAATCTGATATATAAAATCTGGAATTTAGAGGTTTGATTCTGGTTTAGGGGATTTCCAGAATGTTCAAGGATAATACCAAAATACAAGACAAAGGATGAAGGTTGTAAATGCCTCACATAGATTCTTTCCACCTCCTTAGGGAGGGGGAAGAACAAGACGTTAGTAACTTGGGAAGTTATTGTAACTTAAAACTTAAGAATTTTTATGAGCATCTCCTTCTGAGTCCTGTGTAGACTGGGGCCCTATCTGAGTCCTCCCAAATGTGTATACTTTGTGGCCAGTCAAATCTCCTTAGAGTCTTCTAGCTAAATAGTCTTTTTTTTTTTTGTCTGTGCCGCATGCCTTATGGGATTTTAGTTCCCCTACCAGGGATAGAACCCAGGCCCTCGACAGTGAAAGTGTGGAGTACTAACCACTGGACTACCAGGGAAATCCCATTAAACAGTCATTAATGTAACTCCCAGGACATGAGCGGCTACACACTACAGGGCAAAAGGGTCCTGCTAGTTGTAAACTTCAACTTCTAAACACACTGTGATGTAAGTAAATAAGTAAAAGTCTTCCTTGTAAATCTTTAGTTCATTTCTCATCCCACATCATTTCTTGGTTTCTCTAGGCAGAATGAAGTGTCCTCACCAGAGCGCAGCAGACAAAGGATAAAAATAAAGGACACAACAACAAGACAATAAAGCGGCAAACCCTGGTGCTCACTAGGGTGGATGGAGGACGGGCTGGAGCTGGTCCTGCCTCTGCCTCCCCATCAGTCTGCGCTCCCTTCTTGTTTCTGATCTCCCTTTTATTTCCAGTGTGCTGGAGATACAAGGTTGGTAAACCCTGTTCTGTTCTCTTCCTACCCTATTCCATGTAATACCAACTCAGAGTCAAGCTGCTGCTGCAGCAGCAAGAAATGGTTTAAGGGCAACTACCTAACTCCTTCTTGCCCAGAACCAGATTTGGGGAAAAAGTAGATACCAGTGAATACTGGCAACCATGCTGTTGCTGTGACAACTGGAGTTTCTTCTCAAGAAAACAGCATCTCATCTCACTAACCTTGTTGCTTACTGTGGCTGATGTGAGCGTAATGCCAGCAGCATAAAGCCTAGGGAAGTCAAGAAAGTAGTATTCTTGACTGACTGTTCATAAAAATTAATTTTCAAAATTACAATAATTTCCCAAGTTACTTCCCTGTTTTCCCCCCTCTCTAAGGAGATATGAATGGAAGGAATCTATGTAAGGTGTTTACAACCTCTGTCTTTGTCTTGCTATTGTTATCACCCTTCAACATTCCAGAAAACTCCCAGACTTGACATATCTAAATTATAGATTTTATATCTAGATTGGGAGAAATATTCTTTACTTTTTCTTCCAGTAGCTTTGTTTATAGGGTCCCTGCCTATATGAATCCAGTAAGCCAAGGTAGGACAAGGAAGAACATGGTTTAAAAAAAACAAACACAGAAGCAAATTTACAAAATACATGGACACTTTAGACTATAATGGTAGGGGTAAATGGGTATTTCAGCAGGTAGAAAAATTTCATTTAACTAAAACTATACCAATCACTGGCCCTGTTCTTTTCGACTTATGGAATTTCAAAAGGACCTTAAGAAACCACTTACTTTAATGCCTTCAATTTATAGAAGAGGAAGCAATCCAGAGAGCAAAGCACCCTGCTCTCAGGCTGTGTGCTTACTCTGCCGTGCACACTTGCAGCTGGCGAGAGGCCGCCTTCAAGGAGAACGGGTACAGGGGTGAGGACGGCTGCTAGCCGGCCACAGTTACCTGTGAAGGTGCGGCGGTCATCTTCTGAGCTGTGCTCACTGAGACACAAGCGGGTGGAACACACCAAATTGCCAGCAAAACAAGAACAGATATTGCAGTCGACATTAAAGGAAGTTCCGTGACCTGAGAAAAAGAGAAATAAAAAGCTGAGCTGTGTTATGAATTTATAAATAAATCACAAATTAAAAATTACATAGTTTAAAAAGTTTTAAAATAGAAATTCTTGAAAGATGACTTCTGAATATATAAACTAGGGAATTAAACTTGTAATATTGGTGTTTTCATATTGACCTCCCCCCATATCCCCTCCAAACCCCTAATATGCTCATCTCACTAGACTGCTCCAAATTCTCTCCTATCTTATCATGTAAAGCACGACTTCAATTCCTCATTCCAGGTTCTCTTGTACAGAAAAGGTATTTACTCAGTAAAAGTTTATGGAAAGAATGAGTTTATCTTCCAATGTTTTCTGTGATTCAAGGTACCTATGTTACATTTTAGCTAATTAGAATATGGACTAAGCAATGAATACCTGACTTGCTGGTCTAAGCAGAAATTTGCAAGCTCTTTTTAGTCAAAAGTACTCTTCTTAAAATAAGATCTCACACAGAAGAGTAGAACAAGAGGCATAGAAAAGCTAAACTACTCTAGTTGATGGGTAAGGGGATGGATGCAGAGGTAGCAGAATGAGCAGGTGGGGTGGGGAACACATTCTCAAAAGTGGTATTTTTTTTTCACAGTTTTTTAGGTTATATATTGATATGAAGAGTTACTAAGGGCTATAAGCAAAAGATGGTTTAAGGAAGCAATGAGAAAGCAAGACCCTCAGACTCTTAGAGAAGGTGATCAAACGGGGAGGCACTCTTAATGTGCTCTCTCCCAACCCCTAACCAACAGTGCAGTTCCCATCCCTTTGCTTTCCATGAGGTCAACCTCTGGGTTTTACTTCTGGGAAAGGGGCAAAGCAGAGACAGACTGTTGAGAAATGGGTGGGAAGGAGCAGACCTGTGTCCTTGCCTGTGGAGGGCAAGGGCGTTGTTGTTAAATAGGCCTAGGACTGAATTCTGCTTTGATCATTTACTAGTTGGGTGACCTTTCTAATCATCAGCTTCCTTACATAGTACCTGTATTAAACATCTGGGAGGATTTAATGAGATAACACAGGCCAAGACTTAGTATATAGTATTGGCACATAGTTAAGAGTTCAGTAAGTGTTAGTTACTATCAGCTGTTAGTAGTCCCTTTTGATTAGGCTTCTAAGAGAGTTCCTTAGAAGCCCTTGTGTTCCATAGAGTTTGAAAAATACTTCCCTAGAATATCTGATTTGTAGACTTTTAATCCCTGGTGAGGAAGCCATCCAATGTTCTCCCTACCAAGTTAATTCAACTAATCTTGTGTTAAAAACAAAATAAAACAAAAAAAAAAAAACAAATAAAAACAGTTCAAGACTCACTTTTTCTTTTTCCTCCAACAATACAAGACTTCTGAAGGTCTATACAGTGCATCTCTATACAGTTTTCTAAGAGTCCACTTTGCCCACATGAGCAAATTTTGTAACAACCAACTTCCCCTGAAGATGATGGCACCTGGATCAGTGTCCCTTGACGGACAATAAAATCAGATGCTTCTCCCAATTTGCAGCCTGTAGGGACAAAAACGAGCTGAGAGAGCTGGTACTGTTCCCTGATATTGTTCTGTGATATCAGATACACTTCACGTAAGTTTTGTAGATATTGTGTGGCCACTAAAGATTACGTAATAAAACTTTCACTAAACTAGGGAATTGCTTTGGTTCACTGGCCACAAACAAACAAAAATTCCATGTTCCATCTGTGAAGTGGTGGTGATTAAAGGACATATACCCCAAAGTTAGCGACAGTTCTTACAAAAAAGCTGTAAGAAAAGTAGTTCTTAAAAATTTTTAAGGCTTATCAAATATATTTTAAAATCACAGATGTTTAAAAAATGTAACATGGCAACTGAGAGTAATTTTAGAATAATTTGGTCAGAAAACTTTTAGAGATGGAATGAAGACACATCTTAAATTCAAAGAAAAGTGAATACTTGATTGGACTTAAGGAAAATCCATTTATTTTCACTTTTAACAAGATTTATTATGATGCTATAGCTGATATCAGTTCAGTGCAGTTCAGTCGCTCAGTCATGTCTGACTCTTTGCGACCCCATGAATCACAGCACACCAGGCCTCCCTGTCCATCACCAACTCCCGGAGTTTACCCAAATCATGTCCATTGAGTTGGTGATGCCATCCAGCCATCTCATCCTCTGTTGTCCCCTTCTCCTCCTGCCTCTAATCCCTCCCAGCATCAGGGTCTTTTCCAAAGAGTCAACTCTTCACATGAGGTGGCCAAAGTATTGGAGTTTCAGCTTCAGCATCAGTCCTTCCAATGAACACCCAGGACTGATCTCCTTTAGTATGGACTGGTTGGATCTCCGTGCAGTCCAAGGGACTCTCAAGTCTTCTCCAACACCACAGTTCAAAAGCATCAATTTTTCGGTGCTCAGCTTTCTTTACAGTCCAACTCTCACATCCATACGTGACCACTGGAAAAACCATAGCCTTGACTAGACGGACTTTTGTTGGCAAAGTAATGTCTCTGATTTTTAATATGACCAACCTAGGTTGGTCATAACTTTCCTTCCAAGAAGTAAGCGTCTTTTAATTTCATGGCTGCAATCACCAGCTGCAGTGATTTTGGAGCCCCAAAAAATAAAGTCTGACACTGTTTCCACTGTTTCCCCATCTATTTCCCATGAAGTGATGGGACCAGATGCCACGATCTTAGTTTTCTGAATGTTGAGTTTTAAGCCAACTTTTTCACTCTCACTTTCATCAAGAGGCTTTTTAGTTCTTCTTCACTTTCTGTCATAAGAGTGGTGTCATCTGCATATCTGAGGTTATTGATATTTCTCCTGGCAATCTTGATTCCAGCTTGTGCTTCATCCAGCATTTCTCATGATGTACTCTGCATATAAGTTAAATAAGCACAGTGACAATATACAGACTTGATGCATTCCTTTTCCTATTTGGAACCAGTCTGTTGTCCCATGTCCAGTTCTAACTGTTGCTTCCTGACCTGCATACAGATGTCTCAAGAGGCAGGTCAGGTGGTCTGGTATTCCCATCTCTTGAAGAATTTCCCACAGTTTATTGTGATCCACACAGTCAAAGGCTTTGGCATAGTCAATAAAGCAGAAATAGATGTTTTTCTGGAAATCTTGCTTTTTTGATGATCCAGCAAATGTTGGCAATTTGATCTCTGGTTCTTCTGCCTTTTCTAAAACCAGCTTGAACATCTGGAAGTTCATGGTTCATATATTGCTGAAGCCTGGCTTGGAGAATTTTGACCATTACTTTACTAGTGTGGGGGATGAGTGCAATTGTGTGGTAGTTCGAGCATTCTTTGGCATTGCCTTTCTTTGGGATTGGAATGAAAACTGATCTTTTCCAGTCCTGTGGCCACTGCTGAGTTTTTCAGATTTGCTGGCATATTGAGTGCAGCACTTCCACAGCACCATCTTTCAGGATTTGAAATAGCTCAACTGGAATTCCATCACCTCTACTAGCTTTGTTCATAGTGATGCTTCCTAAGGCCCACTTGACTTCACATTCCCCGATGTCTTGCTCTAGGTGAGTGATCACACCATCGTGATTATCTGGGTCATGAAGATCTTTTTTGTACAGTTCTTCTGTGTATTCTTGCCTCCTCTTCTTAATATCTTCTGCTTCTGTTAGGTCCATACCATTTCTGTCCTTTGTCGAGCCCACCTTGGCATGAAATGTTCCCTTGGTATCTCTCATTTCTTGAAGAGATCTCGTCTTTCCCATTCTGTTGTTTTCCTCTATTTCTTTGCACTGATTGCTGAGGAAGGCTTTCTTATCTCTCCTTACTATTCCTTGGAACTCTGCATTCAAATGGGAATATCTTTCCTTTTCTCCTTTGCTTTTCACTTCTCTTTTTTTCACAGCTATTTGTAAGGCCTCCTCAGAAAACCATTTTACCTTTTTGCATTTCTTTTCCATGGGGATGGTCTTGATCCCTGTCTCCTATACAATGTCATGAAGCTCCATCCATAGTTGATCAGGACCAGATCTAGTCCCTTAAATCTATTTCTCACTTCCACTGTATAGTCATAAGGGATTTGATTTAGGTCATACCTGAATGGTCTAGTGGTTTTCCCTACTTTCTTCAATTTAAGTCTGAATTTTGCAATAAGGAGTTCATGATCTGAGCCACAATCAGCTCCCAGTCTTGTTTTTGCTGACTGTATAGAGTTTCTCCATCTTTGGCTGCAAAGAATATAATCAATCTGATTTCGGTGTTGACCGTCTGGTGATGTCCCTGTGTAGAGTCTTCTCTTGTGTTGGAAGAGGGTGTTTGCTATGACAAGTGTGTTCTCTTGGCAAAACTCTGTTAGCCTTTGCCCTGCTTCATTCCTTACTCCAAGGCCAAATTTGCCTGTTACTCCAGGTGTTTCTTGACTTCCTACTTTTGCATTCCAGTTCCCTATAATGAAAAGGACATCTTTTTTGGGTGTTAGTTCTAAAAGGTCTTGTAGGTCTTCATAGAACCGTTCAACTTCAGCTTCTTCAGCGTTACTGGTTGGGGCATAGGCTTGGATTACCGTGATATTGAATGGCTTGCCTTGGAAACAAACAGAGATCATTCTGTCGTTTTTGAGATTGCATCCAAGCACTGCATTTTGGACTCTTTTGTTGACCATGATGGCTCCTCCATTTTTTCTAAGTATCACACAAATATTATAAAGGGCCCTTTGAGATATGCTCATTTAATATTTTGTTCCTTTTTACTTCACATGTTTAAAAATGTTGATTCTAACATGACAAAGAAATATTTTCAATTGGAAAATAGGTAAAAGAAAGCACACATATTCTAAAGGGGCCCACACAGAGATAAAGATCATAAATATTCTATGGGATAAAAATTTTTCAGCCTTAAAACATTTTGCATTCCAGCACAACATTAAACTTATGAAGATAATTACACATCCAATTGAGAACACTATTTCTCTATGTATTAAAGGAAAAGAAAAGAAAAAAAACATGACTAATGTGCAGTACATTTTCTCAAACATTACAACATAGAAGACCAAGTACAAAAAACTAGCCCAAGGTTCTTTTTTCCTTTGGTTGTCAAGAACCTTATGACTCATTATGAGACTCTGGTTTTGAAAGTGAAATAAGTTTACAATCTAAACGACTACTGAAAATTATTTTTTTGTCTTCCTGTGCTTACATAAATAATGCATGTTTATTTGAAAAACATAATTTAGAAAATAATCTCATTCTGAAGATAACTCCGATAAAGAAACAACAGCAGCACACACCCTTGCCCATCCCACACCCCACCCCGCCTCTTACCCTGAACACAAGAGTATGGAAGGCAGGGATCACCAGACGGACATCCTTTCCGGTTTACCTCACAGAGCTCGTTAGCAGGGCAAGGGTTTGGGTTACAAGGATGAGTCACCTCTTCAACAATGTTACCTAAAGAACTTGGCCCTGAGAAAACAAAAACAGATCGGTTTAAACACCCAAAAGAGTAGAAGAGGTCTGTAAATTGTCTGAATTAATGACATCTGGAAGTGATGGACAGCTAATGAGGTCTGTATAGTCAAAGCTATGGTTTTTCCAGTAGTCATGTATTGATGTGAGAGTTGGACCATGAAGAAGGCTGAGCACCAAAGAATTGATGCTTTCAAACTGTGGTGCTGGACGAGACTCTTGAGGGTCCATTGGTCAACAAGGAAATCCAATCAGTCAATCCTAAACGAAATCAACCCTGAATATTCATTGGAAGGACTGATGCTGAAGCTGAAGCTCTAATACTTTGGCCGCCTGAAATGAAGAGCTGACTCAACAGAAAAGACCCTGATGCTGCAGGGAAAGATTCAGGGCAGTAGCAGAAGGGGGTGGCAGAGGATGAGATGGTTGGTTTGGATCATCCACTCAATAAACATGAGTTTAAGCAAACTCTGGGAGATAGTTAAGGACAGGGAAGCCTGGCGTGCTGCAGTCCATGGGGTGGCAAAGAACTGGACACAACTGAGGGACTGAACAACAACATGAGGTCTGATTCCTGATCAACTGTGCATTTAGCATAAACAAACATTCATTTATTTGTTTATTTATTGGGTGCCTATGATAATGCCTGGCAAGGTTCTAGGTTCTGGAGATACAGAAGTGAACAAAAAAGACAAATCTCTATAGAGTTTACATTGTGGTCAGGAAATAGATAATAAATAGACTCTGCATGTGTGTGTGTATGAATGTAAGTAAAAAGTCAGATAACTATAAGCAGTATAAAGGGATGGAACGTAACGTATATTTTGAATAAGGTGGTCAAATAGATGCTTATGTCTAAGAGGGATAATTTAGCATGTTCACCATAAATAATGATAATTTATTATGGTAAGATGGACCATATACCATGATCATATTGGTTAACTTATTAAATAATGACCAAGGAAAAATCTCACTTAATATACAGTCATATATCTGTGGGGGGTTGATTCCAACACTCCCATGGATATCAAATTCTGAGAATGTTCAAGTCCTTTATATAAAATGGTGTAGAATTTGCATATAATGTAAGCACACTCTCCTGCATACTTTAAATTTTAGATTATTTATAATACCTAATACAATGTAAATATGATGCAAATAGTTATAAATAAAATGTAAATGCTATGTAAGTAGTTTCCAGGTATACAACATTCAAATTTTGCTTTTTGGAATTTTCTGGAGTTTTTTTTCCTGAATATTTTCAATTTGCAAATGCAGAACCTATGGACATGGAAGGCAAACTCTGTGTGACATTTTAAGAGTACTGAAATGTAAACAAAAGCATTTCTTTAAGTTTCCTCCCACTGAAATAGTCTCCGTCTACACATATATTTGACTACACTGTTGGCATTCAGGATTATGAATACACTCATTTTGCTTACTGGATTTTAGGCCAGACTCAGACTCTAAGGCTAACAGAGTATAGGACTTATGGAATTTATCTCATCCAGCCCTATCATTTTATAAATAGGGAAGCTGAGGCTCACAGAAGTCATCTTCTTAAAATCACAGAGGCCTATGATTCTAGTGAGTCTAATGCTCTCTTTTCTACACTTGTCACTAAGGTTAAGGGACACGGTCTGTTTGTCTTGATTAAAATATAGTGGATGCTGTGAGCTGCAAACGTAGTGCCCACTCTGTTCTTTTTACTTCCTACCAGGCTGGCAATGGGCCCACAGATAAGAAATCTTTCCCAGCTTCCCGTACAATGAGGGGTGGTTTTCCCATGAGGCAGCTAGAATTAAAACAGTCATGTTGTGATGGTAAAGTACATGAAGTAACCCTGATGATGGAAGCCAAGCACTAAGAACAGTGGAGAAAGAAAAGGGAACCGGGATTGCACTGTAACAGCCCTAGACTGTTTATTTCTGGGCTTTCTTTTGCTTCCATCTGTTCTATTATTTGCAGCTGAACTTAATCCTATCTTAACACAGGGAAATAAAGCTATTTTGAGCCAGCTCACAGCACTAAGCCCCTCAGTGGTAGCCTAAACACTTCTCTTAACCATATGTACTTAGTCTCTCAGTCATGTCTGACTCTGCGACCCCAGGGACTGTATAGCCCACCAGCCCACAGGGGTTCTCCAGGCAAGAATACTGGAGTGGGTTGCCAGGCCCTTCTCCAGATCGTCCCAACCCAGGGATCGAACCCAGGTCTCCAGCATTGCAGGTAGACTTTTTACTGAGCCACCAGAGAAGCCCCTTAACTATATAGTGTCTATGAATTTTATTCCCTGGTTTCCACCACACAGTCACCTTCTGCTAGGAAGCTTAGCTCCAGAATCCCTCGAGGAGATAGAAATTTATTCTTCTAGTTCTAGGTAGGAGTATTTGGTACAGAGGAAAACTCCATTTTCAGGTACTAACCCAGACCATCATTCCTTACTCCCTATCTGGTGGGTAGGTCCAAGCCAATGCCTAGCTCAGCTTCCACTGATACTCAGATGACAAGAAGCTGAAGCTGAAGACTCCCTAGGGGAAATTCAACTTGATCAAATCATGGCAAGGAGACAGCAATGATAAAGACCTGGTTATTTGAGAATGCTGACACATGACTCATCACTAAAAATTTCTGATTGACAACAGTTCACTACCCACTCAGACTGATAATGATAGTTGCTTCTATGTACATATTTTAAGATGACAATTCTTTCCTGGGCTGAAAAGGGCAAGCAAATAAGATAAGAGTCCGCAGATGAGATATTATCATCAAACCACATGTTCTCAACAGATAGATGCTCATGAAAGCAGACATCAAGGGCAGAGATAGAAGGCAGAAGCCTTTAAATTAAAAAAAAATGTACTTACTGAGGTATGTATCCAAAGGTATGCAATTCTCCAGGTCATCTGTGGGTGACAGAAGCTCACAAATACTTTCAGCTGTGTGGTCTTCAGGGAATTTGTTCTGGTCCCCACATTTCTTGAGAATCTCTACACAATCTGATCTTGAAAAGGAAAATACATACAAATTTAGGATTTGAGGAACTTCCTCACTCCTCATGTTGCCTAGCCAATATCAATTCTGTTTCAGAAGCTTTTCAGAAAGTGAGTTTTACAACTCAACAATGTTTCACACTTTGTTAGGTGCATGATAAAAGAGAATAGGAGTGACAGCAGACCTTAGGTTGAAGAGTAAGTAATGTATTACACTATCAAAGCATCCCTAACTTTCTCTGACCTGAGATCAAAAGCCTTGCTCATATTTTACACTCATACCTACTGTCACTACTATCAATGTGGTTTTCCACTGTCATTGGAAGGAAATTAACCTAGGCTAGTCTGATGTGCTCTTTGTGAAATCATATTCCTTTCTCTCAGGGCCCATGCATGTTTGCTTCTTCCTTTCTTCTCCCCTCACCCCTTCGTGCCTTTCTCTTTTTAAATATCTGTTTATTATACAAGCAACTCCTCCAGCTCAACTCCAGAAAAATAAATGACCCAATCCAAAAATGGGCCAAAGAACTCAACAGACATTTCTCCAAGGAAGACATAAAGATGGCTAACAAACACATAAAAGATGCTCAACATCACTCATTATCAGAGAAATGCAAATCAAAACCACAATGAGGTACCATTATACGCCAGTCAGGATGGCTGCTATCCAAAAGTCTACAAGCAATAAATGCTGGAGAGGGTGTGGAGAAAAGGGAACCCTCTTACACTGTTGGTGGGAATGCAAATTAGTACAGCCACTATGGAAAACAGTGTGGAGATTTCTTAAAAAGCTGGAAATAGAACTGCCATATGACCCAGCAATCCCACTTCTGGGCATACACACCAAGGAAACCAGATCTGAAAGAGACACGTGCACCCCAATGTTCATTGCAGCACTGTTTATAATAGCCAGGACATGGAAGCAACCCAGATGCCCATCAGCAGACGAATGGATGAGGAAGCTGTGGTACATATACACCATGGAATATTACTCAGCCATTAAAAAGAATTCATTTGAATCAGTTCTAATGAGATGGATGAAACTGGAGCCCATTATACAGAGCGAAGTAAGCCAGAAAGATAGAGACCATTACAGTATACTAACACATATATATGGAATTTAGAAAGATGGTAACGATAACCCTATATGCAAAACAGAAAAAGAGACTCAGATGTATAGAACAGACTTGTGGACTCTGGGAGAAGGCGAGGGTGGGATGTTTCAAGAGAACAGCATTGAAACATGCATATTATCTAGGGTGAAACAGATCACCAGCCCAGGTTGGGTGCATGAGACAAGTGCTCGGGCCTGGGGCACTGGGAAGACCCAGAGGGATTGGGTGGAGAGGGAGGTGGGAGGGGGGACTGGGATGGGGAATACATGTAAATCCATGGCTAATTCATTTCAATGTATGACAAAAACTACTGTAATGATGTAAAGTAATTAGCCTCCAACTAATAAAAATAAATGGAAAAAATAAATAAATAAATAAATAAAAGACACAATAGGGAAAAAAAAAATATCTGTTTATATCAACATTAAAGTGTTTGGCCTGTAACAACTGGGAAATTCACTACTTTAAAATTTTCTGTCTTCAATAGAAATTTGACCACTCTATCAAGTTTCTGTGCTAAGAGTCTATAAATTTCCCACTGTTGCCTCTTGCCTTTCACACAGTAGTTATTTCTCAACTCTCCCCTACTCAGGCCACCCCCAAGTCATGTCAGAGAATGGATCTGGACCCTATTCAAGATTGAAATAATCTGCAATCAGTCATCAAGTGCCCAGAAACTTAGGGGCTGGATATTAACTTGGTTTTGGAAAAGGTTTTTGGCAAAAAATAGATGCTTGAAGAGAAGCTGACAGAGATTACTATGTAGTTAATGCTTCTGGTTTCACACACCACAGCAACTTTCATCTTTATTTTATCCAGATCCCCTCTTTTTATCTTCCTATTTACTTAAAATTTTTTTAATTTAATTTTTTAATTGACGTATAGTTGATTTATAATGCTGTGTTGGTTTCAGATGTACAACAAACTGGTTTAGTTATATATATATGTGTGTGTGTATATCTATATCTATATATATATACTCTTTTTCAGATTCTTCTCCCTTATAGGTTATTTCAAAATATTGAGTATAGTCCCCTGTGCTATACAATAGGTCCTTAAAACTTTATCCTACAATAGATCTTAATAAGTAAATCATTCAGAACTGTTTATTAGGAACAGAACTTATTGACTATATTTACTAAATCTTTCACTCATCAAACATTTCTGGAATATCTATTGCACTTTAGGATTATGCTCATTCCTGAAGAGGAGAAAAAGAAGAGAGAAAAGATAAGAAAAAAAGGTTCAAAGAAGAATGTTTATCCTCAAGGAGAGCAAAGCTAACAGGATATAAGACAAATACACAAATTAAAATAAACGAATAGAATTGTGCATCGAAGGTACTCACTGTTTCTTGAACTAAGTTCCATGAGAAAAGTACAAATGAAGGTCTATAGGAATTTGTAGTCTGGATAAACTACGTATCAGCTGGAGAGATCTGGGAAGATTCCACAGCAATGCCTGGAATTTAAGAGGGGCTAGAAGGACAGGCAGTGGGCGAGTGAAGATGCAGGTAGGAGGAAGAGTGTTTTAGGCAGAGAAGGGAAGTGGGAGCACATTTGACAAGAGGGGGTGGTGACTCGAAGGTGGGCTGTGGGTAGAGGTCACAGAGGCCCCAAACCAAAACTGGAGAGCCAGCACGATGAAAGACACTTACTTGCAAATAATACTGCCCCGTGATTTACTATGACAAGGCTTAATCTGCAGCGAACAAGCTATTGCTTTCCACATTTCTGGTTGGCACTTTTTAATGTCAAGAACAGGTATGTTGATAAACGGCATCTTTATGCTTCCTTTTTCCCACAGCTTCATGTCATTCATGGCTCCTTGATCTGACTGAGCATTGCAACTCCTGAAAAGTTCTGTTGGCCTGAAGAGAAAAAAGGCCAGAAGGAATCAAGAGGCAATTATTTTCTAGAAAGAAGCAATGTGTAAAATCTTGACATGCCAATATATCAGGAAAATTTTTTTTAAAGAAGAAAGTGCATACAACCCACCAAAGAATGTCAGCTTTGAATGTGTGAAGATTCAAAGTAGACATCAGCACTAAGACTCTGATTGAAATTTTTCTTCATAATACAGATTTTTGTGAGGCGGTTAAAAACCTCAAAACACTGTCGACTATCATCTCAGACCATACCATTTCTTTCATCTCATAAAATAAATAAGTTCAAGTTTTAAAAACTGAGGTATAATTTATAAAAATAAAATTTATAGATCTTATGGTTAGTTCAATTTGACAAACATATACATTCACATGGGCATATCCAAATCAATGAGGAACATTTCTATCCTGTTAAAAAGTTCCCTTGTGTCCCCATCTAGTCAATGCCCTTCCCTGCTACTGCACCCCAGAGGCCACCACCATTCATATTCAGATCACCAGAGATTAATTCTCAAATGGAATCACACTGTATGTAGTCTTCTGGGTCTAATATCTTGAGCTAAAGAATCTTGAGATTTACTCATGTTGTGCATATAAATTGCTTGCTCTTTTTATTGTTCAGTCATATTTTATTAATAAATGTATCACAATTTGTTTATCCCAGTCGTTCCCAAACTTTTTGATCTCAGGACCCATTTACACTTTTGAAACTACTGAGTTCTCAAAAAGCTTCTGTTTATGTAGACTATATATACCAATACCCCATCATCATATTATAAATCAAAATGGAGAGATTTTTAAACTACTTATTAATCCATTTAAAATGATAAACCCACTACACATTAACAAAAGGAAGAGAAGGGTAGGTCTGTTTCACAGTTTTGAAACTCTCTTTTAATGTTTGGCTTTATAGAAGACACATGCACTTTCATATCTGCCCCTGAATTCAATCTGTTGCTATATCACACCTTAAAGCAGCTGGAAAACCTCACTATTCACTCTTGTGAGTTAAAAAGGCAAATAATGTCTTAGTATTATTATAAAAATAGTTTTAATCTCATGGGGTTTTGGGAAAACAGAACACACTTTGAGAAATGCGGGTTTACTCATTCACCGGTTTAGCGACATTCAGGTTGCTTCTGGTTTTCATGTCTCTTTCCCCTGGCTGTGAATGGCACTGTTGGGTTATAACTTTCTAAGAAACTGTCAAACTGTTTTCCAAAGCAGTTATATCATCTTCTGCTCTCGCCAGCAAAGTATGAAAATTCTAGCTGATTTACATGCTTGTCAGGCTTTGTAGTTAGTCACTCAATTGTGTGTAGAGGTACATCACTGGTTTTAATTTGCATTTTGCTGATGACTAATTGCACTGAGCACCTTTTCATGCACTTATTGACCATTTTGATATCTTCATTTGTGAAGCATCTTTCCAGCCTTTTGACTTTTTTTTAAAGTTGTCTTTTTACTATTGAGTTGTAAGAACTCTTTATATATTCTGGACGTTCTTTGTCAGATACACGTATTACAAATATTTTCTGTCAGCTTGTGGTTTGCCTTTTCATTTTTTTCTCAATGGTATCTTTCAATGAACAAATTTTTTTAACTTTAAAAATTTATTTGAGATACTATATTATTGGGATTTAATTTATATACAATATAATGTGAAGATCTTAAGAGTTCAGTAAGTTTGGAAAATTTTATTCATCCATATAATCAAACCTCCAAATAAACTATAGAACATTTCTATCACTCCATGAAGCTCCCTCATGCATTCCTCCAGGCACTCTCCCCTCCTGCCAGGGGCGAGGGGAGACTCTGATCCTAACCCGCAATGATTACTTTTTTCTCTCCTTGGACTCATAATGTGGATGTGTTTTGGGTCGGGCTTCTTTCACTCAACATAAGGATCATCTGTGTTTTGGGGTTTATCAGTAGTTTGCTTTTTTTTCTCTCCTGCTGCTGCTAAGTCGCTTCAATCGTGTCTGACTCTGTGCGACCCCATAGATGGCAGCCCACCAGGCTCCGCCGTCCCTGGGATTCCCCAGGCTAGGTACTAGCTATTCTGTTGTTTAAATACCACAATATGTTCTTTCATTCTCTTCTTGATAGATGTTTTATTTATCTGCTCCCGCTCCTCATTTTGGAGTTCTTATGAATAAGGCTGCTATGTAAGCCTTTTGGGGGAACATATATTTTCATGTCTCTTGGGTAAATGCTTCAGAATGAAATTGCTAGGGCACAGATTTAACTTTTTAAGAAATTGCAAGAAAACTTTCCAAAGTACTTAAACACATCTTATACTCCCAGTAGCAAATTATGAAAATTCCATTTCATGCACATGCTTGGCAGTCTTCTGATTTTAGCTATTTGGTATCAGGAAGCATCTCATTGGGGTTTTAATTTGCATTTTTGCATGACTAATAGTAATGAACTTCTTCTATACTAAGTGTTTGTTTTGATGTCCTTTTTGATGTAGTGTCCTTGGAAGTTTTTTTGCCTATTTTTCAATTTGGCTGTTTGACTTTTACTATGCCGTTATAGGAATTATTTATATATCCTGGATATAATACCTTTGTCAAATGCACCTGTGTGTGATTTTGTGTGTGTATGTGTGCATGTGTGATGTAGGAAGTATTTTTTCTCAGACTGTGGCCTATCTTTTCAAATTTTAAATCGTGTCTTTTAGGTAACAAAAATGTTTGCTGTTGAACTCCAGTTCATTATTTTTTTTCTATTATAATTAATATATTGTGTCCTGTCTACAAAATCTTTGTCTATATCATGGTTGTCAAGAGATTCTCCTATTTTTTTTTTCTAGAATCTTTTATTTTTAGGTTTTGTTTTTATTTCTATGACCCATCTTGAATTAATGTTTATGGTGCAAGATAGAGGTTAAGGTCCTTTTCTGTTTTCACACGGATATTCAATTGTTTCTGCATTATTTGTGGAAAAGATGTTACTTTTGCACTGAGTTGCTTTGCTTTGTTGAAAATCAAGTTTCAGTACTGTGTGGGTCTACTCTTGCTTTTCTACTTTGTCATTGATCTGTTTGTCTCAACTTATGCCAACATCATACTGATTTAATTTCTATTGCTTTATGATAAATCTTGAAATCATGTATTATAAGGTCTCCAAATTTAGTCTTTAAAAATACTGTTTTAGGTATTCTAGGTTCTTTGTATTTTCATATGAATTTTAGAATTAGACTGCCACTTTCTATTTTAAAAAGTCATTTGGGACTTTGATTGAAATTGCACTGACTACAGTTCAGATTGGTTTCAGGAGAATTAATATCTTAACAATATTAAGATGTTCTAATCTATAACATAGTACTTCTCTCCATGTATTTTCTGTCTTTAATTTCTTTTTGCAAAGTTTTCTGGTTTCTAGTGTAGAGTTATTATACATCTTTTGTTGAATTTATCTCTAAGTATTTCATATTTTTTATGCAGTTGTATAATTTTATAAATTTAATTTTCTAATTTTTTGTTGCTAATAAACAGAAATACAATTTGCTTTTTTATGTTAACCTTGTACCCTATGACTCTGTCTAATTCAAGGATTTAAGGGGAGTTTGTATGCAAATTTTATGTCATCTCCTTTTGCGGTTCCCTCCTTTCTGGGATTTTCTGTCTCCACATCCAGCTACTCTGGCAGCCCCAAACTCTGATCTCTTAACTCCTCAGTCCAATACTGCTGCTTTTTGCTTGAAATCTATATGCCGTGCCAGGGGACTAAGACTGCCTATGAAGGAAAAGCTGGATAAAAGCGGCCCTCACTCAGTGTGGTCTCTGTCTTTCATGAGATGTAGTTCTTCCTGCTTTAGGTCACTCTCAAAGGCCTCCAAAACAATTGTGTTTTTGTACGTTGTAGAGCTAATAATTGGTATTTTTTAATATAAAAAATGTTTAATTATATCAGTTTCCTATCAACACACAAGTCACTGAAGGCTGTTTATACTGGCCATTTCCATTGGTTGGCAGGAGGCTCTTTCACTAAAGGATCCCATGGTTTCCACTGAACCATTTTTCTTGTCAGGCTTAGTTCCTTTTCAGCTTGAAGAATCAACTTTTCTATTTGGCCACCCTGAAGTTGCTCTCCTAGATTTTAAACATCTGGTTCCGCTTTAACCGGGCTTCCCTGGTGGTTCAGATGGTAAAGCCTCTGCCTACTATGTGGGAGACCTGGGTTCGATCTCTGGGTCGGGAAGATCCCCTGGAGCAGGAAATGGCAACCCACTCCAGTATTCTTGCCTGGGAAATCCCATGGATGGAGGAGCCCGGTAGGCTACAGTCCATGGTGTCGCAAAGAGTCGGACACGACTGAGCGACTTCACTTCACTTCCGCTTTAACCATACTCAGCTTCTCATTGGTAATCTGTTCTGTATACTTTCTATATGCTGCATGCTTTAGGGATCTGTCCAAGAACATCAAGAATCCTTGTATACAATATTTTTAGCCTCTCATATGGAGTCTTACATACAGCTAATCCCACAAGGTCAGTGGTCTTCAGCAAGCCCGTCATGATAGCCATAATTGGTATTGACAGGAGTGTTAGTCTGATACAAACTGCTCCAACATTACCACAAGTTAGTAATATGTCCAAATTTAACTTTAAACATTTGATAGATTTCAAATTTGCTCAACCTCTAAGCCAGGTCCTTATTGGCTAATATTAGTTGTAAAGATATCTCAATTTTCTTTCTTAAAATAATAATCTGAAGACTTTTAAGAGGATGGAACTAGCTTGAGGTAAACTCCCCAAGGTGTGTTAGCTTGAGGTAAACATCCTATGTGTTTACCTCAAGGGACTAAGGTAACAGACCTCAAAGGTGTGTTAGCTGAGGTAAACATCCTATGAGCTTCCTCCTGACTCTCTTCATTTCTGCCCTCCGATCTCTGGGCTGTGCCTCACAAACAACCGGCCGCCTCTTCTTCAGGAACTCCCTCTCTGGCTTCTCTGGCACGGCACCCCTCGGCTTCTGAGGCCGCTGTCCTGGTGTCTTCACTCCTTCTTCAGCCACTGATTCAGCTCTTGGCTCTTATTTTTCTTACCATAATGGATATCTCACGAAAACACCTAGTCAACTGCTTCTGTAAAGAAAGCTTTTGTATGACACAGGGGACTCACAGTGTGAACTCCAGCCAATCTGAAGGTCCTTCACAGCAAGTTCTCATAAGAGGGTATTTGGATGAGCAAATTGTTCACACTGCTTTATTCTGCAATGAATTATTTTTTCACTGGTGGTGCAGAGGAAGGGAGAGGGGAAGAATGGGAGACTGAAGGTAGAGGGACTCTGAATTCTAGAAGTTTGAAGCATCTTCAGATTAGAAGTGGCTTTGTTATAGTGCTTCCTTTCCCAGTGGTGATTTACCAGATAGAATATAGCCTTTAAAGATGAAATGATAAAGATATACTACTTCCCTTTAACTTAGCAGGAACAAAAGCAGAGTTCTTAAGGAACTCCTGCTAAGGAACACTTTAGCAGAGTTCCTGCTAAAATGACATTTTTTCACTTATTTAAACATAAGACAATTAATGATAAAATACTTCCATTCCCTGTGGAGTAATCTGCTCTCACCTGTTGTTAAAATTAGTGCAGTAGGTGAGGTTTCTACAGCCCAACTGGCAAGGTTCCCGGACATCAGCTAAACAGGTCAACATGGACACTTCCACTGGATTATATTCACAAAAGCGATCAAACTCTTGCCAACTCTGTGTATTGCCCCAGCTCATGCTATACAGTTTAGTACACAGTTCTCTGAAACAAAAGCACAATACAGAAACATACAGGTGAGCCAAATGAATATCTGATTTGCATAAAGCTTAAACTCTATGAACTGTGCTTTAGGACATAAATGAAAAAAAAAAAACCAAGATCAAAAGACTAAGACCTATCTTCTAGAATTTAGAGCCCCCAAAAGTAATCTTTTACATGAAAAAGTTAGCTTTCTTTTATCATTGATCTCTTTTCTTTGCCATGGTTGCTAGAAAGTTTGGTGCTCAATTTAATGTTTAATCATAGTATTTGTACATCCTTATTCTTGGCACAAGATTCCCCTCTATATTTCTGATCTCTCTTTTACGTTTAGAGAATCTGCCTGCAAATGCAGGAGACATAAGAGATGCAGGTTTGATCCCTGGGTCAGGAAGATCCCCTGGAGGAGGGCATGGCAACCCACTCCAGTATTCTTGCTTGGAGAATCCCATGGACAGAGGAGCCTGCCAGGCTATGGACCATAGGGTTGCAAAAAGTTGGACATGACTGAAGCTACTTTGCAGCAGCAGCAGCGAATGTAAAGCACATGGTTCTGCTTCTACCAAGACATAGTCCACTATATTTATGTTCCAGTCACATGAGGCAAAACTGTAACTTGATCCTCAGACTCCTTTTAAGAAGCATTATAGACTTAGGGCTCACTAGTTTCTCCCTGAAAAAGTATCCCAAGCAACTTATAGTCCTTAAGATATACCAAGACAGCCTATATATAAACACTTTAAGAATTTCAAAGCTGCTATAAACTATTATATATAGCAATATATACTAAACATATATTATTGTAGTATGTATGTATTCTCATTTCAGTACTCAATGATTACAAAGCAACTTCGGTGCATTATATATATAGCTGAAACAAAATCAGGATCATTTCCATAGTGATTTCACATATTATACTCATTAATTTTTAATATTGATAAATGTAATAAAAGTATAAAAAAAGTAATACAGAATATAAAATTTTAATACTACCAGAATGTGCAAAGTCACAAGTAAAAATTCCCCACCTCTGCCACATTTTGGCTCTCACAATTACGTCTATGAGGAGGGTATCTTTACTTTTATAAGTTTGCTCATTCACTTTACCAACAGTTATTGAGTGCCTATTTCATGTGAGGCCCTGTTCAAGGCACTGGCTATGCAGCGGTGAATAAAAGAAATAAAGTCCCTACTCTCCATGGAGCTTACACACATGGGGATGAGAAAGTTGAGGTACCTTGAAGTACCAAGATCCAACAGGCACCTTGATCTGGAAAATCAGTCCTTTCTCTAGTCCTAACTTTCTGTATGACCTTGGACCTTGTTTAATATCTCAAGTTAGTTTTCTATATATAAACAAGAATTGCACAAATTGACATCAGTCATAAGATGATACCAGCCTTGTCAGATTTCATGAAGATGAACAAGATGAAAGTAAAAGCATTCAGTAAACCATAAAACCTTACATCAAGATAAGAGATGTAGTGTTTCTTACTGAAATTCTTCTTGGATGACACAGCCATTCCAATCTCCAGTTGACGACAGGCACAACTCTTTAGTAGACACTCAAAGAATTATTCAGGATCCTTCCCAAATATATACATTTATAATTCCTATCAGTAACCCAATTTTCAATTATAGGACCAACTTAACTTCTCTTTTAGTCCTTCTGTTAATTTTCTTTGGATGTTTTCAAAGTTTTTCATATCTTTGGTAAAGTTCAATGAGCTATTCTAGGCACAAGTTTTTGGTAAAGTCTATCTAGTTTAGGAAACACAGAGGAATTTCCTGTTGGTCCAGTGTTTAGGACTCCACGCTTCCACTGCAGGGGCCTGGGTTTGATCTCTGGTCAGGAAACTAAGATCTTGCAAGCTGTGTAGTGAGGCCAAAACAAACACCACCCCCGCCCGCACCCCAAGAAGAGACTGCTTCACTCTTTGTATGCTGTATTTATTTCAGGATATTATAGTAACATGTGGTACATTTCCACCCAAAATATCCCTAATAAAGCGAACTTCTGTTTCATCTGGGTTCTACCATTACTTAATCTCCATTTATTCTTGTCTCTAGATTGTGTTTCCTTGAGCCTACACAAACAGTATTGTTAGTTTTTTATCCCTAAGTGTACCACCTAAATAAATGCTAATACACTGCTGTCTAATTCCGGATACAAGTGTCAACTCAGGTTATTTACCAATATACACAAAAAGTTGATTAAGTTCAAAGTTTCATAGTTTAACAAAAAGAATATCTCTTAGATGTCAGGTCAAAACATCTACACTGTCGTCTTACTTGAGGATAACCTCGAGGGTAGAATTCATATTACATCATCTTTAAATATTTAATGCCCTGCCAATGCTAATCCTCTCACTCCAAAACACAGTGCTTTTAGCTCAATGTACAAAAACAATGTTCTACATATACATGATGCACAATAAACACCTGCTGAATGAAAGAATGAGGGATTTTATATCTTCTGAACTCTTAACACGACACAGTGTGAGAATATAACACACACGTCCTTAAATTCATTCATTAAAATCCTATTTTCTACTGGTTTTAATAAAGGAAAATGAGATACTGACCTACAGGTTGAAGTGTTTGCTTTGGAACAACAATGCAATTTAGCACCATCAAGGCCTGTGGAGGGAGGAGGATGCAGAGTGACTCCAGGGTGAACAGACTGTGAGCTTTCAAGGAAACACTGCCAAAGTGGATCCTGAGGCAAAGGCTGGGTCTTACAACCCTCGATGAGGCCATCGACAATCTCCATTTCTGTTTTCTTAGACATCAGAATTCTCTTGCAGGCACTTTGGCAAGCATGATCTTCCGCTCTGTCACAGCAATACAAACCTACAGTTTCAGAACAGAAGTGGATTAATTAGCTGGTTTTATAGCCTTCATTGTTCAGGCAGAAGAATCAAGTGGTATACTGGGATCCATTACTACTGAGTCACGTCAATATCTCCAGGATGTTGAGCCTACCAAATTCTCTTTCCATTGCTTTGCAGTGTGGCAAAAAAGTGAAAAGCTAAAGGTGGACTAGATATCTATTACCAGGTTTTCCACTGTGCTCATTCATGGGCTCTCCAGCATCATTCCTAGATAAATGAAAGATCCTCTTACACCAAAGAGGTCCTTACATGCAAGGTATTTTATGTTCCTGGAAAGGATACAATAGATCAAATTGGAATTATTTCATGCTAGAAACAACTACCTAAAAGGATCATGTTCTTGACATAATGAGAAAGATGACTAATTTTAATAGCAATAATCACAAATACTGTATTTCATCACATTCTGGGATAAAAAGATTTATAAATCTGTACAAATTAATCTAAGTAGTAATTTAAATAATATAATAACAAACTCTGACAAGGTATCAGTTTGTTAAAACTTTTCTATAAAAAACTAGAAAGCAAGTGAACACTTTCAACCAGACTATAGAATTCAAAGGGCTTCTCTGAAGTAGTTTTCTTAGGAGTTTGACTTCTTAAGAAGCCTATTCAGGCATATCTGTTTCTACTTTCTTTTCCAGTTTTCCTATATATTAGCACAGACATTTGAGATGGTTGTTCTTTTACCCTTAAACATTTTCTGCCCCCCGCTTTATTTTGAGCTGCGATCTATCAACTTTGCTTCAGCAGCACCTCTCCATAGCCTAAATGTCAGTGAAGACAGATCTCTCTTTAAAATAAATGATGTTATTTGCAGCAAGTGCTTCACCCTCTGATTTTCCTCACACAACCACCGAATGTCATAAGCCTTAGTTAGAATCTGGCCAAACAAGGCACAGCACTGCTTCTGAGTTTACAAAAACAAGTCTTTGAATATCCCAGTGTAAGTCAAAACACTGGCATCTGGCTTATAAGCCTTTTGCCAGTTTTGCTTAATTAGTCAGTTACTTTAAGTCTGATCACCTCTAAATGAAGAAAATGATTTATAGGCTTTACAAAGCTGAGATTCTGAAGATCCCATAAGGTGCAAGTTCATCAGGAGGCCTTGTCTTTTAAAAAGTATCAGAATCTCATTTATATTGACATTTTTATTATAAAAGTTACAAATTCAAATATTACACATCCATACAAGGTGGAACAAACAGGTATATAACTAAAAATGAATCTCACTGTATACATTTAGTTCTGCAACTTCCTTTCCTTGCTTATTACATCTTGGACTTCTATAATAAATATACATTTTTTTGGTATTGTAGTAGATTTACAGAATTGTGTTAGGTCCGGGTGTACAGCAGAGCGATTTGGTTATACATATATTTTTAAATTCTCTTCCATGTTAGTACAAGATATTCAATATAGCTCCCTGTGCTATATAGTAAATCTTTGTTGCTTATCTACTTCACACATGGTAGTGTATATCTGTTAATCTCATACTCCTAATTTATCCTTCCCCACACACCCTTTTCCTTTGATAACCATAATTTCGTTATCTGTCTGTGAGTCTGTTTTGTAAAACGTTGATTTGTATTATATTTTATTAGATTCCAGATATAAGTGATATACTATTTCTCTTTGACTTACTTCACTTAGTATGAAAATCTTTAACTCCATGCATGTTGCTGAAAATGGCATTATTTCATTCTCTTTTTATGGCTAATATTACATCGTATGTTATCACATTTTCTTTATCCATTCATCTGCTGGTGAACACCTGGGTTTTTTCCATGTCTTGGTTATTCTAAATAATGCTGCTTTGGACACTACTAGCATGTTTCTTTTCTTGTTTTATGTCAACATTAAACCTAACAACTAGATCAATACAGCTAATAATTTAAAAGCTTAATATATGAGAGAAAAGTATCAGCTCTATAGCCCTGGAAAAAATCTTTACATTCACCAATAGACACCCATAATATCTGTTTTGTGTATCATGTTCCTTCTTATCTGTAACAAATCTCATACAGAACAATGAGTTCCAGGTTGCAAAAGAAGATTTATTTTTGCACCTGTCTATGTAAGTCTTTGTCTACAAATGAAACAAAAACAAACACAAGGGCTAGTATGGTTCTTTTCAAATTAGAGCTTTCATCTTTTCCACATATACATCCAGCAGTGGAATTGCTGATCATATTTTTAGTTTTTTAAGGAAACTCCATACTGTTCTGCATAGTGGCTGTACCAATTTAAATTCCCACCAACAGTGTAGGTGGGTTCCCTTTTTTTCACACCCTCCTCAGCATGTATTATATTATTTGCAAACTTTTTGATGATGGCCATTCTGACTGGTATGAAGTGATACCTCACTCTGGTTTTTTCTCTCAGTGTAGTTCTGATTTGTTTTTCTCGAATAATTAGCGATGTTGAGCATTTTTTCATGTGCCTGTTGGCCATCTGTATGTTTTCTTTAGAAAAATATCTCTATTTAGGCTTTCTGTATATTTTTTGATTAGTTTATATTTTTTGATATTGAGTTGTATGAGCTATCTATATATTTTAGAAATTAAACCCTCGTTGGTCACATTCTTTTGCAAATATTTTTCTTCCAGTCTGTAAGTTGTCTTTTTATTTTGCTTATGGTTTTCTTTGCTGTGCAAATGCTTATAAGTTTCATTAGGTCCCATTTGTTTATTTTGCTTTTATTTCTTTTGCCTTGGGAAACTTATCTAAGAAAATATTGCTATGATTTATGTCAAAGAATATTTTGCCTATATTCTCTTTTAGTTTTATGTCATAATGTTTTATAATTAAATCTTTACACCATTTTGAGTTTATTTTTGTGTATGGTAGGAGGCAGTGTTCTAACTTCATGGATCTACATAACATACATCTCCCTTTATGCAGGTTGTATAATGTTGTTATTATAGAGATATGTAGTTTATTTAATCAATTTTAATCAACACCCTATCGGTGGATGTTTAGGTTCTTTCTAGTTTTTCTCTATTACTAGCAATGTTGTAGCAAACATCCTTTATATGAATTGATGTGTTTTTACAAATTTGTAAGTTTTTTTAAAGGACAAATTCTGAGAAATGGAATTACTGGACTAAAAGTTACGGTTATTTGAAATGCTCATGGCCATAGCCCCAGTTCCCCTCCCATCCCCCACCAAAATACCCATACCAATGAATTCTCCCCCTCAGGATAGAGAGGGCCTGTTTCTTCATACCCTCAACAGCTCCGTCTTTCTTGGCATCTTTTAGCCATGACAAACATGACCAATCTGCCAAATCTAAAGACCAAAGGAGGTCTGGTGTTTCCCAAATGACAGACTACAGATATCTTCAAAAATTTATTTCCTTTTTACAAATTATTTTACCAAAGATTGAAATGAGAGGAAAAATATGGCTTTTACTTACTATCTGTTGGGTTCCTCATTGGATAAGACTGGGTGTAATTGTTCACACAGTGTATTAATCGTGGACTAATAGAGGCACAGTAATTTTCCACTGCTTTGATCTGAGAAGGACCGGGAGAAGAATCTGTTCGAAAAATGGCTTGACAGTATTCTCGGCAGTTTGTGTGATGGCCTGCGTAACTGCAACAGACTGAGCCCACTAGAGGGAAAAAAGATGACAGTGAGATGAAGCCAGCCATTCACCAACACTCAACCATCATAATAACGGTGAAACAATCTGTGTCTTTTTGAATTTGAGAAATAAAACCATGCCGTAGAAGACATGTACTTAAAGTCAGAACTACTGTAAGCATAGCCATGGGGACATTCAGGTGGTGAGTGGTCTGAGAAAGTCATATTTTGTCAACTTATAGTCTACAATGCAGTGATCCTCAGCAGGAGCAGTACCAGCCCATGGGAGAACTTGAATGCATATGGAAGTATTTCTGGTTTTCATAATAACTTGAGGATATCTGCTGGCATTTAATACATGGGGGTCTGGGCTATTAAATGCTCTGAAATGTACAGAACAGTCCCATACAATCAAACTGTCTCCCAAAAGCTAATAGCACCCATGGTGAGACCCACCGGACAGCTTCTTTCCATGTCAGATTAGTAGAGATTCAAAAACAAAGCAAAGCAAAGCAAAAAAAAAAAAAAAAATTGAACATACCAAGATAACAAAACTCCAAATATCTCCTTTATAAAACAGGACCAATAAAAACTAAGAGACATCAGGATCATTTCATAAATTTGCAAATTATATGTGTCTATCTGGAAACAAAATCCCAAAAGTTTTATGCTGTTTAAAAATCTCCAAGGCTAGGATTAAATTGAAAGTTCTCAACTCATAACTGATATGACCTGCTTCAACATTGAAAAGTAAAACCCACATTTAAAATAAGTGATTCTTGATTTACATATTTTTAAAAATCAAAGTAGCCCATTTAATTTATCTGGGAAGAGCAGGATGAGCGGCTAGGGGTGAAAATGTGGGATTTATAATGAAGAGGAGCAAGAGGCCCTCAGAGGAAAGGCTGAGGGGTCTGCGGGAGGCCGAAGGGAGCCAGAAAGGTAGAGGCGTGGCAGGAAAGGCTAAGAAAAAGGCAGGCGGGAAATCTCTGATAATCATGAGGGACGGTTATGGCAGCAGCGCGGAGGAACCAGACTCAGGTTTCTGCGACTCCTATAGAACAGGGAATTCAAGCGGCTTCCGGAAATAATGACAAAACTATATACAAATGAACTCAGCTAGTACCAAACTAACGGCAAGATAAGCCTGTTTCCATTCACGGCTACATGTATCACTGTCAACCTCAATGAGGCTAAAACTGAGGGTAGAGGTGATGGATGCTGAGGACAGAGAGACAAGTGAGAATGGGAGAAGGACTGCCCCATGAGGCTGGCTTCCCTGCAGTGTGGGAGAGCATAAAATTATGTGTCAAAGACTATCTGGGAAATCTTGAACTAAATCCCAAAAAGAAAGGGTAGCAAATAAAGTACAGACAGCTAATGTTTCTGATATTTTAATATATCCACTACCAAGCCCATCTAAACAACTCTTTGCTCCTCAGATGTGTTTCCCCATCTCCAACTGCTCTCATTGTTTCCTTCACCTAGAATGCCCTTCCTCCAATCTCTACTGTTCACATCATGTCTGTCCTTCTAGGCCCAGCTCACGTACCAACTCCACAAAGTTACTTCTAAGCACCCTGCGGGAGGTGATCTCTCCTTCCTCTGAACTCCCACAGCACGTTCTCAGTGACTCAAGCCCATACCTACCACGTCCCAGGGTTCTTTGTGTACAGATTATGCCCCCAAGATGTGTATCTTCCCTGCACAAAGCAAGCAGTCAGTGAATATCTGGAAGAACTGAGTTAGCCCTCAGCAACTGCTGCATTATTTTACATCATATTATGTGTGCTCAACTTCTGAAAGTTATCCAAGTGGGGCATGATCTTCCTCTAAAACACCCAGCACTATTATCTGCTTTGTAAATCTCCAACTAAGACATGGGAATTGTTAGAATTCATGAATGGCTCGAATGCTCCAGAGGAAGCAGCCTATCAGAATCCTGTTGCGCATATTCCTTCAGATGGTTTAGCAACAGTTTGTTATAGCAGCAAAGTGTTGGCAGTATTTATAATAGCTAAATCATATTCTGTAAGCTGTGTTTTGCTCTTTGGATTGCTGGTATAACCACTTATAATATACTTACTTTCATTTCTGCTAATGCAACTGAAAAGAGCATTCTGTAAATTAAAGAAAAACAAAAAAATTAACAACCACAAAGAATTTCTAATTTTATTCCACTTTATAGTTATACAGAAATCAGGATATCAAACTACTTAATCTTTCTCAAAATCCAAGATTGAGACCAAAGAGACTAAGATATAGCATCCTAGTGAAAAAGAGAAACCATCTTCAAATACATTTTGTGGATCAAGATTATCACGTAAGCCATAAGTTGACCACATTATAGCAAACCAAGTTTATGTAAAGCTGTACCAATGAGCATATGAGGGGTATACCACCATGTAGTAATCTCAATTACTTCTTGCAGAATATAAAAAAGCTTTTAGAAAATAATATAATAAAGGACATTTAAGGAAATATATTAATACGTTTCATATAACCACAATATTTTAAGAGTTGAAAGGACCTTAGCGATCACTTCTACTTGTACTCAAACATGGCCACACACTAGACTCATCTGGGTTTCCTGGGCTTTACCCTAGACTACAGAATTGATATCAGGAACGAAGCACAGAAACCTAAATTTTAAACTAGCCCTCGAAGATGATTCCTGTATAGCCATTCTAAGGACTAGAGTTGGGTCATCTCTCTACTACTTTACAGATAAATAAAACATTTCCTCAGCAAGGAAGAGACAGCCCTAAGTCACAAAGCAAGTCAAAACTAGAACCTGAGACTAGAATTAACATTTCTAGATCTCTTAGATCACTGTTTAAAAAACATCACCCTGGCTTAAAGTCATTGTAAGGAATATAAGAAACAAGACAAAAAAATTTCTTGTACAAAGTGAGTTGGATGATCAGGGCTTGTTGGCTACGATTAATATCACTCACACTTGGAAGAGGATGAATTCCTAAAAGAATATGTTGTTACTGTTCAGTCCCTAAGTCGTGTCTTGACTCTTTGCAATCCCATGGACTGCAGCACGCCAGGATTCCCTGTCCTTCTCTATCTCCTGAAGTTTGCTCAGACTCAACGTGCATTGAGTTGGTGATGCCATCCAACCATCTCATCCTCTGTTGCCCCTTCTCCTGCCCTCAATCCTTCCTAGAATCAGGGTCTTTTCCAATGATTTGGCTCTTTGCATCAGGTGGCCCAAGCATTAGCGTTTCTGCATCAGTCCTTCCAATGAATATTCAGGGTTGATTTCATTTAGGATTGACTGGTTTGATCTCTTTGCTGTCCAAGAGACTCTTAAGAGTCTTCTACAGCACCATAGTTCAAAAACACATGGGTATAAATAAAAGGTAGACAGAAATCAAGGGCACCCTTATTAATGAATAGAGATGATTTTGGCTTTTAATTGTAACTAACTTACAAGCTGGCTATATGATCTGGACTTATTAAAGGACCAGCTTTACTGACATTTAAAACTTAGCTTCAAGGATCCAACTATGCAGTTGTGTGAAGCTGTGATGCATTTTCTCTACTAAATAATATTCTACTGTAGGAATAAACCACACTTTGACTTATCCAAAGCAAAACAAAATACCAGGACCCATAGATAAGGGCCAAAAAATTCACTCAGTATGACTTCTTTCTGCTAGAGGCCTCATCAAACAAAATAAAATAGTGAAAAGTAAGTATTCTTGGTATTCCTTAGTAGCAGTCTTTTTTATATTTCTCTTCATCCATGTCTCTGTGTTTTAGTTTAACTTTTCAGCCACCTATTATAGGTAGCCCTCTATTTTGGTTCAACGGTTTTAGGAACACCTTCAAGAAAATGACCTAAATCAATATTAAAAAGTCATCTGTTACCAACTTTCCAGCCCCTCTTGATAGGGTCAATAAAATTCTCATTGTCTTTCTCCTTCTAATATGCTGGTTGTTCTTCTAGGTTTTAGCTTTTTTGGTCCTGTTCCTAAAGAAGTATGGTTATTATCTTGGTGGCCATCCTGGGTTGCACAGCCTGATTTCCATTTCCGTTCTTTTTCCAGTTATTCTTAAATTCTCTAGAGCTGTAGTTCTCAAGTGGAGGTGATTGTGTTTCCCAGGGAACATCTGGCAACGTCTAGAGACATTTTTGGTTGTCATAACTCCTGGGGTTGGGGTGTGCTACTGAACTGACATCTAGTAGGTAGAGGAGTCTAGAGATGCTGCGAAACATCCAACAATGTGCAGGGCAGCTCCCCTACGACAAAGGACTATCCAGCCCCAGATGTCAACTGTGTCAAGGTTGAGAAATCCTGCTCTAGAAACTTACAAACTTGTTCAAGCTTGATTTTTCAAAAACTTGACCTTAAAAATAAAAGAAATACCACCCTGGGTCACTCCTGTGAATCATTTAGCTTCAGCAAGAGGTACTAAAGGACATAAAATCTGAAAAACAGCAGAGATCATCTAATCCAACTCCTTATTTGACAGAAGCCAATGAATGAAGTCTAGAAAGGAGAAATACTTATGAACCCTAGCTTTCACCCACAAATAGGCCAGCAAACTATGGCACCTGGGCCACATCTTGATCACTGCTTGTTTTTGTAAATAGTTTTATTAGAACACAGCCACACCCATCATTTACATATTGTATATGGCTACCTCACACAATAATGGCAGAGTTGAATGGACAGTAAACCTAAAATGGTCTATAAGCCCCAAATATTTGCTATCTGACTCTTCACAAAGTTTGCTAACCCCTGACATAGACGGACTCAGATGTCTCTCTTGATGTCACATCCAGAGCTCAGAGACATTCCGTAAGCATTTCTCATTATGTTCACTGATAGACCTTTCAATGTATAGTTACTCTAACTTACTGAACTAAAGAAATATGAACTTTCTTATTCCTACAAGGCGGCACCGCCAGTGTTAATAACATGTTTACATCTCTTTATCAGTTTTAAGGTTTCAAAGAATGGTCCTTGTAGAGAATAGACTGGTGGCTGCCAAGAGGGAGAGTGTGGGAGAGGGCTGGATTGGGAGCTTGAGATTAGCAGATAGATGCAAATTGGCATATACAGAAATGATAAACAAGGTCCTACTGTATAGCACAGGAAACTATATTCAACATTCAGTGATAAACCATAATGGGAAAAAGAATGTAGATACATGTATAACTGAGTCACTTTTGCTGTATAGTGGTAACACAACACTGTAATTCAATTATACTTCAATAAAAATGTAAAATTAAATTTAAAACTTAAAAAATAAAAGAATGGTCCTTCACTCAAGTATACTGGTATTTGATAAATTCATCAATTCTCTGTTGCTCACTTTATATGCATCATGATTTTATCACATCCTTCTCCTCGGTAAGATTCCTAACCTTATGTAACTACACCTAAAGTATAAACGATGGGTAACTTTTTTTGGTGGGGGGGCACACAGCATGTGGGATCTTAGTTCCTTGATCTGGGATCATATCTGTGTTTCCTGCATTGTAAGCATAGAGTCTTAACCACTGGACTGCCAGAGAAGTTCCAGTAACTCTACCTTTTTACTGCTTATTGTTGTTTAGTTGCTAAGTCGTGTCTGACTCTTTGCAACCCCATGGACTGTAGCCTGTCAGGCTTCTTTGTCCATGAGATTTCCCAGGCAAGAATACTGGAGAGGGTTGCCTTTCCTTCTCCAGGGCATCTTCCCAACCCAGGGATTGAATCCAGGTCTCCAGCAGTAGCAGGTGGATTCTTTACCGCTGAGCTACCAGGGAAGCCCTTCACTGCTTAAACTACTGCTGGTTAGTTTGACAGGGCTTAGGACACGCATGAGTTAGAGCACTGGCTTACGGTTTCATTTCTTTAAACGGTCAATTTTGGGGGTCTTGGCTAAAGTCAAGTCTTAAGTCCGGCGATCTCGGATCAAATATCTGATCGCCATCTAGTGGCAAATGCAGGCAGTAACTGAAGGTTTATACTTGGGTCTATACAGAGCCTCTTCTGACCTCCTGCCACCAATACTATACCCGTATAAACACCTCCCCCACCCCACTCATTTTACTCTAGAAGAGATCAAACTAACAGGGTAACTGAGGTGAAGACCTACCACAACCTCAGACACCCAAAAACAAGCCAGCATGTGGGAGTTGACAGTGTCCCCAAAGATCTTCAAGTCCCAAAGCCTTCACGATATAGCTCTTCACAGGAGAGACAGAGGTACGCAGTAAGCCAAGGGCGGAGCCGGGGACAGGACCCAGAGTGCTCTGCTCGTGGCCTCCTATGACGCTCTCCTGTGAGCAGACTTTGGATTATTTTGAAAGTAGCCAATGCAAAGCTGAATTTATGTCCATAGAGTGATATATCTTAACAGTCTCTTGTTTTTAAAATCAACATCTTAAATTGTGGAAAAAATAATTTTCTTGGTTATTATTTCCTTTAAAAAATTTTGAACATGAAGTCTTTCTTCAGGCAGCTGCTTTCATTAACTAGTTCCCTGCCCTACCTTCAGTGGTTTTTGACAACTGCAATAAGCCCTTCCACCTAGTGCTGGGAGCAGGTAACCTGTGGGCAAACCTAGCAGAAAAACTAAGATACAGAGTGAAATCAACAAGAACCCTATGTGATCTTTCATGTCACACTGACCTTCCTTTTGGGGGTCCAAGTAGGAGGCACATTCTGCAGCTCCAACTTCTTGTCCATAAGTTAGCTCTGTAGGTTTATTTTTGACCTGGTCACCTGCTTTTCCACTTCAGTGACCCCTTCTAACATTTCTCCATTTGTCCACTTGTCTCAATCCTGTCTTTGTGCACTGCCCTTCTACTATAACTGGCCCCTCCAGGTTCCTTTCCCATTCTCACCAATGATGATGATGAAAAAAAAACAAGGATCATATGAATCTTATTAAAAACAAACAAAATCAAGTTTGAATCTTGGATGTTTTAATCACTTCTGCAGAAAGACCCAAAAGAACACATTCTATGAAATGTTAATGTTTCCTATTCCCAAGGCTAGTAGTTAAAAGTAAAAAGGGGCTGTTTTGTTCCTAAGGCTTCAATAAATAAAATCAGTTTGCTTTGCAGATGGACTGGTTTCTCCCAGTTTGAAGTTTTGCATGAAAAATCTAGCTTATTAAAACGTTAAATCAGAGATTAAATAGTTGACCTTTTTTTTTGGGTCGCATCACACAGCTTGTGGGATCTTAGTTCCCTGACCAGGGATTGAACCTGGGTCACAGCAGTGAAAGCACCAAGTCCTAACCACCGGATCGCAGGGAATTCCCCAACAATGGAACTTGAAACACATGTTTTTTTAAACTTTGCAAGATGTTTTCTCCTTGTTGTGGACACCATGGCTTTGTAGTGAAAAAAACCTAAGTGACCAGGACATGCAAAGGAGTTTAATATGACATTGTTGCTGTTCAGTCACTAAGTCATGGCTGGCGCTTCTGTGACCTTATGGACTGTCACCCATCAGGCCCTCTGTCCACGGGATTTCCCAGGCAATACTGGAGTGGGTTGCCATCTCCTCCTGCAGGGGATCCTCCTGACCCAGAGACTGAACCTGTCTCTCCTGCACTGGCAGGTGGGTTCTTTACTGCTGAGCCACCAGGGAAGCCCCTTAATGCGACACGGACATTCTTTGATTTCTTCAGCATCCCAAATAATAAATGTCATTTCAATAGAGGGACAAAAATGAAGCCCTAAACTGAAGTAAGATGAACGGGTCTAGACTGCTCAGAGAAGTTTGTTCATGATTCCCACAGAGCATCCAGCCAATGGGGAGCAAACCCCCTGGCAAGCACTGGTAAGACCTGCAGGGTAACACAAGGCCTAGAGCAGAGCCTGCACAGAGCATGTGTCCGGGCAGGCTGCCTGTGGCCGTGGCCTCAAGTTTTCACACCTCCCTGTGCCTATTTCTCTCATGCTAACTCCGGACTCGATCGTGCGATCTGCTTTAGTTAAGGGGACAGCAGTAAGTGTGAGGAAAGTAGAGCCCTGCACATGTATCAGTACTTGCGGGTTTCAGTTCTCTCTTGGGCTCGGGCCACCACCATGGGAACTTGTTTGAGCCACGCTGTGAAAGCGCTGGGAGAGATCTGTGGAAGAGAGCTGAGCTGACTCAGCCAAGGGCGTCCTAGACCAGCCAGGCCCTGGCTGACTTGCCAGGAGACTGCAGGTGCATAAGCGGGCCCAGCTTGCTCAAATCAGAACTGCCTAAATGAGCGAGAAATAATAAATTGTTATGGCTCTAGGCTATGGGGTTTAGGGATGGCTTGCTACACAACATTACTGTGATTACAGACACAGTATTCAGTGCTTTCTCCGCTCATTCAAAGAATGACTAATTCATAGACATTTACACAGGGTATTCACATAAAACTGCGATTCACTCTGAAACAAGGAACCTTGTGTACTGTCCAGAGTGGGAAAATTTTCTATTAAAAATTCTATCTATAAAAATACTAACTGTAGCACCTATTTACAGGCAACAAATTTCTGTTCATCCTTTAAGTCTTACCTGCTCTGTGAAGACTTCCTCGTTACCCTGAGTAGGGTTTTTTCCTCCAGGCTTCAAGGGGTCTTATACAGACTTCTAGCAATGTACTTGGATTTGTATTATAATGGACTATTTGAATTTCCTTCCTCCCGTGGACTAGGCTATGGACTTCTCACTGTTCTCACAGTACAAAGATCCTTCCATCTTTGTACTCTGAGAACAGTGTCTGGTACATATTAAGTGTATCAACTCAATGAATGCTGAAGGAATGAATGAATGACAGATGCAAAGAAAAGTGAGACATGGACTCTGCCCATAGGAACTCAGGTGATTAGCATTAAAAAATGAGATGCAAACAAAGAGTTACACTATAAGGTGACAAAAGGCTACAATAAAGTATGCAAAGTGTTTATAAATAGCAACTAATATTTTTGTGTGTGGAGGGAAGAGGGTTGAGCAGACAAGATTTTAAAGAGGTACCATCTAAGCCAGAATTTGGATGGGGTTGTGGTATGCTGCGGTGGGGTGGGATTTCACAGGCGTGCGGGTAAAAGGGAGTTCTGATTTGTAATATTTGTTGATATGTATGGCATAAATACCCCCAACATTGCTGCTTTTCAAGTTAAAAACTGGCTTGCAAAATTCCTGAATATTTAACAACTGACCAATTCTCCCTAGCAGGTAGGAGTTGGCTCTAGCCTACTAATGGATGGGAACGATAGGATGGATTCAGGGAGCAGGAATTCCAGGAGGACGATGGGTGGTACAACCACAACTAACTAACAAAACACACAGCCAATCTGTGAAGTATAAGCAGTAACCTGCAGAACTGTCAAGGAGGGAAGAGTTAGGACCAGGAAAAGCTTCAGTACCCCAGGCTGAGGAACATGAACTGTATCTCACGGGTGAGCCACTGGAGTTTCAAGGAAGGGATGATATGACCATATTTGGTCTTTGAAGAGGTCACCCTAGAAGTGGAGATAGTAAAAAAAAAAAAAAAAAAAGGAGAAAGTAGAGACAGGGAAGCTACCTGAGCAGCTACTGTAGTAGTTCCCCAAAGTGGTATAAAGGCCTGAAACAGGCTGTAACTGAGGGTCTGGAAAGGAGGCCCATTTAAGACAGACATATTCCACAGGCAAATCTTTAGGGTTTTATGGCTAGCTGTTCTTTGTTTTTGTGGGAGGTGGTGAGAAAGAAGAAATAGTAGACAATACCTCTTAGGTTTTTGGTTTGTGTATCTGGGAGGGCTGTACTTGAACAACCAAGCAAGGAATATAAGAAAGATGATAAGTTTTTGTCTGGGAATGAGTGTATGTGTGGTGTTGTGTAGCATGTAGGCTGGAGGAAAGGAGAGGTAGGGAAGATAAGTTAGTTTGGCTGATTTATTGCGGCAATCAAAGCAATCAGGGTAGATGAGATTCAGTTCAGTTCAGTTCAGTTGCGTCCGACTCTTTGCAACCCCATGGACTGCAGCACACCAGGCCTCCCTGTCCATCACCAACTCCTGGAGTTTACTCAGACTCATGTCCATTGAGTTGGTGATACCATCCAACCATCTCATCCTCTGTCATCCCCTTCTCCTCCTGCCTTCAATCTTTCCCAGCATCAAGGTCTTTTCCAATGAGTCAGTTCTTCACATCAGGTGGCCAAAATATTGGAGTTTCAGCTTCAGCATTAGTCCTTCCAATGAATATTCAGGACTGATTCCTTTAGGATGGACTGGTTGGATCTCCTTGCAGTCCAAGGGACTCTCAAGAGTCTTCTCCAACACCACAGTTCAAAAGCATCAATTTTTCAGCACTCAGCTTTCTTCACAGTCCAAATCTCACATCCATACATGACCACTGGAAAAACCATAGCCTTGACTAGATGGACCTTTGTTGGCAAAGTAATGTCTCAGCTTTTTAATATGCTATTTAGGTTGGTCATAACTTTTCTCCCAAGGAGTGTCTTTTAATTTCATGGCTGCAGTCACCATCTGCAGTGATTTTGGAGCCCCCCAAAATAAAAGTTTGCACTGTTCCCACTGTTTCCCCATCTATTTGCCATGAAGTGATGGGACCAGATGCCATGGTCTTAGTTTTCTGAATGTTGAGTTTTAAGTCAGCTTTTTCACTTTCCTCTTTCACTTTCAAGAGGCTCTTTAGTTCTTCTTCACTTTCTGCCATAAGGGTGGTGTCATCTGCATATCTGAGGTTATTGATATCTCTCCCGGCAATGTTGATTCCAGCTTGTGCTTCATCCGGTCCAGTATTTCTCATGATGTACTCTGCATATAAGTTAAATAAGCAGGGTGACAGTATACAGCTTTGACGTACTCCTTTCCTGATCTGGAAGCAGTCTGTTGTTCCATGTCCAGTTCTAACTGTTGCTTCCTGACCTGCATATAGATTTCTCAAGAGGCAGGTAAGATGGTCTGGTATTCCCATCTCTTTAAGAATTTTCCAGTTTGTGGTGATCCACACAGTCAAAGGTTTTGGCATAGTCAACAAAGCAGAAACAGATGTTTTTCTGCAACTCTCTTGCTCTTTTGATAATCCAGCGGATATTGGCAATTTGATCTCTGGTTCCCCTGCCTTTTCTAAATACAGCTTGAACACCTGGAAGTCCACGGTTCACAAACTGATGAAGTCTGGCTTGGAGAATTTTGAGTATTACTTTACTGGCATGTGAGACGAGTGCAACTGTGCAGTAGTTTGAGCATTCTTTGGCATTGCCTTTCTTTGGGACTGGAATGAAAACTGACCTTTTCCCAGTCTTGTGGCCATTGCTGAGTTTTCCGAATTTGCTGGCATATTGAGTGCAGCACTTTCACAGCAGTAGATGAGACTGCCTAGATAGAAAAACCTGGCCATTTGGATTAGACAGGGTCATAATCTAATCAGACTTGATCAGATTTCCCTTTGGGGATGATCTCATTCAGTTCACTTCTGAGAAGAATGGACTAGAGAGGAAATACACAAGCTCAACAGACTAAATAGGAGTTATTCCCTTCCCCAATACAAAATATGACAAAGCCAAAGAGCATACAAATGGAGAATAATCAAGATTTTATACTATCTTAAGCCAGTACTGCAGGACCTAATAGGTTTCGCTCTTTTTGGAGCTCATCAGCTGCAGGTAACGGCTCAAATCTAGTCCAATACAGCATACCTGTAGAGCATTTTACCATTACAAAGCCTCCCATCCACCATCTTCTATCTATTATATTCTGACAGTCCTTGGAATTTCCTTGGTACTAACTAAAAGAAGCTCTACATTTAGGTGCTGAAGGCTCTGCTGAGGCAAAGTAATCACATGACTCTTACTGTTAAAATTCCCCAAAGTCAACGGTCCACAGCCTAGGCTGTCATCTGCCATTCAAGAAGAAGGCCTACTGTATTCTTGGAACTACTGCAGCACAGATCCAATCACACCAAGGCACAGAAGGCCTCGAGCTGTCCAGAGAATACTGCTGGCCCCTGCCCTCCCAGCTTTTAATTTTCGGAGCTATTTTTTCATCCCTTTTCCTTTATGCTTCTGGTAGTAAATCTAGAATCAAAGTTAATTTGAGAGAAAAGGAACAAAATAATATTAAAACCTAGAAATTTTTATAGCAGAATATTTATTGTGACATTTCCTGAGGATACACTGTATACCATACAGACACACATAAATATGCACCAAACAGTGGCATCCAGGGGTACCATGGAGTATGTGGTAAGCTACCATTTGTGTAGAGAAGGGTGGAAAGAACTGCGCTACATATTTACTTTCATGTGCATAAAGTGTCTCTGGTGACTTTAGGAACTGGGTGGCTGTGGTGTAAGAGGTAGGAAAGAGACTTTATTGTATACCATTTTGAATTCTGAACATGTGAATACTAAAAAAAGTAAAATAAAATTTAACACGTACCTGCACGCTTCTCTTATGCATTTAGCTGTGTGTTCATAGGACATTGCTAACAGAACTGTGCTTGGAACTCACAAGGCTGACCATCTTTGTTCTGTGGTTCTTGGAGCCTCTTTTTAACATCCTCAGAGTCTTAATTTTACCTCAGTATTCCCACAGAACCAGAGTCCCAGGATACAGCATTCTTTTAGTTCTCTTTAGCAACAATTTAGTTTAAAACTTTAAATGGCTTAACTTAAAAAAAAAATCCTCACAAAAATATCTTCTGGCTTTCTTTCATAGTTTCTCACTTTCCTTAATGAAATAACATCAAATAACGAATGAAGGAAGCTAGAAAGAAAATAGAGAACTGAAAATTTTATTTCTGAAAAGAATATAAAGAAAAGCATAGAGAAGGATCTGTGAAAGAAGGAATAAACAAGTAAAAACATAAGAGTCTGATGATAAATATGCAACACTGTATTTCAGTGGTTCATGCAGCAAATGGAAAGGTATATATATTTATGGCCATTATGTTAAGAGAATGGCAGGTAAGGTCTGACATAAAGGCATGACAAAGGTTTAAGAACCTAAAACTAAAATTTGTCTCATCATGTTAGAGACATTAACAAGTCTCTGGAAATATATCAGCCTCACATCATCTTGATGTTTATTCTGACATTCAAGAAAATAACTACCAACAACCAATTTTTGTTTTTAATCACCATCTTGGTGGCTAAAAGAAAATGTTTTCAGCCAGCTTGTAGACAGACTATGCAAAAAGTTTCACACCTCGCGGAAGATATGACTACGTTGTTACTTTAGTTCTAATCAGCCAATTTGCCCTAGTGTGGCTAAACTAGTATGGTTCCACTTTATATCCAGCATCTGTTCTGATTATTGGTGCCTTCATTCTAGTCGTTGAACATTTTAAATGTCATCCCTCATCTAATATCACACATGAATAGACGTGGCCTGATCAATACTTCTAGGTGTGGTTAAGACCAAGTTTGTGAAAACATATGGTGAACCTAGAACTGAGCATGCCTGTGACACTTGAACATGTCCATGACAGTGTTATCAAGTTACTAGTTGATTCTGGCAACTCTAATCAAATGTGTGTGATTCTGAAAGAAGTAGTCTCAAATACTGAAGTATTTTTTCTCAGGTATTACTCAGAATAAAAGAACTGCAGAGATAAGTCTCTGCAGACTCTCTAGCCAAGTCTCCTGTCTGTTGCAGAAATCTCCTCCACAGTGTGTTTATCCAGTAAATCTTTGCTTGAACACTTACAGTAATAAGAATTTCTCTTTTTCTTGGAATATCTCAATCCACTATTTTCAATGAACATAGAAAGGATCCTCCTACTGAAATGACAGATCAGTATATGGCTCCTCCTCTTTCTATTCCTTAAAAATGCAATTTTCAAAATCAGCTCTCACTTTTTTCTACACTTCCTCTTTCACAGAGCTTTCCTTCACTCTTGAGATTCAAGAGTTATCTTACAGTTGACCTTGAGCATGATCTCTCCTCATTTTTCGTCTGGTATTCCTAGCCACCGCTGTGCGTGTGCATGCTCAGTCACTCAGTTGTGTCCGACTCTTTGAGACCCTATGGACTGCAGTCCACCAGGCTCCTCTGTCCACGGGATCTCCCAGGCAAGAGTACTGGAATGAATTGCCATTTCTTTCTCCAGGGAATCTTTCCGACTCAGGGATCAAACCCACATCTCTTGCATTGCTGGCAGATTCTTTACCACTGAGCCACCTGGGAAGTCCAACTTAACCTCTAAGATATGTGATTTTTACATTTAAAAAAGACCTAACACTCAATAAACTTCGATTTCTTTAAAATCCCTTCCCATGCTATCTCTGCTGTGTATTTTCTCTCTTTTTTAAAAACTCAGTATTATTATTGTTTTCATATAACTTGTGTTTTAATTTAGTCCCTTTGTATTTTTATTGTTCTCATTTTCCTTTGCATCTCAAATAATTATAGATATTTTAGAACTTCCTTTAGAGAAGGACTTTTAGAAATGGTCCAGTAACAGCAATTCTCTTTGTTGTCTAGAAACACCTTAATTTTGCCTTCTTTCTTGAAAAATATTTTTGCTGGATATGATAGTTATTTTCTCTCAGAATATCTTAGGTATCCTTCTACTGTCCCTGGCTTCCTCTGCTGCTTTGAAAAGTCAGCTGTTGAACTCCTTTGAAGACAATGTCTTTTTTTTTTTTTCTGACTGTTTTTAAGATCTTTGGCTATGAACTATGTCTGCAATGTATGGATTAAAAAAAAAAAAATCCTGCCAGATCCTTCTTGGGCCTGTGTTTTTTCTCTTTCCTCTACTATTCCAATTGGAACACTCATATCCTCTGTCCCTTAAATCTCTTTTAGCCTATCCACTGTGCTGCTTTTTCATATAGCTTCTTTAGTTCTATCTTCCAATTCATTAATTGTTTTTTATACTTCCCTGAACATCATCTCCTATACTCAGTTCATCATAACAAATCCTGAATGATGGACTCTTACCTTCAAACCTCTGATTTATTCCCAAATATTCGACTCTATTGCTATCATCCTAGTTGTGGGCCATATTTGTTTTTAGCTAAGTTAGAGAAATTTGGGGGATCTAAAACTTAGCTTGCACATATCTAAGACTTAAAGCTTTCTAAAATATTGGACTTACTTGTTATGTTGATCTCTTATCACAGAATCTTTATCATCTCCTTCTACTTAATAATGACTGAGCCCCCAAAATATAGTTTTTCCAGGATTTGGTCCCACTTTACCTATCCAAGCAGATTCTCAGCCCTAAATAGGCCTACTTTCTTTTTACCCCCCTTGTACAAGCCATGTGCCCGTTTGCTAACATGCTTTTGATACAGTCTCCTAACCCAAATTATATAAATCCTTTCAGGCCTCTCTTCTGCAGTTTCTCCTGATAACTCCCAGCATGCTCTGTCTGCTTTCCCATTTCCTTGAGCCCTTATGTGTTCAGTACATATTTTAATTATCTTGACTCAATGAGATATAATTCTTTAGTATTTGAAGTTGAGCTATATATAGCTTAACCGTAATTCTAACCTAGGTCTGATCCAATTTTTATATAATTTTACTTATTTTTGGCCAAGCCACGTGGCTATGTGGGATCTTAGTTCCCCAACCAGGGATGAAACCCATGCTCCCTGCAGGGGAAGCAATGGAGTCCTAATCACTGGATGCCCAGGGAATTTCCCAAAGTTTGCCTTCTTTCTAACACAATACAATTGCCTTTCATGATTCAATAAATATTTGTTGACTTGTGTAAAAAAGAAACCAGATGTTGCAAAATTACATATGAAAATGCTTTACATTTAACTAGCTTATCTTAGCTTAGCTGGAACAAAGTAATCTTAAATGGCATTAAAATTTTTAAACTTTATCATTTAATAAATTTCCCAGGAAATCTCCTCAAAGAGGATTCTGCAGCAGTTTATCAGTAAAGATAAACATTAGCTCTTTCAAAAATGACCATTCATTCTCTGACTCTCTAGTCAAATCACACAACCCCATCCTTTACAGTAAATGTTAACCCCTAAAATTGTAAACCTGAAGTAACAGCTTACATATTTGGAAGTTCACTTCCAGGGGCCACTCCAGTGTTAAGGAAAAGGTACTAAAAACCTAGTTTTAGGTTTTATAAACTATTCTCATGTTAATAAACAACTGATCCAGTTAAAATAGGTTGCACTACACCAAAGTTACCCACTTCACTTTATAACAAATAGCCACTAGGTTTACACTAGAGTTTAACAATCTAATGAGAGTGACTGTTATTTGGGGTTATAATATGAAACCTTCTTTCCATGTTTAAGTGTTCTTGCCTCTCTTTTTATTTCTAAATAACATATAAAATATCAAATTGAATCTCAAATTATCTTAATAATCCATACAGTTTTTTACATATGTAAACATAACAAATATTATATATATGTAACATATATATACATTACATATATATATATATTACATATATATTTTATTTTTATATATATGTGAAAGAACCATCTTGACATGTAAATTTTTGGAAGATATTAACATTTGCTTAACTCTAGGCCAAATAAGGGAGGAGAGACTGAAGAAGAGAAACTACTCTTAGTATTTCTCTCATAGGACAGTGATTATCTCTCTTTCTTACCTTTCCTGTCCCGTCCTTCATCAACACATACTGGCAGACTTCCTAGGTCAATGCAGAAATCCAGACAAGAGAAGGAAGCACACTAAAATAGTGGAGGACAGGCTACAGGAGATGGACAGTGTCAGTGTCATGTACATCATGTGGGAGAAAAGAAGGAATCGTCACAGTTAGTCACTTTGTTCAAGAGAAACTAAAACAGTTACTTCAATGATAGAGAGAAAAGAATAAAAAAGAAAGATCTTTTACTTCTTTGTAGAAAGGCTCTTTTCAATAAGAACAGAGAAGAACTGCACTTAATTTGGAAATTCGTCTTCAGAGAAACAGATAAAACTTAGCAATAGTATAAAGGAATGAAAGATAAGTAAGATTTTTTCCGATTCAAAAATATTGAGAAATTATTTATAGGCTTTGAGAAAAGAAAAAAAAAAATCAGAACTATAATCTAGAAGCAGTGAAGAGGTTGTTCTATTTTTCTTCTCCAAGAGAATGTAGACTAGTAAAAGCAATAGGAATCCCAATGTTTATATATAAAAATGATGAATGAGTAATATGGGCTTGTATGCTTAATTATATACGGCTTTGTACTATGAAAAAAACATACTGTCACATTTAACAATGAAGTTCTAGAAACTGACCAAATTTTAATATCAGTGAGGAGTTTTTATTTAACATCAGGGATAATCTTTTGTACTTACTTACTTGACGTGAAATACTTTCTGCCCCTCCTCAACCTGTGTCCCCACGCCCCACCCAATCTATCAATAAGTACTACAGTGCTTGAAACACCACTGCTAGGAAGAGTCCCGTGAGATTTAATACAGCCTTAGAAATTTAGTATGTAGCTCTCCCCTCCAATGTACAATGCTAGGAAATTGTGAAGTTACTCACGCTAGCAACGTGATTGTTTCTTCCAATTAGGAGTAGTTCATAAAGGTGGACACCTGGATGAATCAAGGTATAGGAGAAGGGGCAGAAGAGGACATGGAACCTAGGAAAACTGTTTCACAACCTAGGGCACAACCAGTAGCTGTATTATGAAAACACAGGTTAAAGCTTCTGTATCTGTGATTTAGGCATTTCTTTCAAATTAATGCTTAACTGCAACAGGTTAAAGTCATAACATTTCTAAACAAAGTAAATGACATTTTTCTCAAGACTATCTTTTCTATAAAGTAAAAGGTAATTTATTTAACAATGAATTCATTTTTAAAATTTGGGTGATTCTATCAGTTCTGATAACATCTGATTCGTTTATCCAAATTTGTTAAAATGCATACCTCATATTCTTTTCTGCAAACTCTGGAAATATCATTTTTTGATGATGCCTAAAAGATAACAAATTTCTCAATTAATTTATTACACATGCTCTTCAGTATGAAACCAAAAAGAATACAAACATATGTAATTGCTGGCACAGCAGTCTTTACTTCATCAAGGAAAACCTCATGCTCAAATATTATGCAAACAAATCTTATATAATTTTTAAAAACAAGCATGAGCTCCAGATATGCTAGAATTTCACTCTTCTATGGCTTTAATCTCACATAATGACACAGTCCTTTTATTATTTCAGAAACTAGATAAGTTTGAAGGAAATGTAAATCAGAGGACTTTTAAAAAAAATCTAAATTCCATTCTGTAGCAAATTTTCTTGTGAAGCTCTGCTGTAGTGAATTTTCTTATGAAGTTCTGCCAGGGCATTTATAGTTTGCTTTTTCTTTAACCCTTCATATTCTAAGTTCCCGTATTAACCAATATTCTCAGAAAAAATCCATACCTAACAGAGGAGACAACTAAAGAGGGAAAGGCAATGCCAGGCAATTAATTAATAAAAGTTACTTTTATGTAATTTTCTTAACAAGTTTATGAAGAAGAAATTAACCCTTCTACAGATGAGGAAACGGACACACAGAGAAACAACGTTATTTACTAAAGTATATACTTTCCATAAGAAACAAGCCAAAACACATCAGCTGAGGGTTGGCTGTTCTTCCATATGATAACAGTCCCACTTAGAAATACAGTCCCAGAGGCATGGGCTCTGTGCTTCCTTTTTCTATTTCCTCCTCTTCTATTACCTAGGCTTACTCAATTCTTAATAGATCAGCTGACGAGGACAGGGAGAGCGAGAAGCAGAATGGACTGGCAACTATTCTGTGTCCCACGAGATACACGACAGTTCAAATCCTCTACAACTCAGTTTCACCTCAATGCCTGCGGTAGAACAGCAGATAGTTCGGCTGTGTGTTGCCCAAAGAGTGTGGTTCAGTGGTCTGTATGAAAGTGAAGGTGTCTCATATACTCCTGCTCAAAGACCAGTCCCTAGACGAAAATAAGACAAGGCTTCGCAGCTGCAGTTTCAGGGCCACTTGAGTTTCCCAGTTAAGAGTGCTCCCACCACTTGGAGTAAGAGGAGCCCGGAGACCAGTTTTACCACAGCACTCGGACGAATCACCATGAGCATATAGTGAGGAAGAGTTCAGGGTCTAACTTGATCCAGACCTGAGATACATTAAGTCAGAGAGAAGTCAGGACTCACTGCAGGAGTCATGCTCACCTGAGGAGCAGAGAAGGAATAAAGAACACAGTCACAGTATATCCATGATGAAAGGCAGAGGGAAGATAAAAGCAAAATAAGCCAACTGTGTCAACTGCTTCCATCCAAGCATGCCTGAAATTTACACCACTATTTGGAGTCCTTTAGCACTGATTAAGCATGACCATAGGCAGAGTACAAAAGTCCTTGATTTCAGTAACATTTTTTCTTTGTGTGGCAGAGAGAAGTTAAAGCGCAAGAGAAGGCTGAGAGTCTTACATGCAGCAGACATGACTGAAAAAGCAGCATGTCTAAAAGGAAATGGTCTATGCAAGGAATGCTAAATTTGCAGCTGCTATGGGTCACCTCTCCAGAAATAGGCAAGATCCAAGACACAGCTAAAACTCAAACTATACTCCACTCTGCTTAAGAACCTCATTGCCAAGTGTTACCTGCTTGCATGCCTGTCGACATTCCAAGGTAATAGCCAGTTCACAGCAGCCTAAGCCAACCCAGCCATCAGACTTCTTAAACACACCTTAAAAACAAAATGTTCAAATGTTTTGGTCATAAGAAGTGACAAAACAAACTGGTTCAAGGATACCACTCAAGTCAAAGCAAGTTTCCGTAAGAAAACTAGCTTAGAGAGCAGGGGCTCCGAAGCATGAAGCCACTACTCCCAGCCTGACTCTCAACGCCATCAGTCTTCTCAGGGTCTCTGTAACCTAATCACCAGGTCCTTTGTCTTTTCCCTCTTCTTCCTGCTCACCTTAAATTCTCTTTAGCTCATTCTCACTCTAAGGTAGACAGAATCTCTAGAAGACATATGGGTTAAGGAAAGCAATGACTTTTTCACTTCTGGACTGTGAACCAGAGGCAGGACTCCTATTAATAACTTAGTAAGCAAGCAAACAAAATAGGGCCTGAGTATTATTGTATCAAAATACCTAGAAGAGCATAAACCCCACGAGGCTGTTTACGATGCTGTTTAACAACTGATCCTCAGGAAACAGACAGGAACATCTCCTGTGAGCCATGACTGATCTTGATAGGTACACTTTACTGTGGGGCAAAATGACTACACTGATGCAATTTATGCACAGTAGCTATTTCTCCAAGCAAATTACAGTGATACCAAAAGGTGGTAAGCTATAAAAAGAGTTCTAATGCAATTTTAAGATCCCTTTTTGCAATCATAAATGTCAATGAATAACTCCTGGATAAAATTAGGAGATATAAGTAATTATGATAAAAGAAAAGATTTACTTGTAGGAATGCTGTAAATTCCTTGTCTCTTTTGAGAAATGCTTTATGCTGCTTCCATGTAATACACAGATCTGCAAATTCCCATGTACATTAAATTATTTCCATTTGAAAAAAATGTCAGGGATTCAAGGCAATAGGTAACAGTTCTCTACACAAAACTAAGACCTAATATAAAAAACAGAAGCATTCCACTAAAAAAAAACAAACAAAAGCACACAAGTGGCCCATGGACAGACAAAGCTCTCAAAATATAATCATAAACCATCCCAACTGTTAAAACTGGCTAAGAAAGCCACATATCGTAAGATTCTATATCCCTATATGTTTAAATGGTATTAAAGGGCAGCAGACTCCCATCTAGTCCCACTACTTGGTATAGCTTCCTCTTGATCTCTGCTGCTTGCTACTCAGAACTGTGCATATTCTATAAAGAATTTTGAATGGAATCAATGTAGGTCATAAACTGTGAACTTTTATACCATAATGTAGTATACTGCTATTTTCACATATCCAGTACTTTTTGTGTGTTAGTCACTTAGTTATGTCTGACTCTTTGCAATTCCATGGATTGAAGTCCTCCAGGCTCCTCTGTCCATGGAATTTTCCAGGCATGGATACTGGAGTGGGTTGCCATTCCCTTTTCCAGGGATCTTCCCAATCCAGAGATCGACCCTGGGTCTCCCATATTGCAGATTCTTTACCGACTGAGCCACAAAAGGAGCTCTTACCTCTCAGAAAACATTAAATTATTCAACAAGCAACTACATTCACTGAACCCTTACTATATACAAAGTCCTTTATCAGGTATTTTGTGGGCTAATAGATAAAATATGATTTATCTCTTTATGGAGATTACAGTTTGATAGGAACAGTGCACACACACATATAATTACAGACACTAGGTAGAGGGATAATTAGGAGAACAAGCAAGGATGAGAGCAATTCCAGGAGGGAAATAGTTCAATTTGTTTGAAATGAAAACTTTCAACAGTATGAAAACCTTTAGAATTCAGAGAAATGTAAGCTATACTCCCTTTTTTCAAGGCACTGGGTTTACCCAGGACTGGAAAACGAGCTCTAAGTCTAGGAGACTGGGAACGCCAGACAGGGAGTTTGGGCTTTACCCCCGATTTAAGCGGGTAGTCCCTGAGGGAGTTTTTTTGAAGAGGGCGGGAAGGACAGCTATGGTCTGTTGAAACACGAGTTATGAAGTCGCTGCAATAATCTACCCCAAGAGTGTAATAATAAAGGCTTGAACTAGGAATAGCAAGGATGGATGCAAGATTTTACAAGGGGGTAAATGAAGCTAAAAAGAAAAAACATTCAGAGATAATGACTTGAAGGTTTCCAGTCTAGTGTCATGCGTAACAAAAAGCAATTATAAGATGAGTTTGGTTTTGAGTCATGCTACTTGGATGCAGAGATCCAAGTAGAGAAGACTAGAAGTCATGAATAATAACTTGGATTTGAAAATTATCTTCTCAGAGCTGATTAGATAACAGTTCTGGGAAGGAATGTGGTTACCACGGTGAGTGTGGAGAAAGAAGGGAAGAGGACCACACATAGGAATAGCCATGGTAGTTACAGGGGTGATGGTGTATGTGTGTGTGTAGGGGGGCGGGGTGGGGATAAGACAGGACAAAGTCACAAGGCCAGGGTGAAGTCACAAGGAAGTAGTGGTCAATGTATCAACTGTCACATGGAAGTCAAAAAGAACAAGTACTGAGGAACAGCTGTAAGATCGAGGAACCAAGAGATCTTGGTGATCTTTCAAAGCCCAGTTTCAACAGAACAATTGAAGCGGAAACAAGAGTACCATAAATGACTGAGTAAATGAGAATAAATTATACATTTGAAAATTTGGATGCCTCCAGGAGGGACAGGATAGAAATCCAAGGGTATATATTAGGTTACAGGACTATGACACAGATTTTACAATCACAAAATAAGTTTTAATGTTACACTATTACTTACCTGGCAAAGATGAATTCATACAACTCCAAATGTCAACCTAAAATTGTAATCACCAAAAGACTTTTATGAAGAAAACCAGTTTCAAAATACAATTTATACAGAAATTACATATAGCTAATTTGATTATGTCTGTCTCTATACAATCAATGATCTAGAAGCATCAACCAGCTATTTGGGGAAGAAAAAACAGAAATGAGATGTAAAAATACTGCTTGCTGTTTTCTCAACTTCCCATCTGGGATACTAAAGACAAGTATGGTTACTCAGGATGTTTACTGGAATAACTGTTTCCAAGCATAGAGATAAAAGTGCCTGTTGAGTGACTAAAGTAAAATATGTCAGTCAGAACTGTTTGATCATAATCTTTCCCATTTAACCCAACCTACCTTATCTAAACAGGCTTTCTCATGCCAGTTCAGACTTTCTTAGCTTAGCCATGAGCATCCCAAACAAGGGATGATCCATGCATTAGAGACATTTTAAGTTACATGATTCAGACAGGCATGCAATGTATCTATAGTACACCAGAAAATGAGAAGACAGAAGTAATGAGAAATTACACATTTTCCCTTAACCTAAATCTGACTTTTTAAAAATTAAAATAAATATAAGATTTAGCTATGGTTTTCATAAAATTGTCAAAATATAATAAGTAAAATTCTCAATTTCAGATAAACTATTATTATGAAATTTAAAGACTAGAACATATTTTTATATAATACTGTTTTTATACCTACATCATAAACAACAAAAGATGAAAGACAATATTCCATCTAGCAATTTGTATGAAGATCTTTTTAAAGTATCCAGTTAAATCTAACATTTTACTTTGACCACAAACCCCAATCACTCTGAAAAATTTGCTAAATCAAACGTAACTCAATAGAGTGCTTCATTAGACAAAAACTTCCATAGTTAAGTTAAACAATACCTACCATTGTTTCAGGGCAATAATCTGGGGCTCGCTGCAACAGATGTTTTAGTCGTGATTCACTTTTTGAGGAAAATATCTACTTGACAAAAACAAAAAAAAAGTTTTAAGGCATTTTTTCAATAAGAAAATGGAAGAGGTAAATTTTTTTATCCTCTAGGTTTATCAGTTGTCTAGAATATTTTCCAATTTCCCTTCATAAATGTGCTTTATTATAAAATATCAGTCCTGACTTCTTATATAAATTCAAATTCTATAAGTTTTAATTTCAAATCTCCAACTGCCTTCACACAGTGGTTTTCACTGATAATTCAGCAACTTACCCCACTAACTTCCTAACTTCCTACAGCCATCAAGTGCATTAGTATTCACTCCAAATCAAAACCTAACTATCAGTAGAATACCCTCTCCTCATTCCTCACTGGTTGAAGAATTAAAGATTCCTTATTCCTGGCAGTTCTCACTGTCAGTGAGCTCTGCTGGTTTCGGCATCCTAGCCTCTCACTCCTCTGGTGATTGGGATGACTGACTCACCTGACTGTTGAGTTTGACCAGGGAAAGTGAATCCTATTCTTACCTCTCTTCCTCTGCAAGTAAGTCTATCTGGAGTTTAGTGCATACCTGGAGATAAATGCTATCTACATTCAGCATTTGTGTAACTAGAAATAAAGTAATTTGGTCAGGGAAGAACTTGGTCAGGGAAGAATTTTTTTTATTAGGATGACTATAGTATTCACTTACTTTGCTACATTATAGAATTTTAAACACTTTAGATTTTAAGAAATTAGTCCTTGCCTGTTGTGAGTACCTCATAAAAATAATTTACCCTATGGAACATTAGTGGAAAAAACAAGAGGAAACAAGGCAAAAAGTCAGAAAAGGAGTGCTTCCAAAAGTAGGAGAGTTACTTTAAAAGCTCTCTTATGGTGACACTATCAAGAGGCCATTTTTGCTTTTAAAAAGCTATTGCTCTGGCAGTAAATTTGCAGAAAACTTAATCTACTATAGTGTTTTGACATGAATTCTCTAGCAGCTATTTAGGTAAGACGTCTTGTTATACTTAGAGTATCTTGAAAAACCTTTTTAATCCCTGTTAGGTAGTGCTCTCATTTTTAGGAAGTAACAAAATCCAGGTTATTACTTGAAAACTCCTCAAAATATGATTGAGGTCATTAATTCTCAACTGGTAAGGCTACAACTACACAATCAAGATGATGAAAGAAAAGTAAGTCATTGTGAACAGCTATTGTCTCAGTGGAATTTGCCTTAAAAAGGTTCAAGCAGAACTACAGAAAAGTTTCAAAGTTAGGAAATCAGTCCTGAATATTCATTGGAAGGACTGATGCTGAAACTCTGAATACTTTGACCACCTGATGCAAAGAACTGACTCATCTAAAAGATCCTGATGCTGGGAAAGACTGATGGCAGGAGGAAAATAGGACAACAGAGGATGAGATGGTTGGATGGCATCACCGACTCAGTGGACATGAGTTTGAGTAAACTCTGGGAGTTGGTGATGGACAGGGAGGCCTGGTGTGCTGCAGTCCATGGGGTCGCAAAGAGTCGGACACGACTGAGCGACTGAACTGAACTGAGTACAATGAGCACCCACATAAGCCTTCATCTAAATTCACCCATTATTAACATTTGCTTCAACTTTCTCTCTACATATGCACGTTATTTTTATTACTTGATGAAATGTTTAGAATTCATTATAGACATGATCATTCATTTCTAAATTCCAGCATGTATCTTCTAAGAATAAGGACACCATTCTAACTAACCACAATACAATCATCAGATTCAGTTCGCAGCACTGGTAGGTATAATATTATTATAGCTCATATTTAAATGTCACAATAATTTATCTCAATCACATGCTCTATAGCAGTCTTTTTTTTTTTTTAAATTCCAAGACCCAATACAAAATTATGCACTGCATTTAGTTGTCATGTCTCTTTAGTTTCCTTTAATCTGGAAGTTTCTTTTATGTTCTTTGAGGCCTCAGAAACTGCAGCCTGCCAGGCTCCTCTGTCCACGGGATTTTCCAGGCAAGAATACTGGAGCGCACTGCCTTTTCCTACTCCAGGGGATCTTCCCAACCCAGGAATCAAACCCATCTCTCTTGTGTCTCCTGTATTAGCAGGCAGGTTCTTTACCACTAGCACCACCTAGGAATTCTGGGATGTTTCCTGACCTTTGTTTTTATAACACGGAATATCCCTCAATCTGGGTTTGCCATATTGTTTCCTCAGGATCCAGGTTATGTATTTTGGGTAGGAATCCCACTTCAGATACTGTGCTCCACTATGTTCGCAGACTCATGTTAACTTGTTCCATTACTGCTGATGTGAACTGACCATTTAAGTGCTGTCCAACAGATTTCTCTAAAACAATTACACTAAATAATATCCTCTATAATTATTAAGCAAGCTTACCTGTTCACAAACATCACGGCACATCTGGTTATCCTTTGAATGATTACAACACAGTGCACCTAGGGAGAAAAAATAAACACCTAATATTGCCTACTGTTAAGACAACGATTAAGTCAGATGGTTACACAAACCACTTATTTGACAGATTATTACTATTATTATCCATTTTAGCTCAACAAACCTTTGTTGTGTACCTATTTCAAGTCGAAGATGGTGCTATTTGAGGACATGGTTTTTGCCTTTAAGAAGCGTGCAACCTAACAGGGGAGACTGTCATCTAATAATAATCGCTACTATGTACTGTGTGCTTTTCATGTGCCATAATTTTACTACTTGCTTTATGATTATCTCATTCAACCCTCAACAATTATCCTATGGACTATATTCTATTATTATATCTATAAAGGAAGGTTAAATGATAAAAAGATAGTGAATTTTGTTTTGGACATGTTAAATGTAAGTTTCCATTATCTCAGTGAAATAAGTAGAGATTAGGTTTGAAAACAAAAAGAGTTGAGGGCTTGAGGTGAGGTTGTATATGTCTCTGAATAGCCACTGTGGAGAACAAAGGAAGCAACTATAAGTGTTTCTCAAATGTTTTTCTATGAAACACTGTTTCATGATGTGTTAATATCTATTCCTCAAGAGAAAATGTTTCATGTTCAAATAAATTAGGAAACAAAGGATTAAAAAGTTAAAGAGAATTTTTTAAAAATTATTTTATTTTATGTTTCTCCTCTGGAGAAGGGAATGGTAACTCACTCCAGTATTCTTGTCTGGAGAATCCCACGGACAGAGGAGCCTGGCAGGGCTACAGTCTATGGGGTCCCAAAGAGTCAGAGAGGACTGAGCGACTACACTTTAATACCATTTTTAATTTATTTTTTTAACACCAAAAACATTTTGCATTGGGGTATAGCTGATATTAAATTCTTAAGATTTTGAGAAATTTCTTTCTCAAATCTGAGAAAATTCTTAAAGAGATGGGAATACCTGACCTGACTCCTGAGAAATCTGTATGCAGGTCAAGAAGCAACAGGTAGAACTGGACATGGACCAACAAACTGGTTCCAAATCGGGAAAGGAGTATGTCAAGACTGTATATTGTCACCCTGCTTATTTAACTTATATGCAGAGTACATCATGCAAAGTGCTGGGCTGGATGAAGTACAAGCTGGAATCAAGATTGCTGGGAAAAATCTCAATAGTCTTAGATATGCAGATGACACCACCCTTATGGCAGAAAGCAAAGAAGAACTAAATAGCCTCTTGATGAAAGTGAAAGAGGAGAGTGAAAAAGTTGGCTTAAAACTCAACATTCAAAAAACTAAGATCATGGCATCCGATCCCATCAATTCATGGCAAATAGATGGGGAAACAATGGAAGCAGTGACAGACTTTATTTTTGGGGCTCCAAAATCACTGCAATGGTGACTGCAGCCATGAAATTAAGACACTTACTCCTTGGAAGAAAAGCTATGACCAACCTAGACAGCACATTAAAAAGCAGAGATACTTTGCCAACAAAGGTCCATCTAGTCAAAGCTATGGTTTTTCCAGTAGTCATGTATGGATTTGAGAGTTGGACTATAAAGCAAGCTGAGCACCGAAGAATTGATGCTTTTGAACTGTGGTGTTGGAAAAGACTGAGAGTCCCTTAGGACTGCAAGGAGATCAAACCAGTCAATTCTAAATGAAATCAACCATGAATATTCATTGGAAGGACTGATGCTGAAGCTGAAAATCCTATACTTTGGCCACCTGATGCGAAGAACTGACTCACTGAAAAAGACCCTTATGCTGGGAAAGATTGAAGGCAGGAGGAGAAGAGGACAACAGAGGACGAGATGGTTGGATGGCATCACTGACTCAATGGACATGAGTCTGAGTAAGCTCTGGGAGTTGGTGATGGACAGGGGAGCCTGGCGTGCTGCATTCCATGGAGTCACAAAGAATTGGACATGACTGAGCGACTGAACTGAACAGCCAATCAATAATGTTGTGACAGTTTCAGGTGAACAGCGAAGGGACTCAGTCATATACATACACATATCCATTCTCTCCCAAACCCGCTCCCATCCATGCTGGCACAGAACACTGGGCAGAGTTCCATGTGCTATACAATTGGTTTTTGTTGGTTATCCATTTTAAATATAGCAGGGTGTACATAACTTCCAGAAGTCCTTAACTATTCCTTCACATAACCCCCAACCATAAGTTCGTTTTCTAAGTCTGTGAGTCTCTGTTTTGTAAGTAAATTCATTTGTATCATTTCTTTTTAGATTCCACATATAAGGGATGTCATATATTTCTCCTTCTCTGACTTATTTCACTCGTATGACACTCTCTAGGTCTACCCATGTTGCTGCAAATGGCCTTATTTCATTCTTCTTAATAGCTGAATAAATATTCCTTTGTAGACATATATGCGCGTGCGCACGTGTGTATATATAGATATATGCATACACCACATCTTCTTTATCCAGTCCTCTGTCAATGGACATTTAAGCTCTTCCCATGTCTTGTAAACAGTGCTGCCTTGAACACTGGGGTGCATGTATCTTTTCAGGCCATATTTTTCTCTGGATACATGTCCCTGAATAGGATTGCAGAGTGATATGATAGCTCTAGTTTTAGTTTTTTAAGGAACCCCCATACTGTTCTCCACAAGTGGCTATACCAACTTACATTCCCACCAACAGTAGCAAGAGGGTTCCCTTTAAAGAAAATTCTTTATGGGACTTTATGAAGCCTTTAATATATTAATATTCATCATTAACTCCTAAAAGGGATCCAAGTTTCTCAGAGCACAAGATATTTTTCTCATGCCACTTATTTTACATCTCAGCATGCCAATTTGAGAAACATCACAGAAAAGGAAAAATGTTGCCAAGCAGCATTATGGGCCCAGAAAAATTAATAAATTAGTGATATAGATAATCAGTAGGGGTATGTCATTATTCTACACTGAAGCTAACTGGGAAAAATGATAAAGCTGAATTGATCAAGGGCTGTTTAGAGAGTGCTAAATCAAAAGTGACAGGGACATGAAAAGATTGCATTTCAGGCAGCTAGATCCAATACAATGCCTATATGTGTACATATACACGCGCACACATATATCAATCTCTTTAAATGAAATCTATATAATTTCAGTATACAAAATAGGTGACAGCAGAGCTTTTTTGATTGAAGGTAAGATTGGTATTGGGAAGAAATGAATGAATGAATAAAATAAAATGAATGAATAAAAAAGGTTCTCTTTAGCTCCTACCAACATCCTTTTAAGCTCAAAACTGATATTGTTAATCCATAAAACAATAACAGGGCATATGATATTACTAACATATTGCTACAGTTTAGTTTCATATAACACTATCGTGGGGCAGGCTTCCTAATGTTATATGGAAAAGGGTGTCTTAAAGTTTTAACATTTGACTTTAAAATTCTGAAAAATAGCATTGAAACAAGTATACTATCAAGAGTGAAATAGATCACCAGCCCAGGTTGGATGCATGAGACAAGTGCTCAGGGCTGGTGCACTGGGAAGACCCAGAGGGATGGGATGGAGAGGGAGCCGGGAGGGGGGATCAGGAAGGGGAACACATGTAAATCCATGGCTGATTCATGTCAATGTATGGCAAAACCCACTACAATATTGTAAGGTAATTAGCCTTCAACTAATAAAAATAAATGGGGAAAAAAAAAATTCTGAAAAAGTGAAAGTGAAGTCGCTCAGTCGTATCTGACTCTTCGCAACCCTATGGACTATAACCCATTAGGCTCCTCCATCCATGGGATTTTCCAGGCAAGAATACTGGAGTGAGTTGCCATTTTCAGCATATAGAAATTCCATTAAGTTTCAGAAATTAAAAAAATTCCTTGTTTATAGGCTGTAGCTACCTTCTTAGAAGCATTGAATTCAAGGATGGGCCCAATCACTAATAAGACTTTCTCACAACACCCCTCTCTTCTCTGCCGTGCCACACCAAGGTGAATCCCCTCTCCTAAGATCCTGTTATGTCCCCAGCCTCATTAGAATGAAGACAGGCAAGAATTGAAAGGTGGGGGCGGGGGATCTTCTGTGTGATATCGAAGGGATCTTTTGAAGTGCTCAAGTTGTCGCCACTTTCTACTATCTTCCAACACAAAGGTCACATGATAGCAGAAAATCCAGCTGAAGGAGAGCAAAGATAACTCAGGATAATACATGATCCCCATAAGCACAGGCTTAGCAAAAAGTAAACAGGCAGGCAAGAGTCTGACTTGGGCCTAGGAATTTTTGGAAAAAAAGTTTCTTGGAGCAAAGGTCCATTTAGAGCAGAAATATGAAATATGTCACAATTAAAACAATTATATTATCTAGGGTGAAACAGATCACCAGCCCAGGTTGGATGCATGAGACAAGTGCTAGGGCCAGGTGCACTGGGAAGACCCAGAGGGATCGGGTGGAGAGGGAGGTGGGAGGGGGGACTGGGATGGGGGATACATGTAAATCCATGGCTAATTCATTTCAATGTATGACAAAAACTACTGTAATGATGTAAAGTAATTAGCCTCCAACTAATAAAAATAAATGGAAAAAAAAAAAATAAAGTGAAATTCCCAAGGAAGAGAAAAAAAAAAAACTCCAATAACAATGAAAGATTTGTTCAAAATATAAAATTTTATTTTTTCCTATTTAATGGTGAAGGTCAAATTTATAGTGGGCTGACCCCCAAAGTTAAATTTTTTAAATGATTCACTTTTTCATTAAGAAATCCCAAAATCTGGAAAAGAAGAAAAATGATCTAATATTCCCACTGTCCTGTCAAAACGTGTATTTACATATTTCTTTCTAGTCTTTCCAAAAGCCGCCTGAAATTTCTGACAGAATGGGATTAGAGAGCAGCCTGAAGTCTCGTAGTAATGCCCTTCCCCCTCCTAACCAAGCATTCCTCTGTAATAATACATTTCCTCTCTTCAGAGGAACTGCCCCCCTCCTAGAACAGGCTAGGGGACCTATACTACATCACGTTTTCCACATTTTATTTTTAACCTTAGTCATCAGTATATTTGTACACATTTTTTCCTTCTTTGAAACAGTAAAAACTTACTAGACTCTTATTAAACACTGCATATTTTTAGAGAAATGTCTATAAACAGACATTATTAACTCATATGCTTTCATTAAGAATGAGGGCAAAGGATTCAAATGCAATTAATGTGGCAATTAAAGGTCTTTGTCTTTTCAGAGCTTTTAAAATGGATTAACTGGGTCATTCAACTATTAGAATACAAAAAACTCTCAAAGGCCTAATTTTTATACAAAAAAAGACAGTGAATTCTAGAAATGCTTTGCTTTTATAATTTGATTCTAACCTAATTTCTGGTTCTTCAAGAATAGTTTAAAACTCTGGTTATTTAAAAAAAAAATGGAATTGAACAGATAAAGGTAAATTAGTTCAAAATAACACTTGATATTGACAGGATGAAAATAAATAGCACAGATATCCTTATTAAAGACATAAGGATGAGTGTCATATTTTGCATTCTTATTTCAAAACTCTGAAAATATAAAATTAATACAAACCCAAAAGTGATTACTAAAAGCCACGTATTTGGGGTTTAAGAGGGTATTAGTGTAACCTAGAAATATTCTAGCAGAATTACCCAGAATTAATTAGAAACATCAAGGGTTGGCTGCTGGTTTGGGCCACGCGCCTACTAAAGACAGGCAAGTAAGCGGGAAGCACATGCTCCAGCCACAAGGGAAAAATGCAACTTCTGAGACCAACTAGCATTTAAAAAAAACAATTACACACCCTAATCTAAAACTAAAATATTCATAGAATTATAGGATATTTGAAGTTAAAAGAGATTTTGCTACAGAAGCCTCCCAAAACCTCAATTTGGTTAATGAAAAGCCAGTACTGTTTTCTTTTCTAAAGAAAATAAAGATTCCTTCTAATTAATGTATTTTTAGAGAATTACTAAAACAGAATTATATATATCCTGCACTACTGAAAGGGAATGAACTAAATCTGAGCTGATACTGCAAAAAGGTCATTCCAAATAAAAAAGTATGTTAATTTAAAAAATCTTATCTTATTTTAAAATCTTTATTTCCAAAACAGTCTGGAAATTGACCATCCCTTAAAAACATTGAAATGACAACTGCCACTTTAACTTATAAATGCATTCTTACAATTGTCACATTTATCCCTTGGAAGATGGATATGTGCCTGTGTACATACATAAACACTGCACCTTTTTCTTGACTCATTTACAAGTTACAGATATCCTCCATTGCTTGCCTCAAACTATAATGCTACAACTGCCAATTAGGTTCATTCTCTTCTGTTATCAATATGACTGACAGATTAATTTTTTAAATTACTTTTCATGATGTCACTCTTTTAATCAAGGGTCCACAATGGCTTCCTGCTACTTCAGTTCTAAATTTTCTTAAGTCTTCTTCTTACCTCCCCTCCCCTGATCTTCTATTATTTTTTAACAAGGAAAGCCTATATTTATATAATAATACCTTGAACACAGCCTTTTGCTTGTAATGCCTAGTGCCCGCTTTCCAGCTGACATAAATCCCAAACATCTTTCAAGGCTTAAAATTAAGCCCCATCTCAACTCTAAGTAAGCCTTTCTTCTCTAACAACTCCGGGCCATGTTGTTTTTTTGGTTAATGCCCTACTATTCCAGTCAAAACTGAAAACTTTAACACTTAACTAATAATTTCATGTGTGTACTAATGGTATTTCCAGACTGAATGGGAACTTCTTGTACACAATTTAGCACAGTGCTCAGCTCAAAAAATTTTCTTATTCACTGGTTAATAAGTAATAATTTCCTACTTATGCAATGTATTTTTAATCAGAAAAAAATGTATGAGAAGTTTATTTCTCCCACTGTCATACCACATTTCCCAAGCCATAATTTAGCAAACATCGTAAGAGTTACTGACCCAGGTCAAAAGACAGGCTGGACCCAAACATATGCACAGACACAGAGGCATGCACCTCTACAGACAGCAGGTCAGGATGCGCTGGAGCTCTGAGGGAGTTTTATGGTGTGGAGAAACCATGAGTAAGAAGAGGAAGCTGGTGGTGGGGAATGGGAAAGGCAAGAGATATACAGAGACAAGCTATGAGAGACAGAGGGAGACTGTCTCTAAAAGTAGTCTTGGCTCCTGGCAGCTTTCCAGTTCCCACAGCAGTCCCTGAGGTTGTGCTCAATTTCCTGTCCTTGGATTTCCATGCTCCCTGTTAGATGCTATCTAGCTAGCTCCCTACTCCTGAGCTACCTTGGTTTCCGTTCTTTTGGGGGTCAAAAGATCCTAAAAACATTATCATACATCATTATGAAACAACTAAGCAAATGACTCCTCAGATCCACCCCTACCCCACAGATGCTAACAGCCAGTATTCTTGGATAATTTTCTTCATTCTATGCCATCTATTCCCATCTATAAAACGAGGGATCTCAAAGTATTTCTGTCTGGCTCCCAATGATATATTTCATGGTCAAAATGTTTCTCCTAATACTTGTTACACTTTTCTTGAAGTCTTCTTCATGTAAGTTATGTGCTCTACATCATGTACTACGTATTTGACTAAATCGTATGATTTTTCCTCAAATATATTCAGATTTAGAATATAAATGGAAATGTACTAATAAAACTACACAGTACTAGTAATGCAGATATTACACACTTTTTGGTGATATTTAAAGTCTGATATTCTCACTAAACCATAAACCCCATAAAAGCAGAGACCACATCTATTTTTGTTTACCACACTATGTACCTAATGCTTGTCACGGTGTCTGGCACTATTAACCCCTCAACGAATATTTGCTGAATGGAATACTTACAGGTATGACATTTAATTTAGTAAGCAATGGACCAAGGGGAATTATTCCTAATATCCACCTTAAACATGTAAGAAAACAGAAATTTTGATTCTCTTCCTGACTCACCTGCCAAACCTCCAACTTACTTCTCCCCATCATCTTGACCTCACTAAATAGCAACATTTTCCACTAAGTTGCTCAAGGTGAAAATCTAGAAATAATCTTTAATTCCTGCTTCCCTCACTTTCCACATCCAATCTATTAGTAATATATTCTGAATTTGTCCTCTTTAATCTCCACCATTACCCTAATTATTATCTCCGGCTTCGACTACTACAGTGGCCTAATAGCTCTGCTTTTATTCCTACCCTCTTACAATAACTTTTTTTATTCAGCAGTCTGTGTGATCTAAAACAGAAATGAAAGCATACATCTCTTAAAGGTCCACTGGTTTCTATTTGCACACACAATAATATCCACAATCCTTATGTGACTTTTTGCAAGGCTCAGTACTACCTGCATGCGTGTGTGCTAAATCGCTTCAGCTGTGTCCGACTCTCCTGAGTTCAGTTCAGTTCTGTTGCTGCTCAGTTGTGTCCGACTCTTTGCGACCCCATGGAATGCAGCACGCCAGGCCTCCCTGCCCATCACCAACTCCCAGAGCTTGCTCAGACTTATGTCCATCAAGTCAGTGATGCCATCTAACCATCTCATCCTCTGTCATCCCCTTCTCCTCCTGCCTTCAATCTTTTCCAGCATCAGGGTCTTTTCAAATGAGTCAGTTCTTTCCATCAGGTGGCCAAAGTATTGGAGTTTCAGCTTCAACATCAGTCCTTCCAATGAATATTAAGGACTGATTTCCTTTAGGATTGACTGGTTGGATCTCCTTGCAGTCCAAGGGACTCTCAAGAGTCTTCTCCAACACCACAGTTCAAAAGCATCAATTCTTCAGTGCTCAGCTTTCTTTATAGTCCAATTCTCAAATCCACACATGACTACTGGAAAAACCATAGCTTTGACTAGACAGACCTTTGTCAGCAAAGTAACATCTCTGCTTTTTAATGTGCTGTCTAGGTTGGTCATAGCTTTTCTGCCAAGGAGCAAGCATCTTTTAATTTCATGGCTGCAGTCACCATTGCAGTGATTTTGGAGCCAAAAAATAAAGTCTGTCACTGCTTCCATTGTTTCCCCATCTATTTGCCATGAATTGATGGGATCGGATGCCATGATCTTAGTTTACTGAATGTTGAGTTTTAAGCCAACTTTTTCACTCTCCTCTTTCACTTTCATCAAGAGGCTATTTAGTTCTTCTTTGCTTTCTGCCATAAGGGTGGTGTCATCTGCATATCTAAGATTATTGAGATTTTTCCCAGCAATCTTGATTCCAGCTTGTACTTCATCCAGCCCAGCATTTTGCATGATGTACTCTGAATATAAGTTAAATAAACAGAGTGACAGTATACCGCCTTGACATACTCCTTTCCTGATTTGGAATCAGTCTGTTGTTCCATGTCCAGTTCTACCTGTTGCTTCTTGATCTGCATACAGATTTCTCAGGAGGCAGGTCAGTTGGTCTGGTATTCCCATCTCTTTAAGAATTTTCCACAGTTTGTTGTGATCCACATAGCCAAAGTCTTTGGCATGGTCAATAAAGTAGAAGTAGATGTTTTTCTGGAACTCTCTCACTTTTTCGATGATCCAATGGATGTTGGCAATTTGATCTCTGGTTCCTCTGCCTTTTCTAAAACCAGCTTAAACATCTGAAAGTTCATGGTTTTTGTACTATTGAAGGCTGGCTTGGAGAATTTTGAACATTACTTTGCAAGCGTGTGAGCTGAGTTCAATTGTGCGGTAGTTTGAACATTCTTTGGCATTGCCTTTCTTTGGGATTGGAATGAAAATTGACCTTTTCCAGTCCCGTGGCCACTGCTGAGTTTCCCAAATTTGCTGGCATATTGAGTGCAGCACTTTCACAGCACCATCTTTCATCTTTCAAATCTTTCAGGATTTGAAATAGCTCAACTAGAATTCCGTCACCTCTAACTAGTTTTTTTTTTGAAGTGATGCTTCCTAAGGCCCACTTGACTTCACATTCCAGGATGTCTGGCTCTAATCCAGTGATCACACCATCATGGTTATCTGGGTCATGAAGATCTTTCTGTATCGTTCTTCTGTGTATTCTTCTAGCTCTTCTTAATATCTTCTGCTTCTGTTAGGTCCATACCACTTCTGTCCTTTATTGTGCCCATCTTTGCATGAAATGTTCCCTTGGCATAATTTTCTTGAAGAGATCTCTGGTCTTTCCCATTCTGTTGTTTTCTGACTCTCCTAGCCCTGGCTGATTCACCTGCTCACTATGATGAAACCATACTGACCTTCAGTTTCTTCTTGCTTCAGGGCCTGTGCACTTTCTGGTCCCCACCCTGATCTTTCCCTAAGGACAGCACCTTTGGTCTTTAGATTTCAGTTCAGAACTTTACCCCTCTCAAAGAAGCCTTTTTTGACATCATTATGTAAAGAACCACTCCTGACTACTCACACAATTCTTTATGCTACCCTCTAGCTTCCTTCACAGCATATTTATAACTACTAGAAATCATTTTATTTATCTGTTCATTGTCTATCACCAACTCCATCAACAGGAATCTGAGCAATCTCCAGGAGATAGTGAAAGACAGGGAAGCTCCAGTCCAAGCGGTCGAAAAGAGTTGGACATGATTTAGTTACTGAACAACAGTCTATTCCCCTCTACTGGAAATCTAAGCCCGTTGAAAGCAGGTAACCCTGAACCTAAAACAGTGCCTGACATATAGTAAGCATGCAAATTTTTTTGAATAAACTCTTGCAGTATATCTATTTTGCTCTTCTAAAAAACCGCATTTATAGTATATAAAAACCACCTGTTTGACATCATTCCACTTTCTTCAAAAAGTGGCAAAGGGTGAAAGGTATGATTAATGAAAGACTGTTTAAATCTATTGACTATAAGACAGGAACTTTTAGTAGCATACCAGAATAAACTGTTATATCTGGTTTCTCACCAATTTTAGCTCCTTTTACAGTGTGGGCCAAGATAGTTCTGTTTGAAAGGAAAGAGAATCTGTTTCTTATTACATTCCCCCAGATAGGCGGTCACTTTTTCTAACTTAAAATTCATTACACTCTTTTTCAGGATCCTGGGCTATTACATAACTTCTTAAATGTCAACTTATTGAAACCTAGACCTTAATGTTACATTTTTCTCTCTTTAGTACTATTAGAAAATATCTTAGATAGAAACAGAGCTACTATCAGGTGCCATGACACACAGATTCTCAGACTGTAACACAGGGTTCCAGCCCATCCTTCAAAGGAAACACTAGAGGTGCTGGGGAGGAGAGCTGGGGGTCAAGGAGACCAGAAAGTACACTGTGGAAGTGTGGCATTACTCCAATGTACAGGGTGTGGCCGAACTTCACAAGAGATAATAACTAGCAAGTCAAATCATTCCTTCCCTCTCCTCCAACAGGAATGAAATCTCCAAGTCAGAACAAATAAGACTTGTAAAATGCTTTATACCAGAGGAGACAGGATTACCCAACCTTGGATTGGGTAAGGAGATGAGAACGAAAACTGAGTGGGAATACAAGTCAGGCCTTCATTGAAATACAATTTAATATTGTTTTCTTAATTTTTGTCTAGGATTGAGGAACATTTCCCATACTTTATACAAATCCACAGTGGAAGCCTTTGTTCATTATATTACTCAATGTCCTTTATGTAAGGAAGCAGGCAATATATGCCTAAGAATTTAGTACAAGAGACAATTCTCACTTTTACATCAAACTTGGGGGTTTTCCTTTTTTACCAAACAATGCAAATTCTGTGTTGTCATGTACATTGTGAACTGGTAGGGCCTTTAGAAATCTGCTAGCCCAGAATTTCCTAAATTGGGATTGAGGTGCTATGAAGAAAAAAACAGTTCTTTAAGCAAACAAGTTTCTTTCTTTGCATAACAATTTTACTGAGATAAAAGTCACGTTAAATTAATCAAACAAGGATACCACTAGACTGAGGTGGCGTCAATTCCTTAGTAGCCTACCTAAGTAAACCAAAACTTAAGCCTGTGATGCCCCAAGGTCAGGAGATCAGAATCCTAAGGACAATCAATCACGGACAGTCACCTGGGCTTTCCCAAATAAGACACCTGCTCAAACCACAGCCAATCAAATATTTCCTTGCTTCATCTCCACCTTCTCTATAAAAGTCCTTCCTGAGCTCCTGCTACTTGCTATTTGGCACTGTCCAAATTCAAATAGATTTTTGCTCAAATAAACTTGCAATTTTAATATGACCCCGTCTATCTTTTAACAGTAACACATTATAAAATTCATCCTTTTAAAGTGTACCATTCAGTTGTCTTTAGTATATTCACAGAATTGTGCTCACTATTTTTCAAACATTTTCATCACCCTGAAAGGAAACCTCATGGTCGTTAGCAGTCATTTCCCCATTTCTCCATTCTCCCAGCAACAAGTTTAACCACAGGAATCTTTGCAAATTATTGTGAACCTAACCTGTTTGTGAATTTATAAGAGAGGGTACAGTGTACAGTGTTTCCCAAGCTTATTTAATAGCTAATATGCATGTATTATCTCAATTATCACAATAAAAATCTATGAGAATCTTTATATACAATAAATGTGGATATTAAAGCACAAAGAATAAAGCTAACTAAATTTGTTCAAATACTCTTAACCATATTCTACTCTACTATTTCCCACAGAACTGACCAGCTGTGGGATAACAGGCAACTAGTTTTCTAATGAATCAAATCTTTGAAAGTGCTTTAATTCAATTTCTTTAACTTGAAGAGAAATATAGGGTCCAGGAAAGTAAGCTGATTTAGCCCCAAATATATAGCATTCTTTCTTTCTCCTTTGATTTGTCTAATTGACAGCTTTGTTAGAACTCAATTATAATTAACTCTATAACCCCAGGCTCCTGACAATTCTCTCCCTTCTTTAAATATGCTTCACTTAAACAAAATCCTTTAACTCTGTAAGCTACCTTGAAACCTGTTGAGGCTGATTTTGCTCTTTCTAGGTGTGTTTCCCTGTGAGCAATGCACTTCTCCGTCACCTTTGCATGTATAAATCCTAGCCATCTTTTAATATCTAGTGAAGCTGGGGCATCACTCAATTTTCTTCCCAACCTGAGTGGAGATCATCACCTCTCTCCTGTGTGCACCCACAGCCCTCATCGCTTCATCTGGATACTTCTGCCTGGAATCGGAGCCGCTCCTGTCTTGTGCCCCCCCCCCCCCCAGCTAAAGCTCCTGGAGAGCAGGAATTGACAACAACTCCTAAAACCCAGCACGTGGGAGACACTCAGTAAGCACTGAACAGCTTCCTATCCACTCGTGGTCTAATTCCTCCAGAGCAAGAACAAAACTCTCCTCAAGTCAGCCCCCACAGAGAGAGTTCCCTGAAATCTAATCTCTCTCCTGCCAGAGCCCAGCGCTGTCTTGGAAACACTGCATACCTACAGCGAAGAGCAGCAGAATCGGATTTAGAAGACTTGAACCTAGTCTCTGCCTGAGACTTCAGAAGTCAGTCAGGCTGTAGGGCACAGAAGTGCTCGCTGCCCGAGGTCGGCCTTTCTGAACCGAGGGTCAAGTAACAAGCAACAGTAACTGGCCAGGGTGGCGGTAAGGCGGCGGCCCCTCCAAAATCCCGTCCCACCCTCGCGACGGTCCTGGGCGAAGGCATTCCACGCTCTCCGGACAGAAACCCGAGCCGGATGAGGGGACACGGGCTGAGCTGAGGGCTCCTGCTCGGTGGGTGACAGAGGAAGGCCTCGAACCCAGGTCACCGCTTCCAGTTCAGGGGATCTGGGCGGAAAGAGGGAGGGTGGAGAGGGGTCCTGCTCGCTCCGCCTCAGTCCCTCCTGCCGCCTGTTTGGACCTCCCGACCCTGGGTCACCAGACTTGGACCGGGTCTGGGGGTCGCCAGCACCCCGCCCCCTGCTCCGCGCCATCTTGGAGCGCTGAGGCGACCGCTCTGGACCTCCCCGAACCGCTGCTCCAGCAGTTACTCACCCGCACTGCCCGGGGCCAGGCCCCCTGCCACCTCCGCGACCCCAGCCACCGTCAGGAGAAGCAGCAGCGCGCCTCGCGGGGAGGCCCGGACGGTCGCCATGTCCAGGCCTGGGGCTCCAGGGCCGCTAGATGCTCGGACCCAGCCTGCCCGCCGCGGCAACTCGCGGAGACCCCGCCCTGGTGGCCCGGGCCCCCGGTGATTGGCCGCGGAGAGAAACCCCGCCCCTCGGCCGCAAGGATTTTCCAAAACCTGCTGGGGGCGGGAACCTGCCCGAGACCCCGCTCTTTGTTAAGGCCCAGCGAGCTATCTGTCCGCTTCTGCGGCGGAATCTGGCAGCCGGCGTTCTCCAAGAGGCGAGGCAGAGGATGTCAGGGTTGCCAGGGTCCTAAGAACGCCTCGACCTCCCGAGGTTTGCAGATGCGGTCACTGAGGCTCAGCGAAGAGACCATCAGCCCAAGGTCACACCGCAAGTTCTCCTGAGAACTGGGGCACAGGCCAAGGCTGAACCAAGGGGACTTGCCCCTTTCACGTACTTCAGTGATCTTAATATCCTTTCTGCCTGACGCTGCCTCACACCCCAAGAGGGCGTGTCATCCGGGACAACTCCCCCTCCCCTGAAATCGGAGGGGCTCTGCCTCTGACAATCTCCTGACAAGAGCCCAGGCAGGAATTCGCCACCAAATCTCTTCGGCACGTGTAGCCTCACTGTGTCTTTGATGTTCTAAGGACACCTGATGTTCCCATCAGGAGAATGTGGAGAGGGGAATGCTTGTGTATCTAAACATGGAGAGCCTTGAAGGCCAGGCTGGGTTTAGACTTTAAGAGACAATTTGGAGGTGGGTCCGCTTATTTTCAAAGCGTTCTCCAACCTCCACCCCGTTCCTATGTCTCTCCTCTTCCCCTCTTTTCCTTTTGTCAATTATGTAATACCTTTTTTCCTTTCCTCTTCCTTAAAAAAAAAACAAACAAACATAACCACAGTTACATTTTAAAATATGGAATATCATTAAATATCCAGTGTTTACATTTTCCTTATTGTCTCATAATTTCCTTTTACAGTTTTCAAGTTCCAACCAAAGTCCACATATAGAAGTTCGTTTGTATGTCCTTTAGGTCTCTATCTATTGTCTCCTTTAGGAAAATGTGAATAAGTTACAATAATCTTTCTAAAATGTTTGTTCTGGCAACAACCCTCTTGCTTCTCTGAGAAACCACCTCTTTACTTACGGGATGGAAAGATGTACACTTATTCAACATGGTATCAGAGGCTTTCAGCATTTAGACCCAATCACCTTTACCAGTGTCATCTCACCTTACATCCCACTTCTCCCTAGGATAGAAGAGTCAAAAAACCTAGAGTTGCGCTTATATGGTAGCCACAAGCCACAGGTGGCTGTTGAGTACATGAAACGTAGCAATTCCAAACTGCAATATGCTGGAACCAGATTTAGAAGACTTAGTATGAGAACAAGAACCTTGCTTATTTAACTTATATGCAGAGTACATCATGCAAAATGCCTGACTCTACAAAGCACAAGCTGGAATCAAGATTGCATGGAGAAATATCAATAACCTCAGATATGCACATGACTTCACCCTTATGGCAGAAAACAAAGAGGAACTAAAGAGTCTCTTGATGAAAGTGAAAAAGGAGAGTGAAAAGCTGACTTAAAACTCAACATTCAAAAAACAAAGATCATGGCATCTGATCCCATCAATTCATGGCAAATAGATGGGGAAACAATGGAAACAGTGACAGATTATTTTCTTGGGTTCCAAAATCACTGCAGATGGTGACTGCAGCTGTGAAATTAAAAGATGCTTGCTCCTTGGAAGAAAAGCTATGACAAACCTAGCATATTAAAAAGCAGAGATATTACTTTACTGACAAAGGTCCATCTAGTCAAAGCTATGGTTTTTCCAGTAGTCATGTATGGATATGAGAGTTGGACCATAAAGAAAACGGAGCGCCAAAGAATTGATGCTTTTGTGCTGTGGTGTTGAAGAAGACTCTTGAGAGTCCCTTGGACTGCAAGGAGATCCAACCAGTCCATCCTAAAGGAAATCAGTCCTGAATATTCATTGGAAGGACTGATGCTGATGCTGAAACTCCAACACTTTGGATACCTGATGCGAAGAACTGACTCACTGGAAAAGACCCTGATGCTGGAAAAGATTGAAGACAGGAGGAGAAAGGGATGACAGAAGATGAGACGGTTGGATGGCATCACCGACTCGATGGACATGAGTTTGAGCAAGCTCTGGGAGTTGGTGATGGACAGCCTGGTGTGCTGCATTCCATGGTGTCGCAAAGAGTCAGACACGACTGAGTGACTGAACTGAAAATGTTATTAAAACTAATTTCACCTTTTTAAAAAAACTTGTTTTTGTTTTAAAATGACTTTATTTTTTAGAGTGGTTTTAGGCTCACAGAAAAACTAAGCAGAAGTTACGGAGATTTCCCATATACCTCCTGCTTCAAGATACAATATACTTACAGACCCCTCCACTGTCAACATCCCGCACCACATTGGTGCGTTTGTTACAACTGATGAAGCTGCACTGACACATCATTATCACACAAAGTCCCCAGTTTACCTTAGAGTTCATTCTTGGCTTTACACATTCTGTGGGTTTTGACAAATATATAATGACATGTAGCCACCGTTATTCTTTTTACTTTTTTTAATGTGACTATTAGAAAACTTAAAATTATGTTTATGGTTCACTTTGGGGTTCATATAGTTCTATTGTACAGTGCTGGTGTAATTACTTTTCATTCTAAACAAAGGTTAATGCTCAGAGATCTTTAAAGTGACACTTTAAAAAAATGTAACTCATCAATGATTTTGTCCTGAGCTGAAAACATCTTTCTATATTTCAGCTAAATAAAACCCATCAAATCTTTTGATTCATCTTTATGCACTATAATTTCCCCATCATTTTACTTTTGTTTCTTTATAAAGTATTTCAAGTAATCTTCCTGCAGAAATCAAATAGATGGTTGCTTTTAAAAAAATTTTAATATGATAATATTTGCCTTTTAATGCGAGTGTTTGGATTTAATGTAATTATTGATATATGGTTGAGTTTAAATCTATCTTGCAATTTGTTTTCTATTTACTCCAGTTCTTTTTTCCTTTTTCCTACTTTTCCTACCGTCTCTCAGAATAATAAAGTGTTTGGAGTGCTGTTTTTATTATTTCATTATATCTCTTCTATTGGCTTATCAGCTCTACTTCTTTGTTTTACTTTTCAGTAGGTGCGCTAGAGTTTATCGTATACAGTTTAACTTATACAGTTTAACGTATACAGTCCACCTTCAAATAATAATCATCACTTCATGTCAAATGTAAGACGTGACGCCAGTATACTTCCATTTTCTCCTCCCATCTTTTGTGCTAATGTTATCATACATTTTGCTTCCACGCACTGTTATTATTTTGCTTTAAATAGTCAATTATTCAAGAGATTATAAAACGAGAAACTGTGTTTTATATTTACCCATATGTCAAGCATTTCTGATGCGCTTCATTCCTTTATGTAACTCCAGATTTCTCTTTGGTATCTAGAGGAAGAGAAATATTTTATTAAGAACATGGCAGGTTTTGCTGATTTTAATTAACTAGGACCCCATACATTGGTTTTGGGCGTTTATGCATACTATTAATACATTCCTGGAGTTAATTTTTAATGGAAATGATTTTTCTCACTTTACTTAGCTTAAACACATTTTCTTGTCAATCAGAGACAGTCCCTCCACTCCCATCAGTCCCCAGCAACGTGACTCACTGGGATGGGGAAGGAGGCAGGCCCCTGGAAAAGGGAGGCTGTAGTGGGCTGGGACACGGAACCAAAGAGGGGCTTGAAAATATGAGATAAGAGGGGATCTGAGCCTTGTCTCCCGTGGAGCTCAGAGAAGGGACACATCTCATAAAGTTCCCCTGCACTTAGCATGATGGGCATGTCGAGGAGATATGGCTGCAAACGTGTCCTGTCCCCGCCCCCACCGAGAATGCCACAGAAGAGGAGCTTAGGATTTTCTGTCCCTGCTGGCTCAGGTGGTGAAAAATCTGCCCAGCAAGGCAGGAGACTCGCGTTCGATCCCTGGGCCAGGAAGACCCCCTGGAGAAGAGAACGGCAACCCACTCCAGTATCCTTGCCTGGAGAATTCCATGGTCAGAGGAGCCTGGTGGGCTACAGTCCACAGGGTTGCAAAGAGCTGGACACGTCTGAGTGACTAATCCAGGAGCTGAGAGAGCTGAGAGCCCAAAGAAGCCTCAAGATCAGAACAAGGAGGCTGTAACTGGTGTCTGCATGGTCTGTACAACTGGATGCCAGATGAGAATGCAGGTATCAGGGGGGATTGATTATGACAACTGAGGACCAGATGTCCTGCCTTCCTCCCCAGTCCCAGCTGGTGGGTTTGACTCTATATTTGGGGAGAGGCCTTGACTCAGCTGAGATCCTACTGAGTGACTAAGATTAAGTTTCAGTCGTTCGGCAGGAAGGGGACTTGCAGAGACAAGTAGCTGTCCATCAGAGATTTGTGCAGCCCTGCTAGAAACTGTCACTTAGAAGCAACTGCCCGGCCAGAGCAAACATTTTCTGAGTGCTATCACGTTCTCTGTTCGTTTACTGACTGTGACTATAACCTTGGAGAACAAAGGATCCCATGCCTTGGAGCAGAATCGGTGTATTTGACAGTCGCATTGCCCCTATATTGAGATCTCACAGGACAGAGAGAAGCCCTAACGCCAAGTCATTCAATAAGAACACATTATAAATCTTAACATTGTGACCTCAGCCTGTGATGCTGGTACAATATCTTGCCAACGTCCAGTAAGCCCTCTAAACATATGAGCCTGTGAGTATGAAATTGTCCCCATTCTCTACTTTCCTTGCCTGCTTACTTCAGCAATTTTCAAACTTAAAAAATATTATTTTTATTTTTTAGCAATGGAACCCTTTTCCCAACAAAATCTTACAGAGTTCTACCATATAAAATAGAATTTAAAAAGCTGCATTTCAGTGCTACATTTATTTTCTCAGTTCAAACATATAATTAATAATAATTAATTGGTTCAAAGACAATAAATGAGAATTCAGATAATAAGTGAAATTTTGATAAACACAAAAACTTGCAGTTGGGAATTATGTTTGATAATGCGGGCTTCCCTGGTAGCTCAGCTGGTAAAGAATCTGCCTGCAATGCAGGAGACCCTGGTTCAAGTCCTGGGTCAGGAAGATTTCCTGGAGAAGGAATAGGCCGCCCACTCCAGTATGCTTGGGCTTCCCTGGTGGCCCAAATTGTAAAGAATCCGCCTGTGATGTGGGACACCTGGGTTAAATCCCTGGGTTGGGAAGATCCCTGGAGGAGGGCATGGCAACCCACTCCAGTGTTCTTGCCTGGAGGATCCCCATGGACAGAGGAGCCTGGCGGGCTCTATTATAGTCCATGGGGTCCCAAAGAGCTGGACGTGACTGAATGACTAAGCACAGCACAGCATGATAATTGTAGTCACACCAGTTTTGGCTTCCATTTCTGTACTTTGTTTTGGTTGCCTGTTGTAGAGAAAATCCTGCTTCATACAGATGAGTAGTTTGCAAAGGGTCTTGGTTTTTGAATTAGCCCACCTTGCATTCTCTGACTACTCTTTGTTCAAATTAACATGGTACCTTGAAAAAGAAATATTGAGAGATTTTTATTTCAATACTGACTCAGTAACACTTATGTCCATACCAAAACCTGCACATGGATATTTGTAGCAGCTTTGTTCATAACTGTTAAAACTTGGAAGCAACCAAGATGTCTTTTAGTAGGTAAGTGGTTAAATTAACTGTGATACCTCCATACAATGGAAGATTGTTGAGCAATAAAAAGAAATGAGCTAATCAAACCACAAAGAGTGTTGTATGGAAGGAGAGAAGGTTAGCACCCACCTTGACAAGGATGGAAGAGGCCCTTGTGCCTGACAACACACAGACGGTTAAGGCATTGATACCTACTTTGTGGCATCTAACCACTATTTTTAAAAGGGGCTGGTGGTGGCAGAGGATGAGATGGTTGGATGGCATCACCAACTCAACGGACATGAGTCTGAGCAAACTCCGGGAGACAGTGAAGGACAGGGAAGCTTGGCATGCTGCAGTCCGTGGGGTCGCAAAAAGTCAGGCACGACCTAGCAACTGAACAAAACAGAACAATAATCACGATGTTAGAAATAAAAGAAAACCAATACCAACAGCAAAAAAAAAAAAAACCCACAAAAAGGGATGAAACTTAAAAGGCATATTTCTGAGTGAAAGAAGCCAATGTGAAAAGTTTACATGCCTTCAGATTCCAACTCGATAACATTCTGGAAAAGGCAAAATTGTGGAGACAATAAAAAGATTAAGGATTGCCTGGGGCTAAAGGAGGAGGGAGGGGTGAAGAGGCAGAGCACAGAGGATTTTCAGGTCAGTTAAAGTGTTCTGTTTAAAACTATAAAGCTGGGTACATGTTATTAAACATTTGTCCAAACCTACACACCAGGAGTGAACTCTAAACTATGAACTCTGGGTGATGATGTGTCAAGATAGATTCACTGATTGTAACAAAGATACCGTTCTGCTGATGGGTGTTGACAGTAGGAGAGGAAGTGGGCAGAGGGGGACCTGGCATATGAGAACTGCCCAGTTTAGCTGTGAACCTAAAATTGCTCTAAAAAACAAACTGTATTGATTTTTTAAACACCAGTTCGACATTAAAAATAAAAAAATATTGATTCACTAATAAAGTTTGGATAATTGCTCAAATTCCTTATCGTAAATGTAGTCAGAGAAGTAACACCCCCAAATGTCTGGTTAACTCCAATAATATATATAATGTGACATTATTACTGTGTGACCACTGACATGTTCCTTTGTCACTGTGCAATTGGCTATGACACCGTGATGAGAACATGCACCAGGCAGATGATTCTGAGCTTTGCCCAACACTTAATTGGAAACAGTGCACATTTGTATTCCTTGGTACTATTATACGTAAGCAGTTGAGCGTAGGCTTGGATTTGAGAAATGATCAGTGCAGATTTACACTTTTTCTAATCAAGGACACATTCAAAGAAGACAAAAAGAAATATGCAAAAAAAAAAAAAGAAAGAAAGAAATATGCAGAGATGGTAGGAAAAGATTTATTCTGAGGTCTATGAAAAGGAATCATCTCACCACACACATACTATTGTGATAGTGGTTTCTTGTGTGTCAAAAAATCAAAATTCAAGTTTGTGTGTGTCCATGGTCTTACTTAAAAGTTATTTAGTTATTTAGTTTATACATTAAAGAAGCTCAAATCAAATATTTGTAGAGCCCAACAAACTTCCATTTGAGAGCAGCTTGATTCTTGCTTGATTAGACTATATTATTCAAGAGTTTTGTGCAAGAGTTTTGTATGTTGGAACATGTCTGTTTTAATTCTGATACCCTCTTTCTCTTCCAAAATAATGAATCACGCTCTCTTCCACAGCTGGAATAAATATGTCATTCTGTTGTCTTTTTTGCTTTGTGTAATCATGATGGTGTTTACTTTTAATTCTAATTCATCCTGTTTCTGGCAGCATGTGGTGTGATGTATGGATCAAAGGCAAACCTTCAGATGAATGTCACTGTTGTCCCACTGTTTATTAAAAACTGGTTCCTTTTCATGATATTAATTTTGACCTGATGTGTATATGTATTAAATTCTTATAGTTGGAATTAATTTTCTGGTATCTCATAAACATTGATTTTACACACACAAGAACATCAACACTTTTAAAAAAAAGAGCCAATGGTCTGTTGTTCAGTAATTGTTACATTTTAGTAAGTTCAAATCTGGCAGGAAGACTCCAACATCATTACCTTCAAAAGATCCTTGTTCTATTATACTTTACAAGCTCAGTAGAGTCTTCTGGGGAATTAAAAATACTAAACAACTTTGTTTCTAAGCCCAGTTTTCCTATTGGCCTTACCACAGACACAGTGAAATTTGATTTATTGTAGGTTAGAGACCAGGAATATGAACATTAAAGAAATTCTTCTAATTGCTACAATTTGAGAGGTTCCACCTTAAAAATTGAGGTTATTGTCTTATATTTATACTCTCAGCCCCTGGTCCATCACTCTGCCTTCATTTACACTCCTAAAACACTCATCATTTTTTCCTTGACACAGTCCGTCATGTCTAGAATTACGTTTGTTCTCAATTATTTGGTACTTTTACTACTGTAAATAAGATATTATCTCTGTTTTTATTTTTGCTCCATATTGATGGAATATAGGAATACAATTGACATTTGAGAACTTATTTCTATATCCTTAACTTTCCTGAACTCTTAATACTGATAATACTAGTTAATACTTAGAAATACAATCATTATGTTTTCTGTAGAAATTGACATGCTTCTTCCTCTGCTATGTTAATGCTTCTTATTTTGTACTTGACAACATTTTTATATCTATCTGCACTTGACTGGAGAAGGCAGTGGCACCCCACTCCAGTACTTTTGCCTGGAAAATCCCATGGATGCAGGAGCCTGGTAGGCTGCAGGCCTTGGGGTCGCTAAGAGTTGCACACGACTGAGCGACTTCACTTTCACTTTTCACTTTCACACATTGGAGAAGGAAATGGCAACCCACTCCAGTGTTCTTGCCTGGAGAATCCCAGGGACGGGGGAGCCTGATGGGCTGCCGTCTATGGGATCACACAGAGTCGGACATGACTGAAGTGACTTAGCAGCAGCAGTACTTGACTGCACTTTAGTGCTATTTGAAATGGGAATGACTGGTTTCTGGTCTAGCATGGAAGAAGCTTGGGAGATGCCAACTCCCAGGTAGCTTGTACTAACAAGCTAACAAGTTAGTAGCTTATGCTAACAAGCAAAAATCTGAACAGACTTATTGATAAACCAACAATTCTTCTTAGACCTGTAAGAGAAGTGAGGTCACAGGGCAGACTGCTACCCCCAAATTGGAGAGAATAGCCTGGGTTGCTGATGCTGGAGGACTTGGTACCTGCAGGAGTTGCTTCCTTGCCTCTATGCTCAGTCCCTTGTCCGTCATCCCAAGTCTGCAGGGCCTACTACTCAGAGGCATAGCAGCACCTAGAACTTGGCAGAGATCCGAATCTCCAGCCTCACTTTTAGGTCAGAGAATCTGAATCGGTATTTTCACAACCTCCCCAGGTGACTCAGGAACCCTTTCAGGCTTCACAAGTACTGACCTCAGGAGCTTGCAGAAATGTCCACCAGAGGGCAGGTTTGCAGCAGGCACAGGTATCCAGAGACACCACCGGCCACCCAGGTTCATTGGCATAAAGCAGCTCTGCTGTGATGTCACCGTGGTTATGCACAAAGTCAACAATTTCTAGCCAGCACTTCTAGAAATTCGAAGCTCTTTTCTTCTAGGTTCTTAGATAGAAGCTTCCATTGCCTACGAAACAAAGGCACGATGGTCAGTCTACTTTTTAGTTTTAGTCACGTGGCCCACAATGTGAACCTTGGGAGACTCCCTTCTGTTTGCTGGGTTCGCACTTCTCTACCAGGACAATGGGGAGTTTGGAGACCGTGTGTTCTGGAGGCTGAAATTCTGTGACAGTCGCTCGGCTAGGTGTTTCTGACTCACCAGGTTCCTCACACTAGCCTTCACATCCTTGTTCCTCAGGCTGCAGATGGTGGGGTTGAGTATGGGGGTCACCACCCCATAGAAGAGAGAGGTGAGCTTGTCTGCAAGGTCCTGTTTGTCTGCTCCCAGGGCGTCCTTGGATTTGGGCTTCCCATAAGTGAAGAGGATGGTCCCGTAGAAGATGACCACAACTGTGAGGTGGGTAGAGCAGGTGGAGAAGACCTTTTTCTTCCCTACTGCTGAAGGGGTCCTCAGGACAGAAACAGTGATGAACACATGGCAGAAAAAGATGAACAGAACTGAGATGCTCATGAAAATAACAGTTGTTATCCCCATGCTGATCACATTGACGGAGATGTTAGCACAGGCCATGGCACTTTAGGACAGCCAGGATCTCACAGGTGAAGTGGTTGATGATGTCGTCCCCGCAGAAGGGCAGCCTCACAGCCGGGGTTGTCTGAACTACAGAGTTGGTGATACCAGCTGCTTAGGAGCCAACAGCCATGGGCACGTAGGCAGCCTTACTCAAGACAACGGAGTACCTTAGGGAGTGGCAGATGGCTACAAAGCGGTAAAGTGCCATCATGCTCAGGAGCACAAACTCTGTTCCTGCCATGGTGAAGGAAAGGAACATCTGCACGGCACAAGTTGAGAAGGAGATGGTTTTCCTGGGGGGTCAGGAAGCTGTCAAGGATGAGGGGGACTGAGGAGTTTGTGTAGCAGATGTCCAGGAAGGAGAGGTTCCCCAGGAAGAAGTACATGGGTGTGTGCAGGCGGGAGTCAAGGATGGTCACCAGGATGAGGATCCCATTGCCCAGCAGGATCACCAGGTATGTGAGCAGGATGAGCACAAAGAGCTTTCTCCAGCTTTGGGTGGGCTGAGAGGCCCAGGAGAATAGACCCTACCAGGGGGAGGTCTGATTGGACCCGTCCATAGTGCCTCTGCTCTGTCACCTGCAGGAACTCAGAAGCTCAACCTCAGCACTCTCTGACTGAAGTGCTGACTTGCTAGTGAGGAATGCCCTCTCTGCTGAGCAAGAGGAAAACAATTTTAACAATGATGGTTTCTCTGTGGTTCTCAGTAAGGTTCTGGGGACTAGAAAAGAATCTCATTTGTCGTCTTAAGCCACCCTCTGTGCAAGAGACATTTGAGATGCCCCTGTGGTGATTTAATTTACCTGACCAGACATACTCATTTCTACTAAAATATCCAGATGGTAGACTTCTCTTGTTAAATCTTGGTCAGAGAGAGTGGCATTGGAACATACATTGTTGTTCAGTTGCCCAGTCGAGTCTGACTCCTTGTGACTCCATGGACTGCAGCATGCTAGGCCTCCCTATCCCTCACTATCTCCTGAAGTTTGCCCAAGTTCATATTCATTGCACTGGTGATGCCATCCAGCCATCTCATGCTCTGATACCTTCTTCTCCTTCTGCCCTCCATCATTCCCAGAATCAGGGACTTTTGCAATGAGTCATCTGTTCGCATTAGGAGACCAAAATATTGGAACTTCAGTTTCAGCATCAGTCCTTCCAATGAGTATTCAGGATTGATTTCCCTAAAGATTGACTGGCTTGATTTCCTTGCTGTCCAAGGGACTCTCAAGAGTCTTCTCCAGCACCACAGTTCAAAGGGGCATCAATTCTTTGGTGCTCTACCAACTCTCACAACCATACGTGACCATTGGGAAGACCATAGCCTTGAGTATATGGACCTTTGTTGGCAGAGTAATGTCTCTGCTTTTCAGCACACTGTCTGGGTTTGCCATAGCTTTCCTGCCAAGAAGCAATTGTCTTCTGACTTCATGGCTGCAGTCATCATTTGAAGTGATTTTAGAGCCCAAGATGGAGAAGGCAATGGCACCCCACTCTAGTACTCTCGCCTGGAAAATCCCGTGGACGGAGGAGCCTGGAAGGCTGCAGTCCATGGGGTAGTGAATAGTCAGACATGACTGAGCGACTTCACTTTCACTTTTCACTTTTATGCATTGGAGAAGGAAATGGCAACCCACTCCAGTGTTCTTGCCTGGAGAATCCCAGGGATGGGGTCGCACAGAGTCGGAGACAACTGAAGTGACTTAGCAGTAGTAGTAGAGCCCAAGAGGAGGAAATCTGTCACTACTTCCACCTTTTCTCCTTCTACTTGCTATGAAGTAATGGGGCTGGATGCCATGATCTTAGTTTTTTTTTTTTAATGTTTAGTTTTAAGCTGGCTTTTCACTCTCCTCGTTCACTCTCATCAAGAGGTTCTTTAGTTCCTCTTTGCTTTCTGCCGTTAAGGTGGTATCATCCACATATCTGAGGTCATTGATGTTTCTCCCACCTATCTTGATTTCAGCGTTTAACTCATCCAGGCTGACATTTCTCATGATATGCTCAGCATATAGTTTAAATAAACAGGGTGACAACAGACAGCCCTGTCATACCCGAATCAATCAGTTGTTCCATACAGGGTTCTAACTGTGGCTTCTTGACCCACATACAGGTTTCTCAGGAGACAGGTAAGATGGTCTGTATCTCCACCTCTTTAAGAGCTTTCCACAGTTTGTTTCCATGTGTACATTACCACATGTAAAATAGACAGCCAGTGGGAATCTGCTGTATGATGCAGGGAGCTCAATCTGGTGCTCTGTGACAACCGAGAGGGGTAGGATGGGTGGCAGGTGGGAGTTGGAAGGGAGTTTCAAGAGGAAGGGGACGTATGTATACCTACGGCTGATTCACGTTGATGCATGGCAGAAACCAATACAACATTGTAAAGCAACTATTCTCCAGTTAAAAATAAATAAATAAATAAACATCTTTGTCAGAAAAGTGAACCAGGTTCACTTCATGCTTTTCTCCCTTGGTGTCCAGGGCTGGTGAAATGAGGAGCCCTGAAGCCACCGCTCTTGGCAGGCTTTCTTTGCTTCATGGTATCCTCATAGAAACATCTTTTGACCTTCCCCTTTCCTCCTGTAATAGACAACCAGGCCCCAGGCCATCCTCTCATCTGTCACTTCACCCTATCCTGTCTTCCTCTCTCCATTCATCAGCCAACATGACTCACTCACACATGACTGTGAAACCCCACAGCCGTGCAGGAATGATGCCCTGGCTCCAAAAGAGACAGCAGTTCCAGGGAGAGGGTACTGATGGGTCACTTTGAAGGGGCAGGCTGGACAGGAAGGCCACCTGGGGAAGGTAAGGAGCATGAGGCTGGACTTGGGCAGCTGTGTTGTGGAGTATGGTTGCATTCTAAAGTGTTAATCATCCCTCTGGCTGCAGTGCCATCCTGGACAGTTTGAACTGATGCTCCGGGAAACCAGGCTGCATTTAACAGCCACCATCTCAGCCTCTGGAGAGCCCCAGTTTCCTGATCGATTTCTCATTCCATTGCCACTGAAGTCAGGCTAATGCCTCTTTCCTGACTCTGAAGACCTCAGCCTTAGAAAAGGGAATTCCAAACATCTAGTCTCACTGAATTTTCCTTTGTACATCCAAGCTACATCCAACAATCCAACAGGATTATTAAGCAATATTCCTGTCCACCAATGAAGATCTCATTACCTTTTTAGGAAGCCCAGTTTAGCTTTATAAATCTTGTATCATCTGAAAATTTTGTTTCTTGGGTCAAATCTCTTAATATGTTCCTAGTTCTAGTTCTGCTCTCTGGGGACATATACAGCATGTGACCCCTTTCTGCCCCATAATAGCTCATCAGAGATCTAAAGATAAAGATGATTCTCTTAATTCTCCCCTTTTCCTGGGTCACACCCTGAGCCAGGCAAATCCAAATGTCTATGATAGAATCCAGGCATCAGTTCTTGTTAAAGCTCCCCAGATGGCTTCAATGTTCAGCCAAAGTTGAGAACACTATCCTAACTTTGTATCCCAGGTATTCCATTCTGCCATTAGGACTTTTTAAAAACAAACAGACACCAACAAACAAGCAAATCAAAGTCTTTAGAGACTTCTGTGATTTCTTCCTAGACATGTGCTAGATCAAAAGACTTTCCTGGAATAAGCAATATCTAGGGACAGGTTTTGAAGGCAAGCATCTTCATCTTCCTTGGGCTTTTCTGAGGCCCTATTACCAGTCATATTATACCCTCTGCCCCTAAAAGCAAAGGTCAGAATGACTTAAATGACATAAATGACTGACTGCCTGTCTCCCCTGACCTCTTCCCCACACAGGTGGGGTCTGCAGGAACTCTGTCGGGGCCCCGTACCTCCAAGGTCAGAGTCCCTCTCTGACCCAGGGGTTAGATATTATGAACCCCCTTGAACAGCTCCTCTTCCACTGGAGGAAGGAAGACATGTGGCTTATTCATGAGTAGAATCACGGTTCCAACCTCCTCCTCCCTGTCATAAGAATACAACTGAGGAATGTTTCCCTTTGGCATCACTTAAGTCCGCTAAATTTGATTTGGAAGTAATTCATGTTTGGAAAGATTTTTCCAAAATACTTTCTTCCAGTTCAGTTCAGTTCAGTTCAGTCGCTCAATCGTGTCTGGCTCTCTGTGACCCCATGGACTGCAGCACGCCAGGCCTCCCTGCCCATCACCAACTCCCAGAGTTTACTCAGTCTCATGTCCTTTGAGTCAGTGATGCCATCCAACCATCTCATCCTCTGTCGTCCCCTTCTCCTCTTGCCTTCAATCTTTCCCAGCATCAGGGTCTTTTCAAATGAGTCAGTTTTTTTGCATCAGGTGGCCAAAGTATTGAAGTTTCAGCTTCAACATCAGTCCTTCCAATGAATATCCAGGACTGATTTCCTTTAGGATGGACTGGTTGGATCTCCTTGTTGTCCAAGGGACTTACAGGAGTCTTCTGCAACACCACAGTTCAAAAGCATCAATTCTTCAGCGCTCAGCTTTCTTTATAGTCCAACTCTCACATCCATACATGATTACTGGTAAAACCATAGCTTTGACTAGATGGACCTTTGTTGGCAAAGTAATGTCTCTGGTTTTTAATATGCTGTCTAGGTTGGTCATAGCTTTTCTTCCAAGGAGTAAAAGTCTTTTAAATAGATGCACAAAAATAGTCGTAGAAACAGCTATGGGGTGGAAGCTACCTGCTTATACAGGGCTTCCTAAAACATACCATACTGGCCATCCTTCAATTCTGGCTTTCCTTATTCTGACAGACAACTGTAGACCCAGGTGTGGCAAGTCCTAAGGGTCTGACTAGACCAACCTCCCTATCCTGCTCTCAAAGAATGCAGGTCCACTACTCCCTTGATTATGGTGCTCTGGCTTCAGCTGGAATAATTGAGTGAAGCAGGCTCTCTGCTTGCTGAGGTTTATTTCATTTTAAAGTAGTTCCCATAGACAGACAATTCTGCCTCCCTACAAATTCCATCCTGCTCTACCTTTTGCAGCCTTCAAACAAAGTTGGTTCTTTTCCCCATGCCTTCCAAATATTTAGAAATAAGTTGGTTTTGGCAATAAGATGATAGAGAATTAACCCTGTTACTCTTACAGCATCCAAAAAATGTCAAATAGTTTTAGAGGAATTGTCCACAGTTCCTGTATAACTGTGAGATATCTTTCTGGATATTATGTCCTACCAGGATGGATTGTGCTGCATCCAGCCCTTGCCATACTACTGAAATCATCTTTCCCCCCCCATTTTGAGACCTATTCCACTGAACAATCAAATCTATTCTTAGGGCTTCCCTAGTAGCTCAGTGGTAAAGAATCCGCCTGCCAATGCAGGACACACAGGTCGATCTGGGAAGATCCCACATGCCACAAAACAACTAATCTCATGCTCCACAACTATCGAGCCTGTGATCTAGGGCTTGGGAGCCACAACTGCTAAGCCTACTACACGCTGCAGTTACTTAAGCCCGCTCTCCCTAGAGCCCATGCTCTGCAACAGGAGAGGCCACAACAACAAGAAGTTTGTGCACTGCGCCTAGAGAGTAGCCCCTACTTGCTGCAACTAGAGAAAAGCCCACGCAGCAACGAAGACCCAGCACAGAAAAAAAAAATACATAAAATATTTTTTAAAGGTACAAGGAGAAAAAACAATTCCAAAAGTTTTTTTAAAAACAAATCTATTCTTAGCAATGAGCTTGTGCTAATGAGAATCTCAGAGTCCTTTTATCAAAACCGTCACTTACCTTTATCAGAAACGTGGAGTGAAAGAGTGATCTCTCTCCTAAGGGCTGGGGACAGACCAGTTGTCAGAAATAGCCACACTGGATCTAAGGCACCCAGTGCAGGAAGAGTGGGAATGTGTCAGGCCCTGCAATTGGTGAAGATCCAGGCCTCCCCACTCCTCCTGTCTTGGTGCTCCAGGAACAATCTCCAAAGAACTGGCCACTGCCTATAGAAAGGAAATTGAGTCTCAGTTTCCTTTTGGGGACCAGTGTAGTCCCGAAGGCAGGAGAAGGGGACGACAGAGGATGAAATGGTTGGATGGCATCACCAACGCAAGGAACATGAATTTGAGCGAGCTCTGGGAGTTGGTGAAGGACAGGGAAGCCTGGGGTGCTGCAGTCCATGGGGCGGCAAAGAGTCTGACATGACTGAGTCACTGAACTGAACTTTCCAGTTTATCCCAGGCAAGGTTTCTGAGGACTTTAGGGACTCTAGGGATCGAACCCGGGTCTCCCGCATTGTAGGCAGACTCTTTACCGTTGGTAAAGACCCAGGTTTGATCCCTGGATGGGGAAGATCCCCTGGAGAAGGAAATGGCAACCCACTCCAGTACTCTTGCCTGGAAAATCCCATGGATGCAGGAGCCTGGTGCAGGCTACTGTCCATGGGGTCTCAAAGACTCGGACACGACTGAGCCACTTCATTTCACTTTTAGTCCCCAAAATCATTTACAGTTTGGAAAGTGAGTTGTACTCAGTTTAGAAACTTTGTATTCTTCGGGGATAAAACCCCAAAGATCCAGTTATACTGAAGGCCCTGGAGAAGGTTTTTTGCTTGCTGCCTCCCTCCCTCCTTTTCATGTCCTCTTCTCCTTTCTTTGGTCAACATATTCCTAGAAAGACATCAGCCTGCAGCTCACTCAGCCCCCAGGTCCTTTTCCCTCAGTGGCAGAGGCAATTCTGTCACCCTCAGCCTGGACTTGCAGCAGTTTTGGAAGGAGAGTTAGAGTTTGGTTTTAGGATGACTACTCATCCCCAGAGTGGTTAGGCTCCATGAAACATCATGCTGTGTTCTTTCTGGATCCTTCAGTTCCTGTCCTCTGTGCATCCTCAATTCCTCATCTGAGTCACTGACAGCCATACAACACAGGCCAGGCATGGATACAGAACCCTGAGGCTGCATGAGAGACCATCACTTTGGACATTGTTATTCAAGATGGAGTGGGAAGCAGCCACATGTAGAGGAGTAACACACTGGCTCAGTCTTCAAGGCATTCACCCTCTGTATTGAGAAAAGTGAGTTAAAAGTTATTTATGGCTCTTCTGGAGCTGGAATGTCATCTTTTCCCCTCAGACATTGGAGCTCCTGATTCTTGGGTCTTCAGATTCTCATTGAATCATACCTTGGTTTTTCTGGTGCTCTAGCATTCAGGTGGCAGACCACGGGACTTCTCAGTCTTTTATCAGTACAGTACTTCTATCCAAAAGTAGCAAAATATATGTCTTTTTTCAGGCGTAACTGGAACTTTCTCCAGGATAGATCATATCTTAGGTCACAAAACAAGTCTTAACAAACTTAACAATGAAATTATGCCAAGTCTCTTTTCTGATCACAATCCAATGAAACTATAATCAATAGCAGAAGTAAAATTGCAAAATTCAAATGTGTGGAAATTAACACACTTGTAAGCAACCATTGGGTCAAAAAAGAAATAAAAAAAGGAAATTAGAAAATACCTCAAGACAAACAAAAATAAAACACAATATGCCAAAACTTATAGAGTGCAGCAAAAACAGTACCAAGAGATATGGGAAAATACTGGTTGTATTGGGCAACGACTGATCTCCAATGACACTAGAACCAAGTATTTCAGTTAACTCAAGAATAGCATAAGGAACTTGAATGCTTTTTCCAGCACATACTTCTAAAACTTCATGATATAAGTGATAAATTTAGACAAAGTAGTACAAGAGGAGAACTTACGAGATGGGAAAGACCAAAGGAAAATATGGATGAACCCATGACTGTGATGTGAACTGTGCAGATTCTTCATTGAATGTGGAACCCAGGTACAGAAATCATTTTCATCACTATGAAGTAGAGCCAAAGAAAAGATATATCTGGGATTGTGGGTGCAAACAAACTGATTACAAATCCATAATGAAGGATGGAGTATGACAGTTGGCCTTTTTATAACAATGTTTACATACGTGGAAAGAGGTTGGCGTTGGCTGGGTGAGAACAAAGGGTGACGACAATGGCCTCTCAGCCGAGACATCTTATTCTGACAGCTAAAACCAATGTGCTCATGATAGTAGCCTTATTGTAATCTTTGACAAATCAGAGCTGGATTAAAATGCTCTCAAATTACTTAGCCAAGGGATGTACAAATGTACTTTTTTTTTTTTAAGGGCAATTTATTGAATTGTAGATTTGCCTCGGGTAGTATTATTTTTTTCCTCAGATTTTTTCCATGTCAATCTGTCATGAGTTTACTCCCATAAAGGGAAAAAATAAAAGATCAACACAGATTTTATTTTAGAAGGATAATATCAGTAGTATGGTTATTTTAACAAAATCAATTCTTTCAATCAAGGAACACAGTATATCTTCCCATCTGTTTAATGTCATCTTTAATTTCTTTCAACAATGTCTTATAGTTTTCTGAATACAGGTCTTTTACCTCCTTGGGCAAGCCTATTCCTAGGTATTTTATTCTTTTTGATGTGATTATAAGTGGACTGTTTCCTTAATTTTTCTTTCTGATAGTTCATTGTTAGTGTGTAGAAATGTAACAGATTTCTGAATAGTAATTTTGTATCATGAAACTTTACTGGATTCATTGATAAGCTCTAGTAGCTTTTTGGTAGTGTCTCCATGATTTTTTATGTATAATATCATGTCATATGCAAACAGTGACAGCTGTATTCTTCCCTTCCAATTTGGATTTCTTTTATTTCTTCTTCTTGTCTGGTTGCCATGACTAGGTTTTCCAATACCGTGTTGAATAAAAATGGCAAGAGTGAGAACCCTTGTCTTGTTCCTGATACCAGAGGAAATGTTTTGAATTGAATCTACAGATTTAAAACAATCCTTTAAAAAGATGCACATGGCATTCTTCACAGATCAAAAATAAATAATTTTAAAATTTTTACTGAAGCACAAAAGACCATGAAGAGCCAAAACAATCTTGCGAAAGAACAGAATTGGAAGTATCACACTCCTTGACTCAGACTATACTACAAAGCTACAGTAATCAAAATAGTATGGCACTGGAACAAAAACAGACACATAGATCAATGGAACAGATTAGAAGGCCTAGAAATAAACCCATGCACATTTGATCAACCTAATGATAAAGGAGGCAAAAATATACAACGGAGAAAAGATAGTCTCCTTAATAGTGGTGCTGGGAAAACTGGACAACTACATATAAGAGAACGAAATTAGAATATTTTCTCACACTATATACAAAAATAAATTCAAAATGGATTAAAAACCTAAATGTAATACTGAAACCATAAAAGTCTTAGAAGAAAACACAAGCAGAACAACCTCTGACATAAATCATAGCAATACATTCATGAGGCAAGCATATTTTGCTACAGGCAGAACTAAAAGGCCCTGGTGCTCTTGGTTGTATAGTCTGGGGTAGGACTTCCTCTACTGGAACAAAGAAGAATCAATCTGGTCTATGATGGCCTCTGTGGTCTGAGAGACACCAAACCTGTCTCATGTCTGCCTTCCTGAACAGCCACCTGCCAATTTGAGAGGGGGGGATAGAAGTAGCTGTTGTAGTAATTTACTTGGGGATGATTAATGGACCTCCCATTCTCTTCTCCTCTTCCTTGTAAGACTTAGAATCTCCTCCTCATAAGATTCAGGGTCCTCTAAATTAATTCTCAAGGGAACACTGAACCAGCATTAACTGCAACCAAAGAGATCAGTCTGAGTCTCCCCACTGGGGGCCAGGATTGGTTATGAGCAGTTGGTTCTTAATAACTCTCATCCTGACCTAGTTTTGCTCTTTTGGTTATAAGGAACCAAGATCCACTCAGGCTATCTCAGGGAAAGTTCTATTGTTGTGGTGGTTCTAAGTAAAGATGCATTTGGGGGCAATTTTGGAATCTTATATAAATCAAAGAACAAGATTCTTAACAGTTAAAAGTGAAAGGATTGAGAAACGGAGAATGTTCTTTTAAAAAATTTTATGTATTTATTTTTGGCTGCACTGAGACTTCGTGGCTTTTCACAGGCTTTCTCTAGCAGAGACAAGCAGGGGCTACCCTTCATTATGGTCCAGAGACTTCTCATCGTGGTAGCTTCTCCTATTGCAGCAAACAGGACCTAGGTCACGTGGGCTTCAGTAGACGTGGCTCGCGGGCTCAGCAGTTGCGTCTTGGAGGCTCTAGAACGTGGAGTCAGTAGTTGTGGTGCACAGGATTAGTTCCTGTGGCAACTAAGTTCCATGGCATGTGGAATCTCCCCAGACCAAGAATCAAACCCATGTCCCCTGCATTGGCAGGCAGATTCTTATCCATTGTGCCACCAGGGAAGTTCATGAAAGTTCTTGATAGCAAGCAGCTCCAGGAAACCCAGAAATAGAATTCATGGGTTCACCTTTTGAATCTCCTCTACTAATGCGACAGATGCTTTCTATATATTTTTTTCTCTTTTTCCTTTTTCTAATGGGCTTCATCTGCTGACTCATAGCTTTTGCTTCCCACCCCACCACCATAATATCAACCCTACCTCATGGAATCTTTGGTGGGTCCTTTCTGATTTGGGTCTCATTAAACTGATTTTGTCTCCCTGTTTCTCAATTTCAAGTTCCTCAAATATCACACTAACTAGCCCAATTCACCCGTTTCCTTCAGTCGGATATGTGAGTGCATGCATGCTAAGTCACTTCAGTCATGTCTGACTCTTTGTGACCCTGTGGACTGTAGCCTGCCAGGCTCCTCTGTCCATGGGATTCTCCAGGCAAGAATATTGGAGTGGGTTGCCATGCCCTCCTCCAGGGGATCTTCCTAACCCAGGGATTGAACCCACTTCTCTTATGTCTCCTGCATTGGCAGGCAGGTTCTTTACCACCAGCACTACCTGGGAAGCCCTCTGTCGGATGTATTACCCTCAGATCTATAGATTTATTCATCTGGGGTCACAGTTGTTCCAGTCCCGTGAACTATGGCTACAGGACAACCGCAAATGTCACTGGGTTGAAGCTGGAATAGATCCCTTTGGAAGCAATGTGGATAGAGGAAGCTCTATGGCATTTTTGTGATGTGACATGAGTTCGACTTTATCAATCTATCCATAGTTAGCAAACGCTACAGTACCTCGCTTACCAGTCTTTCAGTCCCACTATGATTTCAGCCATAGCTGTGTGGACAGTTTGTTTAAGTTAGACTCACCTTGAGCTAACAGTATCCCACTTCAAACACCATCCATCTTTCTGCTTCTCTGCCCCAGACCTTCTCCAACACTATGGAAGTCCCCTGTGCATAGCCCAGAAGAACAGGGGTTACAACTGTGGAAGGCAGGATTCTAAGATGTCCCAAAGATTTTTTTCCCCCCTGGTGTACACACTCTGCATAATCCCCAGGACTGTAAAAATGATGACATAATTGGCCTTAACATAGAGATTATCCAGGTGGGCCTGACCTAACCATGAATCCTGTAAAGGCAGAGCATTTTTGTCTGGCTAGTAGCAGAAAGGAAAGCCAAAGATTCAAAGCACTAAAAGAATTTGATGCACCATTACTGCCATGAAGATGGAGGGGCCATGCAAAAAGGAAATGGGGAATTCAATCCTGTGACTGCACAAAATTGAATTCTGCAACATAAATATGCTTGAAAGTGGATTTTTCCTCAGAGGCTCCAGATGAAAACTTAATGCAGCTGACACTTTGATTTTAGCCATTTGACACCCTGAGAAAAGAACCAAGTCATGTCATGCTGGGTTTCTGAACTGTGAACTAATAAATGAGCAAGGATGTAAGCTGCTATATTGTGGTGATTTGCTACACAGCAAGAGAAAACTGATACAAGGAAAACAAACAGGACAAAAAATGATAGTTTCATCATTAAAAAACAAAGTCGAGGGCCTTTAGTTACTCCTCAAGGGCTATAGGTGATATTCTGAGCCATATCCTTTGAGCTGTTTTATAGACACTAAAACCCCTACCAGGTGGAAGAAGTTAACTCAGTGACAGACTGTAGCCATGACGTAAGCTGCCACAACTCCGAGAACTGACCTTAAAGAAATAAGAACAAATGGACCCTGGAGCTGAAGACTAACTGTACTTACAACAATCAAGGTGATGCTGATCAGACCACCCCATTATCAATCTCAGGACAATTGTGAAGAGTCGACAGTGCTGTTTTTGCATGTAGTTCTTTTCCCCACCTGTAAAAGTTCTTGCCCACTGATTGTCAGTTGGGGGAGTGGGTGGAAATTGACCTTTGACAGGAGTCTGCCATCCCCTACCCCAGTTGCCAGACTTCAAAATAAAGCAATCTTTCCTTTCTATCCAACTTGCCTCTTTATTAGCTTGTGAGTGGCAAGCAGCCAAACCTCACTTTTGGTTAACAATTCTACACAGGAAAAAACAAAATACTTGAAAGTCTCAGTACCAATAAAATTTCCGTTTGTCTCTTTTGACTATATTTATAACTTTTCACTGGATATTTACCAAATTCTGGTATTAGAGGATTTCAGACTTAGGCAGCAAAATATAGCTGTGATGTGATACCGTATGGTTCTGGGTGAAGCCAAAAAGGTAACCAGCAGCACCAGAAATGAAAAGGCTCTTTCCACTGACAACCTAAGGACATCCCTGGGTTACCATTTCCCCATGAAGACAATGAGGAATTTGGGGGTCTTGCACTCTGGCAGCTGGGAATATGTGATGGTCACTCAGTTAGGTGTTTCTGACTTACCAGGTTCCTCACAGCAGCCTTCACATCCTTGTTCCTCAGGCTGTAGATGATGGGGTTGAGCATAGGGGTCACCACCCCATAGAAGAGGGAGGTGAGCTTGTCTACAAGGTCCTGTTTGTCTGCCCCCAGGGGGTCCTTGGATTTGGGCTTCCCATACATGAAGAGGATGGTCCCGTAGAAGATGAACACCACTGTGAGGTGGGCAGAGCAGGTGGAGAAGGCCTTTTTCCTCCCCTCAACTGAGGGGATCCTCAGGATGGTAGCAATGATGAACACATAGGAGACAAAAATGAACAGAACTGGGATTCCCAGGAAGATCACATTGGCCACGACCATACTGATCACATTGATGGAGATGTCAGCACAGGCCAACTTGAGGACAGCCAGGATCTCACAGGTGAAGTGGTTGATGACATTGTCCCCACAGAATGGCAGTCTCATAGCCTGGGATGTCTGAACTACAGAGTTGGTGATACCAGCTGCCCAAGAGCCAACAGCCATGGGCCCGCAGGCAACCTTGCTCATGACTACAGGGTACCTCAGGGGGTTGCAGATGGCCACATAGCGATCAAACGCCATCATGCCCAGAAGCACACACTCCGTAGCTCCCATGGCAAAGGAGAGGAACATCTGCCCAAGACAGGCTGAGAAAGAGATGGTTTTCCTGGGGGTCAGGAAGCTGTCAAGGATGAGGGGCACTGAGGAGGTTGTGTAGCAGATGTCCAGGAAGGAGAGGTTCCCCAGGAAGAAGTACATGGGCGTGTGCAGGCGGGAGTCAAGGATGGTCACCACGATGAGGACCCCGTTGCCCAGCAGGATCACCAGGTACACGAGCAGGATGAGCACAAAGAGTGTTTTCTCCAGCTTTGGGTGGGCTGAGAGACCCAGGAGAATGAACCCCACCACGGGGGAGGTCTGATTGGACCTGTCCATAGTGCCTCTGCTCTGTCACCTGCAGGAACTCTCTGCCGTCAACCTCAGCACTCTCTGACTCCAAAAGTGCCTGGGCATAAGGGCAAAAATCTCTGCCCTGTTGAGCTCTGACAATCTGCTCATGTCTAAGGGGCTCTAGAAAAATTATGATAGAGATCAGTATTTTACTTCTGTTTTCAGTAAGAATGAAGAGTTAATTTGGACCAACTCATCTGCAGATGAAAAATTTTAAAAATTGAGCAAATGACTTAAAACTTTTGTGTAAAGCACTTGGCAAGACAGATAAGATGATAAGGAATCAGTGTCAGGATTCACGGGGAAGAAAGGAATTCGGAGAAGTAAATCTGGCTTTTGAGGCTATGTGTCAGCTGGGGCATCTGCACCTTCTGGAGGTGGCCTCTGAGAGACCAAGAAGCATTACTCACAGCCTCCTGGAGGTAGAAACAGGTCTGAAGTGCAAGGCCCACTGTGAAGGGCCCCTAACTAAGCCTCCTCCCTTTGGAAAGAAACCAAAGGGCAACACCATGGGAATAAGAGTTAATCAGAAAGAAACATGTGTTTACAGGTGCTGCAGATCAACTGCAAATCTTCTCGAGCTCTGAAATTGGACTGAGGTCCTCCCCAATTTTTGATGCTCCCAAACACCTAAAGGAAGCAAACACAAATCTACCTTGAAGGAAGGCAACATCATCACTACCTCTAAGTCAGGTCCACAAATAATTCTGCAAATAAAATGCCTGGCACACATTGAAAAGGAGTAAGTCACACAGGAGACAGGACTGCATAGCTGAAAACTGACAGGAAAAAGCAGAAAACCAAGCCTCCTTTCTTAGGGGAAGGTGAGGGACCACAGCTGCTCTGCCCTGGTGTCGCCTGTTGAGAGAATGAACCGAGACACAGTGCCAAGGCCTTCACCTCTTGTTGATCCTTTGGGACACCCAGGGTGCAAGAGACCCTTTTGTGCACTGTGGCCAAGCTGAAGGAGCGTCTGACGGGCTGTCCCTTCTTTTCTTCGTTCTCCATCTGCCTCACCAGAGGCACCGGCTTCTCCCTGAGGCTGTTTCCACCATTCCGAGTCCTGCTCTGTCAGCCCTTCTTTCCGGGAAGCCTGAATCTCCCCTCAGACTTCTAGGAGCTCCCCAAACTGGGATTTATTCTGGACCAGTAAAAAAAAAAAAAAAAAAAAGGTAGGTAACACTGAGGATGTTGGGCATTTGCCTCTATTTGCTCTGTATCTAAAACATTCATGAATTCCCAGATCTCCACCTCCCCAAGTGTTCGCAGTCATCCAGCCCCTGCCTCGACTCTGCAGGGAACCCTCCTGCCTGGGGAGCTCTGAGACACTTCTCTGGCGGTGCCCAGCGCTGTAGCTGTGACCAAGCCCGCACCACAGTAATTCAGTTCAGGCTGATGTATTTACTGAGCATCTGTGCTGAGGCGGGCACTGTGTTAGGTGCTGGGATCACAGCAAAGAAGGGCACAGCCTACAGCCTCAAGGGGCTCAAAACCTAACAGAGGAAACAGTCACGCACATAGTCACACACGCAAGTAATTATGTCATCCTCGACCAGAACGGTGCCTCTCACACTATTGACTCCAGGCCTTGGGACTTATTTCGCAATCTGTGCCCTTTCCAATGTGCAAAGCCCCTTGCTGTGTTCCTCGTGGCCCTCTGGCCTGCCTTTGGCTCCCTGAGTGATGTGGGGCGCTGTGCTTTCTGGCGAGACTCATTTCGCTTTGAAGTAGTTCCCCTTTGATATTGAGCTGAAATCTGCTTCTTTGCAACATTAATCCCTCTTCCACAGACAGCCCTCCAAAGGTCCAGAAATAGCTTGGCTTCAGCATGAAGATAAACAAGAGTCCATCTCTCTTTTTCTCCCAGGGCCTTAAAACAGTCGTATTTCTCATGAGCAAATGTACCATCCAGAAACTGACTACACAGGCTGGTCAGTACTGAGAATGGCCCCCACCTTTAGCATGGCTCACCTGCCCAGAACACAGTGCCACCTGGATATCTGTGCTGAGACAGTAAATCAGTACCAGGCTGGGTTTTCACTCTATGTCAGCCAGCCTTCCAGACTTTTCCCCAAACTTGGATTCTGTGAAGAAAATATTCCTCCACGTCATCATCACTAGATCCAGATTCGTGGCTCATTATTATTGCTGGATGTTGGATTCTTAACTACAAAAGAAGAAAAAGCCTCCCAGTTTTAAACAAGAAAGGACAACTGTGTGAGAAAAAGATTGTGAGCTGTGGGTTCCCAGGCAACCCTTTCCTCTCTGCACAAAGTGGGGTGAGGCCAGATGACCTTAGAGACTCTTGCAGTTTGATGGGTCTATTTGCCTGTGTGAGAATAACACCTTATCCACGAAGGGCTTCCTACCTCGCCTTCTCAACCCTATTCCATTACAGTCAAGTCTGAGAACAGAAATGCCGCTGCACTGATGAGACATTTGGTGTCATCAAATCCTGCGCTTACCTTTATCAGAGACATGTGAGCAAGAAGGGTCTGCTTCCTAAGGGCTGGGAAGAGGCCACATATCAGAAAGAGCAATACCAGGTGGGAAGTATCAGGGTGAGGGTTCAGAATGTGTGACAGGTGAAGGGTCCAGCCAGTCGTCTGCCCTGTGTCTCAGGGTACAATTTCCAAAGGACTGGCCATCACCCTTAGAAGATAATTTAAATTCCAGTCTGTTCCTTGGGACCATTTTGTCCCTGAAGTCATTTAAAGTTTGGAAAGTGAGTTGACACATTTAGAAACTTTGTATACTTCTGGGATAACATCCCCAAGATCCAATTATGCTGAAGACATCAGAGGAAGTTTACTGCCTGCTTCCTTCCTCCCTCCTTCTCTCCCTTCCTTCTCTCTTAATATAATAATCCCATTAACAACCCAACAGCCTGCTGGTCAATGACTGCATGACTCATGGGTATCTCCAGGCAAGAATATTGGAGTGGGTTGCCATTCCCTTCTCTGCAAGTCTGTGCTTATGCAGTGGTTTATAGGGGTCTGAGTGAAAGACATATTCTCTTCCGAATTTTCAGCTTGTGGCATTAGGGTCCTTGAAGTATCCCACCGTGATCTTCCTGAATCCTCCCCTGGCATCCATCTCAGTCATTGCCCTTTCAGCATCCTATCATCTGCTCATGTGCTCCCAGACCTTATGGGAATCCCAGGGATGGACACAGAAAACGGTTATCTTTCTCTATCCAGCAAATGATTATTGAGTGTGTACTGTTACCCAGAAGGCAGAAATGTGCCAAGAACCAGGGTCTAGAGACAGGAAAGTGAAAAGAAAGCTACCACACAAAGAAGGAGGCACCGACCAGGGAGAACGCCCACGCTTATGTGACAGCCCAGAGGGAGGGGAGGGCCAGACCTCCTGGAGGAGGTAGCCCCAGGGCCGCGGTGTGCTGGCGCTGGCTCACAACTGTGTACATCTCCTCCCAACTCCCATGAAGTGACTTTGTTGGTAGCTTGAAATGGGCCCTCCTGGGAGCGTTTACACCACAGAAATCAGCAAATGGTCCAGATCAGGGCTTTTTCTGACTTGGGGATGTGGTTGTTAAACATTCATCAGCACACCACTGGAGTGGAGGCATGTCCGTCTGCCAGATGAGGGGGAGTGGGGAATCATTCCAGCCAGAAAGGGCTGCATAAATCAAAGCTCAGAAACGAGAAGGAGCCCCTGGAGTAAGGAGTGACCATCAGGGCAGGTGTTTCTAGAGCACAAAGGGGCCGGATGGGGAGGGAGGCAGGGCTGGACCTGATCTTTTGGGACATCCCGAGGAGCTAGGACTTTCTTCTGTACCAGGTGAGGAGCCAGTTAGGGATTTTAAGTAAGGATCTGACACGATGAAATCTGCATCTTAGGCTGGTCCTTCCAGTCACAAAGTAGAGGGAACACTGGGGGCAGGTGAGAGGACAAACAAGGTCTAAAGAAACAGAGAAACACTTCAGGCAAACAAAATAAGAATACTGACAGGGGAGTGATTAGGGGGTGAAGATGAGGAGATTCAAGAAATGTTTGGTAGATACAAAACACAGTATTCGATTTTGGTTGGATGTAACAGACAGGAAAGAGGATAGAATCAATGTTTCTAGCTCCGATGATGGGTGGATGATGGTGACATCACCAAGGTAGAGAATATTGATCCAGCTGATGGTTTGCGGGGAGAAGATGAGTTCATTTTGGAGTATAGAATGTTTGAGAAACCTCCAGAAAGATATGGGGGAAACGTCTGAGCTCGAGACTCATCAACTTGTCCATCACTTAGGGAGAGTGGCTGGAACCCTGAAGTTGCTGGCACTACTCTGCTGTCTGTGGGCGCAAGTCTAACTGTACTGCCCCGGGAGATTGTTGGCGGACCCCTGAAGTGCCAGTCATACTAGCTACAGTTTCCTTGACCTCTGGGCCACTAGGGACCCATCTGCTCTGTTATGAGAACTTTCCGAGGAAGTGGGTTTCTGAGGATAGAAAAGCAACCCCCTGTTGGCAGGAGAGAGAGCAAGGCCATGGAGACCAGTGACCAGAGGAGGTCAGTGGGGTGTGGACAGTCGAGGGTCGAGATTCACAAGTGAGGGGCAGGCAAGGACTGGAAGGGCAGAGACCCCGGAGCAGAGGAACTGCAGGCAGCTTCTCTGACCACGTGTAAAAACACCCCCCTTCCTCTGGGAGACCTTAAAGGGATAACTGGGACCCCAATCCTAGAAGTCTAGATAGACCAGGGCTCTCGGGCAGTAGCATGCATCAGAATCGCCTAGGGGACCTGTTAAAACACAGATTGGAAACACACAGGTACACACACACACACACACACACACACACTTGTGGGTGCGCAAGCAGGTTGCTGGGACCCACCCCCAGAGACTGATTAAGCAGGCCCATGGAAAAGCCCAGGAATCTGCATTATCAACAAGTTCCCAGGTGGTGCTGATGCTGCCCTCTGCCATCACACTTAGTCCGGGGCTAAACTTCTTACTAACTCAGCGTGTGGGGGTCTTGGGGCATTGAGATTTAAGGTATTACTGAAAATGCTTCTCCTCATTACTCCTCATTGTCTAGGGAAGGCTTGGACAGACCAGCCAAGGGGATGTTGGGCTTTAATTGGACAAGAGGGAGTGTTGTGTGTCAGAAATCTCTTTTCTGCAAGTGTGTTTGTGTGTATGTGTGTAAATGAGTTTGCCAAAGAGAAGTGGACTGCAGGAGTAGTCTGAACTCCAGCAAGCCCAGCATCCTCTGGGGAGACATCTCTGTTTATTGTGGCATTCTGAGGACAAATGTGGACATGACACCCCCATGAAATTCACAAGGCCTGTAACCAGATCCCTACTCAAGACGTTTGGAGATTCTGTCAGGAGTCAGGAGTATCAGCACGTTCTCTATGAAGGCGGAGAAGCAGCACTACCATTTTGAGATGATCCCAGGGCTGGAACCAGGTGCTCTAAGGTCAGAGAGACAGAACTTTCCTGAAGAGAAGGGAAGGGGTGGTAGAGGGAGGGGCCAAAGCGCTGGCCCTTCGTGGCGGGAGCCCACTCGTGCGGCAAGAACTCAGTGGATAAGCGAGTGTATAATCTCTCATGTCTGAACACTGGATCATCTGAACAGTACTTGTCTATTCACTGCTTTGTCCCAGAAAGCCTCATGTTCTCCTTCTGAGGGGGTTCCTTACGTTGTTTCCAGGCTCTGCACCAGAATGGCCGAGTCTCCACCTCGGCAGACTCTGGGCAGTGACCCCCAGGAGTTGGGGGACAGAGAACTCTGCCATGCAGGGATGAGCAGGGGCCACTCAGACCCTGACTGACAGGCCAGTGCCTGTTTAAGCATGGGGCCCAGCGGTGCCTCTGCACCCCCACCCCATGAACCCCACAGCATCCCCTAACCCTTGAGGAAATCCAAGTGTGCAGGGGGGGGGGGGGGGGGGGGCGGGGAGGCTCCTGGCGCTTAGAGGGCAGAGGTTAAAGATGCTAGACATTCTGATACAAGTTACTACAGGAAAGGAGGGTCCTTCCAGCCGTTCACATCCAAGTATCCCTCATACCTGCCTCATGGGCTTTGGGGAGTGCTAGATAAGATTTAGAAAGCATCTGTAAGTTAATGGCAACCCTTACTAATAGTAATATCTCACCATTATCTCAAATACAACAAATCAACCGACCGTAAACGGTCTCAATCACGGAAACTATCTCATAGTCATATCTCTATTTCTAGTAACTAGCCTGTAGCTGGGCACAAAGGACTAGAGAAACTGTACATGGAAATGTCAGAGACAACCATGTAGCCGCGCTACCCCCACCAGCCCAGACAGTCTCTCCTTCTAACTCCCTCCAAGTCTCAAGATCTGGGATTTTAACCATTGTTCATTTTTCTCTCTCCTGTGTGTCCCACCCCTGATCTATCTCTAAATTCTATAATTTCTTCCTTCTAAATATCTCCCAGGGCCACCGTTTCCTCCATCCCTGTTACTGTCATCCTGGGCTGATTCTGCCTGCCCCTCCCAGGCCCAGCCGCCCAGACAGCTTTGTGACATTCTCAGACATGTCTCAGTCTCTGGGTAGTCCCACTCTGCTGGACATTCTCTGAAGGCAAAGATCCACTTTTGGCCATCATGTCCCCCCAGCCACCCCTACCTTCTGGTACCTGGATCAAGGCCTGATACATATGACATATTTGTAGCGTAGAGATTGTTCAGAGTGGAGGGCAGGCTGGTAGGGGAGAGAGAGAGAGAAAGAAAGACAGCCTGCACATGTGCACTCTGCCTCACCCAGTGGAGGGGAGGAGATGCCTAGGTGGCCAGGAATCTGTCCAAAATCCCCAGGAATATTCAAAGCACGGAGGCCCAGCTTTTTCCCTTCTAGGCAATTCTGGAGGTCAATGACAAAGCCAATTGTTGCACCAACTGTTGGTCCAATTCTTGAACCAACTGTTGTGATCAAAGCCTGGGAGTACTCCGACCACCTTGCCAGAGAACATTCTAAGCTGAAATTTCCTTGTAGTAAGAGAGGAGCTTTGGGTAGACTTCACAACATTGCCTAATTGGGTCTATGAGGCAAAGTCTAAATTCTGAGTCTCTCATCAAACTTTAAATTGCTTCTGGGACAGGGCCTGGCCCCGAAGCAACCCAGCTCTAAACTCCTGAGTCATCGTGGGACCCTCTGGAGAGCAGGGTGGAGCACAAGAGAAGAGGGTACTGGGCCCAGGGTTGGGCATGGCTTGCCTACTGGCACTGTGGTGCCATTTCCTCCAGGCTGGAGGTACCCGGGTGAGCCTCAGCCTTGAGAGTCAGCCCTCGTCTCCTTGTCTCATAGAGCCCCAGAGGCAGGCAAGGGCACTGTGAGTAGCTGTGGCTGAACTTTGGAGCCTTCTACACCCAGGGTCACTTGGAGATACCAGGACGTTAGACCACAGTTAAAGGGTATGTGTCCCTGTTAAGAGCACATGCCCAGCTGTTGCTAGAGCAGCTGGGAAGGCTATCGCCTGTGTGGCCTCCTTGGTTATGGCTTGGTAGCACCCAGATGGGCAGGTGACACCAGAGACAGTCACTTCTCCTGGCTCCCAGTAAACTGGCAGCCTGCCCACTCCATGGCCTGCCTTCCTGCCAGCAACAGACCCAGCCTTCAAGGGGTCCCATGCTGGTTAAGTGCTGGATGACCTTCAGGGCTGGTCCTTCACCAGCTGGGGCTTCCCTGCATTGGCAGGTAAAGAACCTCACCTGCCAATACAGGAGACTCAGGTTCGATCCTGGGTCAGGAAAATCCCCTGGAGAAGGAAACGACACCCTGCTGCAGTATTCTTGCCTAGAAAATTCCATGGACAGAGGCGGGGATCGAAAAGAGTCAGACATGACTGAGCATGCACACTTCACCAGCTGGGAGGAAGGAAAGAAGTCTCAGGCAAAGAGGGCTGAGTGGAGAGGGGGCAGGGAGAAGGACTGGGCTAGGGGGACAAGACAACTGTTTCCAAAAGCTCTGAGGGCTGTTACTCTGGCAAAGGAGCTCATCAGTTTTGCATGTACCCAGGAGGCTGGCTTAGGACCAGGGGAGGAAGGGAGAAAAGGGCACACGTCAAGTCCCTGAACAACGAATAGCTCAGGATTCCCGACAACAACATTGTAGGCCATGAGTGCTGCCATCATTATTCAGAATGTTCAAGCAGAGGCCGAGAAATCACCTCCTGAAGACAGGGCCCCTGTAACAGGTGGGTTAGAGGAGGGGACTGGATTGATTTAATATCTGAATATTCTGCCAAGCTTCCAATCTGGTACCCCCCCCCCCCCCCAGCCCCCTGATAGTAAAGGAGACTTCCTCTAAAAAGGATTCTGCATCCCTTAATTCCTGGTATCCTGAGATAACCTCTTTTGGACACTGTATCATCACCAAGTAGGAAAAAAAACACCTCTTCTTCAGGTCCAAGTGCAATCCGCAAATCTCTTTCTTGGCCTCAGTTTCTCCACCTTTAAATCAAGAGGTCAGTGATTCCTGAGACTGATGGACATCAGGAGTACACAAGGAGCATTTATTTAAAACAAAAAAAACAAACACTGATCTCTAAGACCGTCTGTAAAGGCAGGACCCAGCAATATGTCCTTTCTTTCACTCTATTTTCAATTTTTTTGGTTTGCAGTTTCTCCCTCCATTCTTTTTTCCTTTTTTTTTTTCCAACTGAACTATAGTTGATTTACAATATTGTGCTAGTTTTAGATGTACAGCAAAGTGATTCAGATATATATATCCATATATATGGATATGAATATATATGTATATATTGTTTTTCAGATTCTTTTCCATTATAGGTTATTATAAAATATTGAATATAGTTCCCTGTGCTATACAGTGAATCCTTTTATATATTTTATATATAGTAGTATGTATCTGTTAATGCCATATTCCTAATTTATCCCTTCCCTGCTTTTCCTCTTTGGTAACCGTAAATTTGTTTTCTATGCCTGTGAGTCTTTTTCCATTTTGTAAATAAGTCCTTTTGTATTATTTGTAAATTTCACATCTAAGTGATATCACATAATATTTTTCTTTCTCTAACATACTTCACTTAGTATGATAATCTCTAGGCCCATCCATGTTGCTCTAAATGGCAATACTCATTTTTTCTTATGGCTAAGTAATATTCCATTGTGTGTGTGTGTGTGTGTGTGTGTGTGTGTAGGAATTTCATATATAATATGTTGAAATTTCAAATATGTATGCACACACGCACACACACCACATCTTCTTTGTCCATTTAACTCTTGAACATTTGGGTTGTTTCCATGTCTTGGCTATTGTAAACAGTGCTGCTATGGACATTGGGGTGCATGCATCTTTTTGAATTAGAGTTTTCATCTTTTTCACATTTATGCCCAGGAGTGGGATTGCTGGATCATTTAATAACTCTTTTTTTAGTTTTTTAAGGAACCTCCATACTATTCTCCATAGTGGCTGTACCAATTTATATTCCCATCAACAGTGTAGGAGGATTCCCTTTTTTCTAAACCGTCTCCAGCATGTATTATTTGTAGACTACTCGATCATGGTCCATCTGAAAGGTTTGAGGAGCTACATCATTGTAGTTTTGGTGTGCATTTCTCTAATAATCAGTGATGTTGAGCATCTTCTTCATGTGCCTGTTGGCCATCTGTATGTCTTTTTGGGAGAAATGTCTATTTAGGTTCTATTCATTTTTGATTCAATTTTTAAAAAATATATTGAGCTGTATGAGCTATTTGTATATTATGGAAATTAAGCCCTTGTTGGTTGCATTGTTTGCAAATATTTTCTCCCAGTTTTAAGGTTGCCTTTTCATTTTTTTTCCTTTTCATTTTGTTTATGATTTCCTTTGTGTGCAAAAGCTTATAAGTTTGATTAGGCCCCATTTATTTATTTTTACTTCTGTTTCTTTTGCCTTGGGAGACTAAACTAAGAAAATAGTGTAATGACTTATGTCAGAGACTGTTTTTCCTGTGTTCTAGGAGTTTTATGTCATGTCTTATATTCAAGTCTTTAAGCCATTTTGGAATTTACTGTATATATGTATGAAGGAGTATTTTAATTTTATTGATTTACATGTGACTGTCCAGCTTTCCCAACACCACCTGCTAAAGTGACTGTCTTTTCTCCATCGTATAATCTTTTCTCCTTTGACAAAAATTAATTGACTCTAGGTGTGGGGGTTTATCTCTGAGCTCTCTATTCTGTTCCATTGATCCATATGTCTGTTTTTGTGCCAATACCATGTTGCTTTGATTATTGTACCTGTGCAGTGTTGTCTGATGTCTGGGAGGGTTATGCCTCCAGCTTTGTTCTTCTTCCTCATGATTGCTTTGGCAATTCTGGGTCTTTTGTGGTTCTATATAAATTTAAGGCTTATTTATTCTACTTCTGCCATGAGTAATTTGATAGGGATTGCATTAAATCTGTAGAATGCCTTGGTAACATGGCTATTTTAGCAATATTAATTCTTCCAATCCAAGAGCATGGGATACCTTTCCATTTCTTTGAATCATCTTCAATCTCCTTTGTCAATATTTTACAGTTCTTGGCATAGAGGCCTGTCACCTCTTGGCAAAGTTTATCCCTATGTTTCTTTTTTATGTGATTTTAAACAGGATTTCTTAAACTTTTTCTTTCTGATATTTCATTTGTAGTGTAGAGATGTGCAGCAGATTTCTGTATATTAATTTTGTATCCTAGCAATCTATATTTGTAACCAGCACTCAGGCAGCTATTAGACAGCCAGTTCCATGTTGTTTTGGGAACCATGCAGCAGGGTGTGGTGATATATGTGTTCTAATTTCTTTGGCAGTGAAGTTGTGATGATCTACAGTATGACTCTGGATGTTCTGAGAGGCTGAGTAGAGTTACATGTGATAATGTCTGCAAAACATCTAAATGGCACTAGACAGCTTGTGACTCAAGGTCCCACTCAATGTAGGCTGGGAGTGCGAATTCTGAGTGGGCTCTGACTGTCAGGTAAGGTTTTATTCCTTTCGGCCAAGTCCGAGAGCAGCCAAGGTGCAGGCATGGTATGATACGGGGGCAACGCACAAGACCTGCTCTGCAGATCAAATTTCTGGAGACTCTGGTGGACACTCCATGTTACAGGCTCCAAAAATTCAATTTCATCAGATTTTTCAAAGATGGTTAGGATCAAATGAACTATTCATACTTGTTAAACTCACAAAACATTGAAGTGTAAAACAGATACTGTATAAGAAATAAAACTGCTCAAGAGATGAGAAACTTCATGTTTTTAAGCCAGCACATCTCTCCCTATAAGACTACCTGGGAAGTCAAATTACAATAGAAACTTGGTATGTAAAGAGGAACTAGATCTCGAGGAATGGGCCATGTGACCTTAATGGCCAGAATCACTGAGCTGGGACAGCCTGAGGACACCAACTACATGGCAAAGACAGAGTTATTCAGAAGCCTCTGATTTGTGGGTAAGTTCTGGATATACACAACATATATAGACCTAGGACATTGCTTTAGGAATCATTGACTATACAAAAATGTCCTTCATTTTATTAAGTTTCATGAGATTTTTAGCCTGTTCTTCATGCTTTTGACTGATACACAATCTGGCTTTTAGATAAGTGGTTTTATAGTTGAATTCCACAGGGTAGACTTAAAATTAGAGACAAGATACGTATTATGATCCCCCTGTATTGACCTAAGCAAGCCATTGGAAATCAAACATGTATTTTCTGTCTTCAGTATTCCTAGAGATAAAAAGGAGAAACTGAGATGGAAGCATCCAACCAATCCAGTGTGACAGAATTTGTCTTGCTGGGCCTCTCTGCCCACCCCAAACTAGAGAAAACATTCTTTGTGCTCATCCTGTCCATGTACCTGGTGATCCTGCTGGGTAATGGGCTCCTCATCCTGGTGACTGTGTCTGACTCCCGCCTGCACACGCCCATGTACTTCTTCCTGGGGAACCTCTCCTTTCTGGACATCTGCTACACAACCTCCTCAGTCCCCCTGGTCCTGGATGGCTTCCTGACCCCCAGGAAAACCATCCCCTTCTCAGCCTGTGCCATACAGATGTTCCTCTCCTTTGGCATGGGAGCCACAGAGTGTGTGCTTCTGGGCATGATGGCGTTTGATCGCTATGTGGCCATCTGCAACCCCCTGAGATACCCCGTGGTCATGAGAAGGGCTGTCTACGTGCCCATGGCAGCCAGCTCCTGGCTGGCTGGTGGCGCTAACTCCTTGGTACAGATCTCTCTAGCAGTACAATTACCCTTCTGTGGGGACAACGTCATCAACCACTTCATCTGTGAGATCCTGGCTGTCCTGAAGTTGGCCTGTGCTGATATCTCCATCAATGTGGTCAGTATGGGGGTGGCCAATGTGATCTTCCTGGGAGTTCCAGTTCTGTTCATCTTTGTCTCCTACATCTTCATCCTCACCACCATCCTGAGGATCCCTTCAGTTGAGGGGAGGAAAAAGGCCTTCTCCACCTGCTCTGCCCACCTCACTGTGGTGGTCATCTTCTATGGGACTATTCTTTTCATGTATGGGAAGCCCAAATCCAAGGACCCCCTGGGGGCAGACAAACAGGAACTTGCAGACAAGCTCATCTCCCTCTTCTATGGACTTCTGACGCCCATGCTCAACCCCATCATTTACAGCCTCAGGAACAAGGATGTTAAGGCTGCTGTGAGGAACCTCGTGGTTCAGAAACACTCCACTCAGTGATCGAGGGATGTGTCCCATGACATAATCTGCACACTCTGATGACTGCCATTTGAAAATCTCAATGCAAAGTAATGTCAGGTGAGGGGCAAACTGTTTAGAGTCATGCTACCCACAGTGTGGGCCATGGAGCAGCAGTATCAGCAACCCCCGGGAGCTTATTGGGCATGTAGAATCTTGGGGCCCATTCCAGACCTACTGAGTTAGAATCTACATTTTAACAGGATCCCCCAGGTAATTCATATGCATAGTTACACATCTGGAAGTACAGTTAAGAGTGTACAGTGGGGGACTGCCCTAGTGGTCTAGTGGTTAAGAATCCACCTGCGAGAGCAGGGGACATTGATTCAATCCCTGATCGGGGAACTAGAATCCCACATGTGGCGGAGCAACTAAACCCGCTCACTACAAGCAGACAGCTCCCAGACCACACTGAAAGATCCCACATGATGCAGCAAAGATCTCGCATGCTGCAACTAAGGCCTGACATGGCCAAATAAACAAATAAATATATATATATCTCTATATACAAAGAGTATACAGTGGATGTGCGTTGTTCCTTCAGACCCGATTCTCACCTACCTCGGGCTGAAGCTCTCATAGCCTCAGCTTCTCAGAGTGTTGACAGTGAGTCCCTCTGCTGGCCTGCCCTTGGTCCAAGAGAGCTACCTCACCCAAAGTCACATTCCCTTCCTACGGCGGCACATATCTGCTGATTAGTCAGTGTCAACGCAGAGTCCTGATCCTCCTTGCTTCCGCTGTAGGTGACTCTAAAGAGCCATCCCAGCCTGAGAGCTTCCTCATGACGGAGTTCTTCCTCTGCTCAGCCCTGCTTCCTTCCCCACCCCCTACTCCGCAGGTGTTGATCTTAGCAGCACTCCCCAGTCAGCATCCTGCACGAAAATCTCCCCACCGGAGCCGACTTCCTGGGAGACCCAACCGGGACAGGGAATAATGGTCAGTCTCGGCACTGACGCATGAACCTCGTGTGGGGTTCTCAGAGCACATCCTTCTCAAGTGTTTCCTGCAGCCTGTCTCCCAAGGAAAGTAACTCAACAAATTCCTATTGTTCAGGCAAAGAAAAAATTATCCCCTAAAAACAGAAAAAAATTCAGTTCTCTTCCTTTTCAGTTCTATAAATGGAACTTCATTTGTGTTTACCGTATGAGTATTTTTATTCCAACTCAGAGAACTGGCAGGGCTGTGTGTTATACCCTGGGCATGTGAGTGCGGTATCAGGTCTATGAGCTTTTATCCGAGGACAATGATGTTTGATGTCTGGAAAATATGTTGACTCTTAACTACAAACAAAATAAATTAAATTAAAAACCCTTAAAAATCTCTGAATAATTGTATACTTACATGCTTACAAAAGGGACCATACGTCAACCACAGTAATGGGTAAATTTCTGTATTCACGTGCATATTTTAAAACAATTGGTACTTAGGTACTTCTATAGGAACTCCTGAGCTTTCATGATTATTGTTGGGAAGTCATAGAATTACAAATTAAATACGTCACTTGTAAGTCAAATAGTTTTAATAACAGAAGTAAAAAAATTATTTCAGATTTACCACAAGATCATACTTAAAATGAGCTGTAGGTACATTTTGACATGATGTGGGGTGAGAACTCTAAGAGCGCCTAGGCCTGTGACAGCCTTCATATGGACCTGATAGTTACAGATATATTGGGCCATAGTGCCTAAAATTTAATTAGCACACAGGTGCTCAATAAGACACACAGACTTCGCTCCCCAATTAACTTTCAACTCTCCCTTGCCCACCTTCACCTCTTGTGCTCAGAGAGACGTGGGGCATGTGGTTGGTAGACTTCTTTGCGAGGTCCAAGATGGGGACACTTTTCCCTAAGAGATAACCCTAAGCATGCCAGCCTGTAGCTGTGGGCGCTAGAGATCCCCAAGCAGGGACTGTAGGGCTCCTTCTTGTCAGGCCTTATGAAGATGATGGAAGCGTGGATGGAGGGGGCTGAACCCACACTCTATGACGAGACCTCTGCATTTCCCGTGTACTAACAGGGACTGTGATGCCTGTAGGGATGACAAGGATACAGAAAGAACTCGGACTGCAACTTCCTTCATCTTCTTACCAATGAAGCATTAGTACTTATGATCTTTTTATTAGCAAATTATCCTACTTCTCTTTAAAACAAATCTTTTTTTTTTTAATATTGCACATTTCTTCTCTTGTTCCCCAAGTATGCTTACATCTGACTTTCAGTTAAATGAATCAGCAGTCAGTTTTTATATTTTCAGAACTGTGCTCACCATTAATCAAGGTCAGGTATTCCCCAAGAACATGGCTCTCACGAGGCTGTGCTGTGACTCAGCACCCGCTTTTCAGATTCTTTTTTTTTTTAATTGAAGTATAGTTGATATTCAAGGTTGTGTTAGTTTCTGATATACAGCAAAGTGACCAGTTATATATACACACACACTAAGACCAGTCTTTATCAGTTGCTTTTGATAGACATTAGGCTTCAATCCAAAGCTCCTCACCTCCTCCCAGCCTTCCCCCTCATCCACTTCTAAGGGAAACACCCCATCCTCAGGCCTACTGAGCAGGCTTGGCCATGTCCCATACCACCTGACTCTCATCTCCCTGGCCCCAGTTGAGACTACCTGAAAGATCCCATGTTCCTAGCCACCAGAGATCTCCAACTATCCAGAAGCCAGTCACCTGCCTGGCCTGTGACTCCGGAGCAGCTTCCACCTATGGCATGACCCTGTTGCTCTTTCACCAACCCCAGAGTCCTCTAGGCCCCTCATGTCCTCTGTCTTAGCCTGTAATCCTCACTGAGCTCAGTATGATGTTGGGGGGCTGCAGGGAGGGCCAGCACCTCTGAGCAGAGGGATGACCACCTTTAGCCTTGCAGAGACAAGGGCAGAGCCCCCTTTACCAGATAGCACTGTGGTCAAAGCACAATCAGACCTCAGTTCTCTCCTCTCCTCCCAGGAAAGTCAGCAAGGCAAGGGCGGAAACTTCCTAATCTAAGGAACATTGGTGAGTTAAGATTACAGAGCTGTCTGCAGCTTATCTAATTGGGTTTATGGAACACGGGTCCTACACTCCTGTGAGGCCTCCACCAAACTTTAAATTGCTTCTGGGATTAAGACTGGCCCCAAACAACCAGAGCTCTAGATTGCGCCGTGGTTCCTTGACAGAACCTCTGGAGAGAGGGCCAGGGGCAAAGATCATGATCGCCAGGATCTCCGGGAAGCAGTTCCTGGAGCTGTCCTCCCTCCTGCTAGCTCACTGGGGGTGGACAAGGCCAGGGAAGGGAGCAATCAGAGCCCCTGCAGCTACGGCCAACCCCCAATTCTCATTCACTTGCTGTGAACTCTGAAGGGACTGCTCGGCTCCAAGACAGCTACACAGAGCTTCCTGCATGCTTCCAGGCACAGTCCCACCAGCAGGGGATGGTCAGGGCAGGCAGTTCAAGCCATCACCTCCCAGCCGTCTTCCCTGCCCAAGACCTCCTGCCCAGGTGAGCTGCTGTCCCCACCATGGCCTCATCCCCACATGGGGCACAGACCTGTTTCTCTCTGTGGCCAAACCTTCTTCAGATTGGTGGGGAGCAGAGGATAGGTAGCACCTGGTCACAGCTTCCATGTCTCTGAAGGGTTTTAAGGGTAAGGGAGCAGTCATGGCCTGGAAGTTTCGACCCACTTTGGGGCAGAGCAGGGTTGAAGTGGGGATGATACTAGAAAAAGGAAGTTTCTCTTCAGTTTAAGGGAAAACTTTCCAACGATAGAGGATCTCTGATCAAGGAATGGGAGCCATGTACTCACATAACTCAAGGCATTCAAAGGAGCAATTGGAAAAATTTGGTCTCATAGAAAGTATTTACACAATGAAGGTGAAAGAGGCAAGACCAGTTATTTTACAACATTCCTGCCTAGTCTGACAGTCTCTAGTCAACAGTATTAATATCTTGAATAACAGATCTCTTTTTCTCAAATGTTCCTGACACCTACAGTTAATCTTCTCTAATAATTGCATGAGGGTAGCTTGAGACGCTGCCTGGTTTCTCCCACCCAATTTCCCTCAGCCAGCACCAGTGTAATAGTCACAGATGCTGTGAATGAAGCCCAGGGATACACTGCTATGAGGCAGATGTCTTGCAGAAAGGTGCAACACCTCTATTTCACATGAGTGTCCTGGGGAAGTGAGGATGCCCAAGACTTCATCATCAGTCCTTTGCTCCTCAGTAGACCTGCTCTGGCATGAATGGAACAAAACTACATTCAGAGAGATGAAGGGAGAAAGTGAGGAGCCAGGCTCCATTCTAGCCCCGTCCTCACTGAGCTCTAGTTTCATCTTTAATGTGAGAACTCCAGGCTTGAGATTTTCTCTAATGTACTAGACCTACTTACTGCTCTATCGTGACTGAAGTGCATCCTAAGTGCATGTCTCCTTTGAGCCACTCCTCTGCAAAGCTGGGTAGAATTGTCTGTTTTTCTGTGGGGGAGAAAGCATTGTCTAGCCCTACGGTGGCTTTAATTAGCTCAGGAATAGAAGGGCCTGAGCTAGGAGCTGCGGCTTACAAAACTGCTCCAAAGCAAGGAGCTTGGTCCAAAAGTCACTGATGCTCATACTTGGAGGCATGGTGGACACTTGTCCTTGGACCCTGTCCCTGCTCCCCAGTCCCAGGGGCTGGTGAAGGCTGAGGGAACTGCAGTTCTGGGGGCAAAGGTCATGGGTAGAGAGAGGGGGTATGGACTGGCAGTGGTCTTCTGACCGGAAACTCCTTATTTACATTGCAACAAAGGGAGGTCGCCAACCAAACTCACAAGAAATGAAGTATGAACCAGGCACCAAGTAACTAATGTTGATGCTAAGCAGGCCCTAATACTCCTGGCCTCTGCTCACCACATTCTGTGTAGGACTCCACATGGAGCCAAATTATCATCAGAAAAGTATTACCCAAGCACAGAATTAGAACCAGGAGAGTGAGTGCGGTGATGGCAGTTGTCAGCATCACTAAGTGTGTGCTTGCCCGAAGCCCCCGAGGACCTGCAGGGACAACGTGGGGACAGGCAGGCCCGGATCGGGCAGCACACCCTCAGCGTTTCTTTCTCATAGTCCTCACCCATCCTTACACGTCCCTTCCTTCAAGTGAGTTAGCATTACTGATCAGGCTAAAATTCTATCTTATATCATGGTTTGAATAGATTTCCAGGGCCTGCTTTTCCTGCTCTAAATTTGATACATCCTGACTTTTAAGGTAACTTTAGTGAACAGTGAATTTCGTCCCTTAGATGCGAATACTATAAGTTAGCATGTCAAAGGTTAAATTTACTGATAAGTTCTGTAAGTACATATTGATCCCTGTAAACATGTGTTTCCTGTCCTCAGTTTTCCTGAGGGTAGAAGAGACAATTTAAAATGAAACTGGCGAATCAATCCACTGTGGCAGGATTCGTCTTGCTGGGGCTGTCAGATCAGCCGAAGCTGGAGAAAATGTTCTTTGTGCTCATCCTGCTCATGTACCTGGTGATCCTGCTGGGTAATGGGGTCCTCATCCTGGTGACCATCCTTGACTCCCGCCTGCACACGCCCATGTACTTCTTCCTGGGGAACCTCTCCTTCCTGGACATCTGCTACACAATCTCTTCCATCCCTCTAGTCCTAGATGGCTTCCTTACTCCCAGGAAAACCATCTCTTTCTCAGCCTGTGCCGTACAGATGTTCCTCTCTTTTGCCATGGGAGCCACAGAATGTGTGCTTCTGGGCATGATGGCGTTTGATCGCTATGTGGCCATCTGCAACCCCCTGAGATACCCCGTGGTCATGAGAAGGGCTGTCTACGTGCCCATGGCTGCCAGCTCCTGGCTGGCTGGTGGAGCTAACTCCTTGGTACAGATCTCTCTAGCAGTACAATTACCCTTCTGTGGGGACAACGTCATCAACCACTTCACCTGTGAGATCCTGGCTGTCCTGAAGTTGGCCTGTGCTGACATCTCCATCAATGTGGTCAGTATGGGGGTGGCCAATGTGATCTTCCTGGGGGTCCCAGTTCTGTTCATCTTTGTCTCCTACATCTTCATCCTCACCACCATCCTGAGGATCCCCTCAGTTGAGGGGAGGAAAAAGGCCTTCTCCACCTGCTCTGCCCACCTCACTGTGGTGGTCATCTTCTATGGGACTATTCTTTTCATGTATGGGAAGCCCAAATCCAAGGACCCCCTGGGGGCAGACAAACAGGATGTTTCAGACAAGCTCATCTCCCTCTTCTACGGTGTGCTGACCCCAATGCTCAACCCCATCATTTACAGCCTCAGAAACAAGGATGTGAAGGTCACTGTGAAGAATCTCGTGAATCAGAAATGTTTCCCTAAGTGACAGTGGGAGAAAGCAGTGAGTGTATCTTGCAGTTCTCTGCATACAGGGGATCCCCTAGGGAATGGCCACTTGGTAAGTGTAGACTGGCTCCATGATCCTCCACATCAGTCTCACCACAAGACTGATCCCCAAAATGCACATATAGGTAGGGCTTTTCTGAATAACTGAAAATGGAACATCAAGTCTTTAGAATGAAGAGGGGGCTATGCTAAATCACCTAGAAGCAAGGATAAGTGACTATTACAATTTATTTTTATTCTGAAAAAACAACCAATAAAAATTAAAACTTTATACAAAATTGCTTCTTTCTTTGTTCATGTGCAGACTAGCTCCAGTTTGTGCGTGTGATCATGTTGTTTTCTACTCACTGTATAATGGGGAGCATGGCAGTGGGGAAAAGTCACTTCTTTCATAATTTATTTCTTTTTAATTGGAGGATAACTGCTTTATAATATTGTGTTTGTTTCTGCCCATACCTCAATATGAATCAGCCATAGGTATACGTAAGTCCCCTCCCCCTTGAACTTCCTTTCTGAAAAGTTGTTGCTTAACTGGTGTCCAAACCAAAAACCAATCTGCCATTTTGGAAAATTACCAAAACCAAAACATCCTAAATGACAATATTTAGCCCCCTTTTCACTGCAGGGGCTCAGGGTGTTTCTCAGAGCCAATTTTATATCCCAAATATAAAGTCCCAGAGCCAATATTGGGAAACTCCTTCTTCTCCTCTGTACATAGAGCACATCTATTCCTATCCAGATTTGCAGAAGAGTTGTTTCAACACCAACTGAAATTAGATATTGCAGGCCAAGGGCAAACTTTATAGAAGTCTCTATTTAATCATCGTTGTTGTTCTGTCGCTCTGTCATGTCTGACTCTTTGTGACCCCGTGGACTGCAGTGCACCAGGCTTCCCTGTCCTTCCCTATCTCCTGGAGTTTGCTCAAACTCATGTCCATTGGGTCAGCGATACTCTGAGTCCTTTCCTTCCCCTGGAATTAATGTTTGTGACCATCCAAACCTCCGTGGTCATACTTGATCATATCTAAGATTTGAGTCAGACATGGGCACCAGCTGCTAAAAAAATCTATCTGTAATGACCCTTGTGGTTAAAAGCATAGACTGTGGAGCCAAACTCAAGTCGAGTGCCTCGGACTATGGAACTTCAGGCACATTACAAATATTACTTAATATCATAGACTCTTGGTTTGCTAATTTGTGAAACAGTGATGATTAAACCAACCCCAAGGAGGTTTGGTGGGGATTAAATTGAAATGGGGCATCATATATATTAAAAATGCCCAGTGGCTAGCAAAGAATAACCTCTCAATTAATAAATGAACAGTGTTTATTAATAATGAAATATGTTAAATAATTCTTTTGAGGGAGCTTCATGACACAGATAGAGTTCAAAATCACACTTAACTGGATCAATTTCAGTTTACGATTGCAGCACATTTTTGTCTAGATTTCTAGCTTCTGAGCCAACAATGTCATTTCTCTGGGCATTTTCCCGTCACCCCTCATCCTCATCCACAGAGATGAGGGACTCAGGTCTGTGCTCTCTGACGCTAACTCTATCTAGAACAAGCAGGTTCTTTCTGCCAGGTTTTGGGGATTGTCATTAATGCCCAAAGACTTTTGGATCTATAACATGCAAAGATAGGAGCTACAAGGAAATCATGTTTGAACATGTGTCTTGGGGAACTAACTGTACATAATAAACCAATATATTTTATATAGTATAATATACAGTTAATGTATATATTAAGTCCAGATAGGGAATAAAGTTTATTTTGGCAGACAGTGTTAAACAGAAAACAAGTCTGCAAAAATAAAAGAACAGCCAAAGAGTAAAGACAGGAGATGAAGGCATCTTCCTGTGTTCTCAGTTCTTGGTTTCCTTTTTTCCCTAGATCTGGCCACATTACTGCACTTTTGCCTCCAAAGGACACCCCTACATCCTGATACTCGTTTCTATTTTTCACTAATCTAGATTGTTACTTGCTTTGAGGGGAAGGTAATAAAAGTCACATCTAGTACGATTACTAACTTGTGTGAAACAGATACACTCTTTCCTGCGCATGTGCAGAGTGCCAGGCCTTGTGCCCTGCAAAAGTCTTTTAGAAATCCGTTTCAAAATAATCATTCTGAAGTCAACATGTAGTGCTTCTTGCAGTCAATTATCCATTCCTGCTACAGCGGATTTGCTCTCTGTGGATTCTATCACCTGTAAATTTGGACCATGTCTAGGGGTTGATGTATTACAGGAGCTCTAGGTTCAAATCTTTGCCCTCCCACATACAGCTGGGTGACCATGAGTGTATCCTCTGTGCTTGAAAAATATTCATCCGCACAGCGAAGGGGGAGGACAGGATATCCCAGGTGACCCCCAGCTGTGAGTTTCCCCGAACCTGTGATTCCTTTCTCTAGTGGGATGGTCCCTTGAAGAGAACACAGCAATGTCTTACAGCAGTATTTCATTATTTGAAGCTGAGTGTGGTATCTCTCACTTCCTCAACACTCAATGTTCCAGGAGATTCTTCAGCGCCTCCATCTTCCCTACTAGGCTCAACAAACAATAAAATGATTCAGGGAGTTGATGTTATCCAACCTCTGTTATTGGACAACTGAGTAGTCAGGATAGCAGAAGACTATCTATGGGCTAACCATCAGGGCCTCGCATTCACAGAGGCTGACGTAGCTACTTCAGCAGCTGAATATTCAAACTGGCAGCAAGAGACCAACCTTCATTTGAAAAGACTCCTCAGCCACCTGGTGGTGAGCTGATTGCATTAGACCATTTTCCTTCTGCAAGGGACAGAGACTCACCTTGACTAAAATCAACACCTTGTCTGAGTATAGGTCATCTTTCCTTTCTGTAGGGTATTAGCAAATATTGCTCTCTGAAAGCTCATGGAAGGTTTGATTTAACAGCATGGAATCCTGCATAAAATCTCATCAGACCAAGGGGCTCATTTACCAAAGTAGATGCTGCTGTGGAATCATGGTTATGGGTTCCACTGACCCTTCCACATCATGCATCATCCAGAAGTAGCTGGCCCAACACAGTTGACATAATGGTCTTTTGAAAGCTAAGGCACTAGCAGTTGCAGATGAAAACAACAATGAGATACCTCTACACATCATCAGAATGGCTAAAATTTTAGACTGACAACACCAAATGTTGGCAAGAATATGATATGAGACATCCTATCCTTTTATGATAAGAATGTAAAAGAGTACAAATGCTTTGGCAAAAGACCTATCCATTTCTTAGAAAACTAAGTGTAAACCTGTGCTATGATCCAGAATCTCGTTCTCAGATATTTAACCAAGAAAAGTTGAAATATACATCTACAAAAGGACTTGCATGAGACTGTTAATAATGGCTTTATTCATAACAGCCAAAACTAGAAACAGTTCAGATGTCCATCAAGAAGGAGATGGATAAACAAAGATGTTCATTTAATGAAATACTACTCAGTAATAGAAAGGGACAAGCTAAAAAACCATGTAAAAACATGACAGATTTTAAGAACCTTATTCTGAATATAAAGACTTGCACATGATTCCATTTACTTGATGTTTCTGAAAAGATAATACTTAAATAAAAGAGTGAAAAATATTAGGAGACTGCTAATAATAATAATAATGAGAACTGACTGGTAGGGTCATGAGAAAACTCTTGGTTGTGCTGTAAACATTCTGTAATGATAAGATTTGGTTACATGGGTGTGAACATGTCAAAACTCATTGGATGATATACTTAAGATTTATTTTATTATGGTTAAGAGCACAACATGATATATACTCTTTTAGCAAAATTTTAAGTGTGTATTACACTACTGTTGACTATAGGTACAATGCTGTACATGGATCTCTAGAGTTTAATCATCTTGCTTAACTAGAACTTTATACCCATTTAAAGTAACTCACATAAAGTATACCCATTTAAGTAACTCACATTTGCCCCTCCTACTGGTCACTGGCAACTACATTCCATTCTTTGATTCTATGGATTGATTTTATTGGGTTATAATGAACTTAAGATTTATGCATTTCACTGTGAGTAGATTTTACCCAAAAAAGTGGACTACTAACTGTCTGTCTGTCTAAATATACAGACTTTTTATAGCGACTGCTATTGGCAAGCCACGAATTTGTCCAGTACACTTTCTAGCAGCTTCACTGTAGAAGGAAGGTGTATCCTATCAGGTGCTTGTTCTTATATTTGTTACTATTTCTTTCCCTTAAATAACAGTGAAAAGCTCCTCTTGTAAGTAGGTCATCTGAGGGCCTGAGATTCTCTGGGCTACTTGGACTGATGGCAGTCTGATTTGCCAGGATAGCTTTCAGTCATGATTTTATTATGTACTTGTTGAGTTACTGTTTAATTTCTATCATCCGTTGATTATTGTAGATGGTTGTGCTTAGTTCAGGCTCACACCTTCAGTGTAACTGAGCACATCTGTACTGACTCATAGTCTCCCTATCTTTGAAGGGCTAATTTGTAAAAGAAGAAGTAACCATGTTCTGCTGTTGATGTTCAGTTGCTCAGTTGTGCGTGACTCATTCTTTAGATTATAAGCAGTTACTAAAGTGGAGAGGGTTGTAAAAGGCCACGAAATCCAGTAGGAAAGAATTACTGGGGTCATCTTAAAGGTTGCTATCACATCCCAGATTCCACTATACTTCCTGTCCCATGATGTTTTTCAAACATATGACATACTGAGGCTGTGGAAGAAATACTCAAGCCCAAGACCCATGCCAACCTCCATCCCGAAGACGGTAAATCCCTTTCCCCCATCCTTTGCCTCTCTTCATGTGTAAATTCTCCCTTACTGTCCCTGGCCAGAAAATATCTCCTCCTTGAAGTTTCCCCATGGCTCTGGGTGGAAGTTCCCCCAAGCATCCAAATCATGACTTTGAGCACTTGGTTTAGAAGCAGTGTGTCCGTAGAGGCTGATTCCACAATGCTGTGAACACAGAGTATTCCTAAATAATTCTTATCTCCCTAGCTGCTGATTTCAAGAAGTTAAAACATTTTGAAGTTTGTACAGATTCAAGCAGCACATGGAAATGCTTCCCCTGATGCCCTTCACTGGCCTCAGGGTGGAAAGTTCCAGTAGGAACAAAGGAATGAGAAAAAGAAGCTTTTCCTGGAGTGCTTTCAGCATAATTGGATCTTGGGGACATTGTCCCAAAAGTATAAAAAGTTCTCTGACTTTGTATGCTTCCATTTCCAAACTTTTAATCACTTTGGGGAACACAATAGTCCCAACTGTGGTTCTGATTTCAAATTGCCTTCTACATGGACTGATTGTTCCTTTAGAAAGTTTGCCTAAAACACAGAAGTAAGGCAGAGTGGGAGGAACTGGCTTTCACCCCTTCTTCTCATCAGAGCTGGACATCTCAGCCTGGACCTTTCAAACTAGTGATGATATTTCTGGCCCATATACTGTTCCTGGGCCATAGGGACCCTTTCTCAGTAGGTTCCTAAAAAAGGTAAGTGAGGGTTCTTGTAAAAGTAATCCTCAACCTTTTATCAGCGCAGGGGTATTTCCAGCTTCTGACTTGATTTTTCGAAGGGGCTGGGGAAGGGAGGAAATGAAACAATTGCAGTGATATCACAAAGACCAAGGGCCATTCAAAACCCCCTGGATAGAAAAACCTAGATGGCAAGAAGCCTCTGAAACTTTTGTCTCGTTTCATGGATTCCTCTGACTTCAGAGAAACCCCTAGGGTGAGATGGTCCCACAGTTTCAGAGTCCCCTCTGCACAACTCCAGGGAGCACCATTCACACTATAGCCGCAGAAATGGCTGAAGCTGCCCTGCCGTTACGCTCCAGAGGTGCCGTTTATGTTGCCTACAATGAAAACAGTTTCTGGGAGCTGCTCATCAACGGCCTGGTCTCTGGCGGGCCTCATGGGCTGAACAACTCAGACTTTCTGAGCCCTCCTGGCCCATTTCAACAAGCACAGCTCTGCTTTATGCTTGATGTGATGTGTGCTGTGCTAAATCCCTTCGGTCATGTCCGACTCTTTGTGACCCCATGGACAGTAGCTGTGAGGCTCCTCTGTCCATGGGATTCTCTAGGCAAGAATACTGGAGTGGATTGCCCTGCCCTCCTCCAAGGGATCTTCCTGACTCAGAGATCGAACCCACATTTCTTATATCTCCTGTATGGCAGGAAGTGGTTCTTCACCACTAGGGCCACCTGGGAAGCCCACAAACTTGCAACAAGTAGTAAATAAGCCAGTGATTAATGCATGGTATAATGAATATAGACAGCAATACTGTACTATAATTATGTGATGTGATAAATATCATGACAGCAATCATATTGCAATATATAAATGTATCAAAGTAATACATTGTACACCTTAAATTTACATGTTATATGTCAAACATATTCAAGACTGGGAAAAAAAAGAAGAAGAAAAAAAATCACTGTTTTAGTTATCTAAGAGAACTAGATTTCCAGAAACTGTGACCCACTGTGGATTTCTGGAGACAGTCCTCTGTCTGTCTTCATAGAACATCAGGTTCAAACTATTAGGAACATAACAGCGTTTCCAGATCACAATACCATGGAGACCTGCCCAAGCTCTCTCTCTAAGTTCGGTGTCCTTTGTCCTTAAAAGCTCAGCTAGATTCTACGCCACTTACGGGTTACTTCATGACCCCTGTTCCACGCATACACTGCGTGCCGGTTTGGATGTCCTGGCCTCTCCAAAATCCTTCTGCTTACCCCCTCTGACAGGCTGTGAAGCCATTTATGCGTGGGCCATGGGTCACCCTGTTCCTCACAGAAATTCTCACACCCATATACCGAGTGATCAACAGGTGTTTTGATGAGTGGATTGACATTCAAACATGGATGGATAGATGAATGGATGAATGAATGGACAAGACAGGTGGCTGGACACACAGATGAATGGATAGCCCTGGAGTTTGCATTGCTCATGAGGAAAAGAGGTCTTGGGAGCAATAGGAATATGTTTTCTGTGAAAATTATCTGGAGAAACGGAATGAGTATTCACAGCTAATGATTTCCCTAGTACCTAGCACAAATTGGAAGAATATGGAGCAAACTTAAAACTCATTTTTCTGGCCAAAGTTTAATGAGATCAATTGCCATACAGCACATAGAACCACTTAAATGAATGTGTTGTGTATACTGCTTCTGATCAAATGCATTAAATAATCAGAATCATCATTTTAAACATTGTAAATTTGATATTCTATGACCCCAAGGTAGTTTCTAATTTTATTGACCTTTTTTTTTTTTTTGGAAACAAATAGAGACTGCTTTCAGAATTGTTTTCTAATCACTCAGCCAGACTGGAACTCCTACCAGATGCCCTGGGTCTGTGTGACACAACAGATGTGGAGTCTGGATCCCTGAGCATTTTATTTAGTTGAAAGAGGATACATACCATGGAAAGTGCTAACCAGACAGTCTCTGTGACAGAGTTCATTCTCCTGGGCCTCTCAGCCCACCCAAAGCTGGAGAAAACACTCTTTGTGCTCATCCTGCTCACGTACCTGGTGATCCTGCTGGGCAATGGGCTCCTCATCCTGGTGACCATCCTTGACTCCCGCCTGCACACACCCATGTACTTCTTCCTGGGGAACCTCTCCTTTCTGGACATCTGCTACACAACCTCCTCAGTCCCCCTCATCCTTGATAGCTTCCTGACCCCCCAGAAGACCATCCCCTTCTCAGCCTGTGCCATACAGATGTTCCTCTCCTTTGCCATGGGGGCCACCGAGTGTGTGCTCCTGAGCATGATGGCGTTTGATCGCTACGTGGCCATCTGCAACCCCCTGAGGTACCCCGTGGTCATGAGCAAGGCTGTCTATGTGCCCATGGCTGCTGGCTCCTGGGCTCTTGGCGGTGCTGCTTCTCTGGTTCACACATCCTTGGCAATTCAGCTGCCCTTCTGCGGGGCCAATGTCATCAACCACTTCACCTGTGAGATCCTGGCTGTCCTGAAGTTGGCCTGTGCTGACATCTCCATCAATGTGATTAGTATGGGGGTGACTAATGTGATCTTCCTGGGGGTCCCAGTTCTGCTCATCTTTGTCTCCTACATCTTCATCCTCACCACCATCCTGAGGATCCCTTCAGCTGAGGGGAGGAAAAAGGCCTTCTCTACCTGCTTTGCCCACCTCACAGTTGTTGTCATCTTCTATGGGACCATCCTCTTTATGTATGGGAAGCCCAAATCCAAGGACCCTCTGGGGGCAGACAAACAGGACTTTGCAGACAAGCTCACCTCCCTCTTCTACGGGGTGGTGACCTCCATGCTCAACCCCATCATCTACAGCCTGAGGAACAAGGATGTGAAGGCTGCTGTGAGGAACCTGGTGAGTCAGAAATGCTTCACCTGGTGATGTTTGGAGGACAGATGTTCCTGTAGTTCTGTGTCTCTTGGCTGCTTTCACTTGTGAATCTCAGAAGAATGTGCCTCCCAAAGAAGATATGTGTAAAGAGTCATTACCAGAAAATTGAATTACATATACAAGGGAGAATTTTAGCCATTACTGGACTTAATTTTTAGAAACAATGAAACCTAAAACCTGATGGAAGTGTGACTTGAGGGGATGGAACTGGAATGAAGCTGAAAGAACAATTTGTGATGTTCCTGCTTCTCTACTGGGCAAGTCTGAATCCACCTTTGTGAGCAAGTTGCTCCTTTGCTTTGAGAAAAACAGACTAATTTACCTTTGCATTACATAAAGATTCAAAATCCTGCTCTAAAAGGAGGCACTGAAGCCAGTGTGGGGTGAAACTTCATGACACAGCAGTGGAAAAAATAGTCTTCCCTGTAGGTGAAATGGCACATCGACACATTTTATTTTTCTTGGAGGCAAGGTTGAGACTGGAATGAGAAAGAAGCTGTCTCTGAGACTGAGAAGTTGGGACCTTGTAGATTACACACAGGGCACTTCTTCTGAGGGCAAGAAAGGTGAATCCTGCAACATGTGTGTGGAGGGTCTTCGCCTCGCATCTGGATACAAGCTTTGTGTTCCTGCCGCAGTAAATCCTGAGTACACAGTCTGGTCTTATAGTCTGGAGAGTTAAAGGATGGTTCTATGGGAAGAGCAGGGTGGGGGCAGCACCGTGATTTGAGGGATGCTAGAGTCAAGATGCTCAGATGTGACCAGCAAAAGATGGAGCAAGGCGGCTGGGCTGAGGACCGGATGATAAAACTGAAAGGTGGGGCCCGTTCACATGTACCGACAAGCGGTCCAGAGGTAGAATGTGTGAGGGTCTCAGTCAGCAGTGACACAGAAGGGGACAAAACACGTAAGGGAAGGAAATGGCCTCATTTTCCTCCAGGCGATCAGAGGCCCATTTTCCCTGAGAATCAAAACTTTGCGATGAAAACACATGCTCTCAGCCTGCCTTGCTTGGACGTCCTGGGCTCCTCCCACCTGAGAATTGGCCAGCCATACTCTTGCGGGTCCCACAGCGCTTTCCTGCTCATTGAGGGCAGAGACCCGGACACAGTCACCGCTCTGAGGTCCCTTCAACAGTCTCCGGGCTGTGGGAGCTCAGGGCGTGTTCCCGTTTCACCCTGTCATACCCAGTATTATCTGTCCCACCCTGAGGGGATGTGCCTTTCCCTACTGAGCACAGAGTCCACCCATGCCCTTCTCAGCTCACTAAAGGGAGGAGGACATCAGCTTGAGATCAGTTCTGACCTTTATAATCCAGAGTTTACTTAAAAATGAAAGGTACCGGCAGAGCAATCTTCCTTTTCAACATACTTCTTTTCACTGGTTTCTGGCTTGGAGATCTATGCCCAGTGCCCACCCACATCTTTCTAAAGGACCCAAGGAGGTGTCCCTCCAGTTACTGAAAGAGCTGCTGGCAGACAGCCTTCAGCTGTCACTCATCTTTGGAAATTCGATAAGAGGGCTCTTAGCTGAAGAGACCTGACTCACCCAAGGTCATACTCCCTTCCCCAAGGCAGCCCATATCCAGTGACTGATTGGTGAAGGGATATAAATGCCTCTTCCTACTAGAGACATCTCTGAACAGCCATCCAGTACCAGGGTCCGCTATGGGGTTGACTGAGGCCTTTGTTGAGACTTCACCACAGCCTGTCATCCCCCTCTGCCCAATCCTTCATCCTCATCCTCCCTTCCACCAGTATTGAACCCAAGAGCTCTCCCTAATAAACCTTTTGCACGCCAATCTCTGTCTCAGAGTTTGCTTCTGGGCAAAACCAAACCGTGACATCATGCAAAGTCCAATGCTCAAGTAATATGTGTTATCTTTTTAGAATCCTGGGCACTGGTGATACTTAGCAAAATCTGGAGAATAGTAGGTGGATGAGGTGGCACCGTATTGTGATAGCATCAGAAACTTTGGAACCAGACCTTGGTTAGATTATAGTTCCTCTCTTTATCATGGTTGTAACCTTGAAGTTTGTTTTATACTGTATGTAACTTCTCTGAAATCTTCCCATCGGTCCCCCTCCCCTGTCCATCTCTCTAGTTTAATGTTTCCCAATCTTTTTCTTGCCATAAAACACGTAGAAAATAATAGAGTTTGTATAAAAAAAAATCAGGTTTTTTTAATGGCATGATTGATTAGATTACCAGCTACTAGTGATTAATGTGACCTCCAGCTGCCCTCCCCTCCCTGGAAATCAGGGGTTAAGACTGAGAGTTCAACCCTCTACTCAGAGTTGGTTCCCCTGGCAATCAACTTCAATCTTAGGTGCTTTCCGAAAGTCACCTTGTTAACATAAACCCAGTTGTGGCTGAACTGGGCTTGTTAAGAATAACAAGATAACCCCTTCACTTTATGGCTCTAAAGTGTTTTTCAGAAACAGGATTAAAGACCAAACACTATGATGGAAGTTGCTCCCATTGCTCTTATCACTAAGGAAATTTCAAGGGTTTTAAGAGCTGTGAAGGACTTGGCAGTTGTGAGCCAGAAGCTGTGGACAAAGTCTGAATATATGTGATAAAAATATCTTGGTCATCTGAATGAACAAATATATATTTTGTATAAATCACAATGTCACAGAACCTTAGTTTATATTTTGCTGCTTATAGTCCTGTAGTATCTGTCCCTGTGTTTCCTATTAATTGATGATCAGATCTACATACTTGAGAGGTTTTTGTTTCAGTGTAGTGATGAGCCCATGGGCTCCTGAGATCTTTTGACAGGGCCCAAGTATCTTTGATGGTTTCTTGCTTTCTGATTATGTCAAGTTGTTCCAGGCTCAACATGGACAGTTCCTCTCCAGACCTGGAAACAAGCATTTTTTCTAAAGAGCTCTTGTTTCCTTTGGTATTAAAAAACCACAATCTGGGTGCTAGGGGTGCTATCGAGATGTCAATAGTTTCTAGGCCTTTTCAGTGGAATACATATGTACAATTCAAATTAAGATCTACAGAATTTTTACTTAACCTCACTGACTTCTTCCCCTAAGTATATATCCTCATTCTGGAAAAGGATGGAGAGGACTTAAAGTTACATCAACGTAGTAAGATGTTACAAGCTACCACGGACAGCTTCTGTAACGAGCAGAAATGAGTCAAGCTGTCCCTTTGATATATATTTCTATTCCCATGTGCCTGGCAGTACTTGGGCCAACTGGAACAACGGAGGCACTGGCGTGTGCCCTTCTCTTCTCATGCTCCCGAGCTTTCCCGAGGAGACCCAAGCTCATGCGTAGAGTACTGGGGGGCAAAGGGCTGGGGAACAGTTCAGGGAGAAACCCAGAGAGGGAGGAGAGGGAAAGAAGGACTCCAAAGGCATCTTAAAGCTCAGGGCTGACCTTCCAAAACCTTGGTGAGCAGTCACCAGTCCCTGTTCTCCATGGGTGGTCTCTGATCAAAAAAGGCATATGCTGCAGACAAGAAGGAAGCTAGCAGGTCTTCTCTGAATGAGGGCGAAAAGTCCTGAATTATGCAATGCTGCTCTGCTCAAGATAGAGGTTTCCAAAGTTTAAGAGAGGTTTGTTGAATGTTTGAAAGGGTGAAACCACAGCCCGAAGCTTGGTCTCTACGGTCAATGGTCTCCAGGGTATTAAAATCATGCTTTCTAACAATTTACACTGCATGTTTGTTTATTCATTTATAAATATATAGATGTCCTATATCAATATGTTATGATGCACATTATAAAATGTTTACAAAAATAGAAATTAAAAAGGTGGAAAGAGATACAGAAAATACAAAAAATAAGAGTTAATATGGGGCAAAAAAGAAAACAAAAATAGGTTACAAATTCACTTATTAATTCATTTAGCAACTGTTCATTGAATGCCTACTGTGAGCCTGGTACATTTTTCATACATCTAGGATACATCTGTGAACAATGCAGGAAAAAACACCTCTGCCTCTGTGAAACTGACATTCTAGCAGGAGAGAAACAGACAAGAAACAATGACTAACAAATATAAAAAAATAACTGAGGGTGTTAGAAACTGCGTGGAATCAGGACTGAGGCATAAAGGGGGACTGAACACATGCATCTAATTTTTCTCCTTTGTGAAACCTGCAAAAACTACCATAATATGTTTTTGTTTTGCTTAATTTTGTTTTTAATGACAAAATCCACAAGGTTAAGGAGAAGAAGGGAGATGTCAGAGTGAAGACAGTTTGCACACTGGAAAGTGAATGGTCTAGTGGCCATTCCGTAGCTGATCTGATAGAGCCAAATCCTAAGCCAGAAACTAGGATAGCTGAGCCACAACCAGACCTACAGCACAGAGGACCTGCTGTACCAAGTCCCTCTGGGACCAAGGATAAAGAGGGGTGACGCTGAAATAAGGAGGACTGGGCAAAAAACCTCTAAGAAACACAGGTCCCAGACCGCCTCCCTCATTCTGTGACATTAGTTGACTGTCCCTTACCTACCTTAACAAAAATTTATTCTCTGGAGAGGATAAGTCACATACACCAAAGAAAGATTTCAAAGAAAAGGACATCATTTCTGCAATCAACTGACCATTTTTGGGTCCAGAGCTCCCGTGCTACCTGTGAAACCAGAGTCATTTATGACCCCCCAATGCTCTGTGAAGGCCTGGCCTATTGTAGGCACTCTGAAATTATTTGGTGGGACACAGACAAGAAGGAACTTGCTTTTCTCCAGTCCTGAGATACTAAATTTGGAAATGCTATGGGTGCTAAAGGGTTTGTCCTGTGGGTTTCACATCCTCCCAGCTCTACTGTGGGCTCTGCTGAGTTCTCACTGACTGACTGGGGCGTCAGGTTAACTCTGGCAGGACCGGAATGACCCTTCTTCTCTAATGCTTTCTAACCGCTCAGCAGGATGGATACCAAGAGAGGGAGGGGGAAAGGAAGTGCTTCTGGAGGGACTTCAGAATAATTGGATCTCGGGGACATAATCTCAGATGTATAGAGTTTCCAAATTTTGTCACTTCAACTTCTAAACTTTAAATCACTTCAGGGACTAGCGTAATCCCAGTAGCAGAGTGGGATTTAAATGGCTTCATGTATGCAATGGACAGTCCTTTGTGTAATTTTTCTGAAACAGAGCAAAGTCAAGAAAACTTTCATCCATCTCAGGGGCTAATGCCTCTGGCTGCTACTTTCAGACTCGATTGGCTGTTTTAGGCTTCTGGACTATCCTCAAACAGAAGAGTGATTTTCTTTATCGACCTATTTACAAAAAAGGTAAGAGAACACCATATGTGTGTGTGTGTGTGTGTATATATATATATATATACACGCATATACACAATATATATATATACACACTATATATATATATATATATACACACACACACACATACATACACACACAATACTATATACATTAACTGTGGTGGACCCAGCATCATTTCTGACTTTATGTCTTGTGACTAAGTGGCATGTGGGGAATTTGAAGTAAAAGGACATCTTAGTGTGTGACAGAAAGTTCGAGAGCAAGAAATTCAAGAGGTCACTTAGTCCCTGGGATGGAATACCTTTCAAAACAATCCATTCCTGAGTTAGTATGAGGGAGCCGATGCCAGAGAGGAAAAGGGACTTAACGGTTGCCAGGCCATGAGTGATTGGCAAAGGCCAGCTCTTTGAGTAAATGCTTCTGAGGAGCTTTGGAAGGTGAGTGAAGGAATAAAGGAATGAATATCCCAGGGGCTTGGGGGCTGTAAGAGAGGGAACTGTGAAAGAGGAGAAAGGTAACATCCAAAAATCCTTGGAGGGGAATGGTCAGGAATTAAGCACAAAGGAGATGAGTTATTTCCACCAGTTCTATACCCCAAAGCAGGTGAAATCATACGAAGGGAATGTAACACTTCTCAAAAAATTGATTAAAATAAATTGGCCATACACGGTATAAGTTGAAGTAAATGTGTGATATCAACCTCGAACATGATTATAAAAATTCAGTCCAATCTGGTAACACTTTCATGGGCAGCCAAATGTCATAAACTAGATTTTGAAAAACTTCTCTCCATTTTACTTAGAACAACACAAAGAACTACCCAGATTGCTAGAAGAGTTCCCTAAGTGCTCAGCAGGGCAAGTTTCCTCACTGGTTTCCTGGCCTTTTTAGGTATCAGAGAATCATGAAGTTGGCTTTTTGAGTTCAAACAAGTGAAAGAGCAGAGGCACTATGGACAGGTCCAATCAGACCTCCCCCCTGGTGAGGTTCATTCTCCTGGGCCTCTCAGCCCACCCAAAGCTGGAGAAAACGTTCTTTGTGCTCATCCTGCTCACGTACCTGGTGATCCTGCTGGGCAATGGGCTCCTCATCCTGGTGACCATCCTTGACCCCTGCCTGCACACGCCCATGTACTTCTTCCTGGGGAACCTCTCCTTCCTGGACATCTGCTACACAACCTCCTCAGTGCCCCTCATCCTCGACAGCTTCCTGACCCCCAGGAAAACCATCCCCTTCTCAGCCTGTGCTGTGCAGATGTTCCTCTCCTTTGCTATGGGAGCTACTGAGTGTGTGCTTCTGGGCATGATGACGTTTGATCGCTATGTGGCCATCTGCAACCCTCTAAGGTACCCTGAGGTCATGAGCAAGGCTGTCTATGTGCCCATGGCTGCTGGCTCCTGGGCAGCTGGAAGCACCAGTGCCGTTGTGCAGACATCCCTAGCAATGCAACTGCCCTTCTGTGGGAACAACGTCATTAACCACTTCACCTGTGAGATCCTGGCTGTCCTGAAGTTGGCCTGTGCTGACATCTCCATCAATATAATCAGTATGGTGATGGCCAATGTGATCCTCCTGGGCATCCCAGTTCTGTTCATCTTTTTCTCCTATGTGTTCATTATTGCTACCATTTTGAAGACCCCCTCAGCTGAGGGGAGGAAAAAGGCCTTCTCCACATGCTCTGCCCACCTCACAGTGGTGTTCATCTTCTACGGGACCATCCTCTTCATGTATGGGAAGCCCAAATCCAAGGACCCCCTGGGGGCAGACAAACAGGACCTTGCAGACAAGATCATCTCCCTCTTCTATGGGGTGGTGACCCCTATGCTCAACCCCATCATCTACAGCCTGAGGAACACGGATGTGAAGGCTGCTGTGAGGAACCTGGTGAGTCAGAAACGCTTCACCTGGTGATGGTGGAGGGGTCCTGATGGTTCCTGCTCCCTGGTTTCTCTCACCTGAGGGTCTCAAGAGCATAAGATGAAGGGATAAGTTCATGCAAGTTTCCATAGGTAAATTTGGTTGCACAGAACCTCATTATACCCAAGAACTCTGTGTGAATAGAAAGCAGTCAGTGTGAATTTTCCCATCAATCTATAAGCAATTATACAAAAGTGTATTCTTGCTGATCTAGCCTTTTACTTCTCTATATCTTCCATGCATACAAAACAAACTGACATCAAAGAAGAGTGACTCTTCAAGTTTTATTTTCTAATTCATAAAAGCTCTACTCTGTAGAGCTTTTCATAGTCTATAATTCAGTCACTCCTTAGCTCACTCAGCGTATTTGAATGGGTCCATACTTTTATGGTCACCTGCAACTTTTCCTACTCCATATCAAATAACAGTAATATTTTTATCTTTATCTTCATTGTACTTTATTTTTATTGTCATTTTAATTCTTAAAACTGTTTCCTGAATCATTCTCTTCCTATGTCTCCATAATTAGCCTCTTTCCCTTGCCCTTAACCAAGGGCCCAATTAGAAAATCATTTACATCCTTGGAGGAGAGAGAAAAACAAGGTGTGGCAAACTAATACAAAGGTCAAAGGTTCAGGCCTTTTTCTTTTTCTTTTCCTTTTCTGAAAATGTTATTCACCCCTGGGTTCTTTCCCTAGATAACATTGGCTTCCCATGGGTCATCAGAGGATTGTGGAAACTGAAAAATGTGGAGGGTAATCAAATAAACTCTATTAACTACCTGACCTGGCTTGACCAAGTGTGCAGCCAAAAGGTGACCATCACTTGCCTTTGTACCTAAGAATCCCCAAAGCCACAAGATCAGTATTCAGAGGGAGAGGCGGCGGTGCCCAGAAATGAAGGAGGAGACACATAAGAATCACCTTCTTGACTGGTGAGGAATTCCCTAGAGTTATCAATCTTTTTTTTTTTTTAAGGAACTTCAAGGTTTTGAACATTAGGTCAATTACTGCAACCATTTTATTAACAGATTAAAAAAGGAAAAGTAATCTCACCCACAAATGTTGAGAAATAATTTGGTAAAACTTAGCATCCATTTCTGACTCTCTTAAAGTAGTAAATTTGAATAGAGGAATCCATCTTTGACATGAATGAAATGATCAGAACAACAGCAAAGGGTGCACTTTATGGCAAAACATTAGTAACATGCTTACAACTTGGCTTAGGACATCTCTCAATATCTGCATCATTCTGCAGAGTCTAGCTAATTAAACCAGATGAGAAAAATAAATGAGGAATGAAAAGAAGAATACTATTTAGTAAGTAAACTATTGTTGTTTACTGAGAACAAATTGTAATCAAGTGCTAAACTAAAGTGATTGTATATAATTTACACCAGTCACAACAACTTTAAAATACCTAGGAAAAATACATAAAGAATTCAAGTATATCAGACATTTACAATGGTCATGAATTAACAGAAGAATTTTTAAAATATGTTTTCATTTTGGAGGGAGGAAAAGGCCTGACTGTAAGCTTCAGGACAGTCCGGAGTATCCTCCAAGTGCCCTCACTCAAAGCCAAAACTGTTTCTAACAGGCTGGGATGACCCATGCTACATCCACTTTCCCATCCTGAGAGCAGGTCCATTCTATTTGTTGGGAAAATGTCCAAGCCCTGGGCTTGGAAGCAAAGAGAAAGGCTCACTCATCAAAGGTTCTCAGAAGAATGAACAGCCAGCGGGGCGAAGGAAACGGTAGGGCGAATTGAAAGAGTAGTATTGACATAAATACGGTACCATGTGAAAACAGACAGCTACTGGGAAACTGCCGAACAGTGCAGGGAGCTCAGCTCAGAGATCGGTGATGACCTAGAAGGGTGGGATGCGGGGGGGTGGGAGGGAGGCTCAAGACGGAGGGGATAGATGTATCTTTATGACAGATTCTCATTGTATGGCAGAAACCAGCTCAACACTGTGAAGCAATTATCCCCCAATTTAAAACAAATTGAAAAAAAAAAAAAAAAGAAGAAACAAAAACCAGCTTGTACTCCAGCCCTGGTTTTGGAGATAACCAAAGAGTTTAGACCAGACCACTAGATGTGCAGATTAATTTCTACCTGATTACTTTGTTGTTGTTGTTCGGTCACTAAGTCATGTCTGACTTTGCAATCTCATGGAATTTAGCACACCAGGCTCTTCTGTCCTCCACAATTTCCTGCAGTTTGCTCAAATTCATGTCCATTGAGTCAGTGATACTATCTAACCATCTCATCCTTGGCCACCCCTTCTCCTTTTGCCTTCAGTCTTTCCCAGCATCAGGGTCTTTTCCAATGTGTCAGCTCTTTACATCTTGTGGCCAAACTATTGGACTTCAGCATCAATCCTTCCAATGAATTTCCTTTAGGATTGACTGGTTTGATCTCCTTGCAGATCAAGGGACTCTTGAGAGTCTTCTCCAGCATCACGATTCGAAAGCATCAATTCTTCGGCGCTCAGCCTTCTTTATGGTCCAACTCACATCTGTACATGATACTGGAAAAACCATAACTTTGACCATACAGACCTTTGTCAGCAAAGTGATGTCTCCGCTTTTTAATATGCTATCTAGGTTTGTCATAGCTTTCCTTCCAAGGAGAAATCATCCTTTAATTTCATGGCTGATTACATACCTGATTACTACTGGTAACCATTTCTCTTAATTTAGGACAATCCCTAAAATCTTCAAGACAATTGAGTATCCAATGAAGGTTATCACAAAATATGACCAAATCAAACATCAAAGATGATCACAGGCAACATGTCAATAACATAATCACTCAAACAGTTTCAGTCAGAGCATTCCAGATTTCGGACAGGGACTGTAACTAAGAGGAAGGACCAGGTGGGGAAGCAGGAGCTAACTGCCTCTTCCTGCTAAGCTCCAGCCAACCTCTGCCAGGCAGGAATGCGGGAAGGGGAAGGGGAGGGAATGCAAAGAGCTGCTCCCCCTGCTGTAGTCTCCACGTTCCCCTCTGGTGCTTGCAGAGCTGAGTGCTTCCCAGAATTCTACCACAGTGTAAGAATTCTAAGATAAAACAAAATTTGTTCCTCAGCTATGGGTTGCAATTTGTGACCTCTGCTAAAAGGCACACGTCAGTCACAGCATTGCTGGAGTCTCTAAGGGTGCCCTCACAGAGGTCACTTACATCTGCACTGTGCATCTATTGTTTGCGGAGGAAACTGCTCCCTCTCTCTCATCATGTGGTTCCAGGGGACTGCCAACTGTAGAACACCCCCCCTTGGCCACAGCAATCAGTCTGAGCGAAAGCATGTGACCTTGGTCAAACTAATCAAAACCATTCCGCAGCATATTTCAATTGGAGCAAGAAGAAAAGGGGTTCATATTGGCTTTCTCTGCTGCATTGCAGATCACTACTTAGTGGCTTTAGACAACACCCATTTATAATCTTGCCATTTCTATGAGTTAGGAGCTCAAGCAAGTCCTCTGCAAAGCTACAGTCTAACGTGTTGGCCAGGGCTCTGTTCTCATCTGGAGTCTAAAACAGAAGAATGTGGATTAGGCTGCTGACAGCTCTCTTCTCTAGCATGTGAGTAAGTCTGTTTAAAATGAAGCCGGGAAAACACAAGTAGAGATAAGAACCAGATGAAAGGACAGAGAGTCCTAAAGACATGTGGAGTCCCTAATTTCAACTATGCCTCAGACTGAATCCACCTTTGAACTTCTCAGTTTTATGAGCATTAAAGTTTGTATTGGTATTATGTTGGTTGGAATAAGTTTTCTATCTAGAAACTTACAAAGTCTTGACAATTACAAAGCCCAAAGGAAAAGTATCTTTACATAGTCAGGTTCTCTTGCTGACTACTGCACACTCCAACTGTAATGTTATGTTTATATTACACAGGAGATCACTTCCAACTGAGATACAAGAAACTGCAAACCAGTCTTGATTAAATCTATGGCTGTACTACCCAATCTCATCCGATCTCAGAAGCTAAACAAGGTTGGGCCTGGTTAGTACTTGGATGGGAGTCTTAGTCAAATCCCAGGCTCTTTTTTAAATAAAGCAAAAGAACTAAACTCTTTTCAGGCCTGTAACTCTCCATGAACATTAATGCCAAAAAGCCAAATTATGAAAATCAGTAAAACAAAGATAGTAATGCATTTAGAGGATAATACTCTGAGCAAGTTGCATTCATCCCCCCGAAAAAGCATGGATAGGGTGAACATTAAACATTTATGACATCAACAAACTAAAGAAGAAAACCCAAATGATCACATCTCAATAGATGTAGGAAAAGTACTTGATAAAATTTAATTCCTGACAATAAGCACTGTACTCCAGCCAAACACCTCAGAAAAAAAAAAAAACAATGGCCCCAGTTTCACCCCACCAGCAAAGGCTGAGCAGATGACAGCCTAGACTTCTATGCTCCAAGCTCTGACAAGGCAATTCAACCACTCTCCTGCCAGTGTGGTATCAGAGGAGGCTGAAGAGGAAGATGGGATGCTGGGCGGTAACAGGTCCTCCCCACCAGCACAGAGTCAGTAGAGATCAGGTGGGAAGCTCCTTCTTCCCCTGTTTGGATGGCATCAGCAGGGGCCTACGGGAGGGTCAGGGCTTGTGCCTGTGCCACTGAGACCACCCCTTCCCACGGTGTCAGTGGAGGGCATGGGGGCAACACTAGGCACTCCTGCCACTGCCAGCCAGAAGGGGATCGGCAGAGCCTTAGAGGGGAGCTGAAATTCCCACTCCTTGCCCATCGGTAAGGAGGATCCCCTCCTCCCAGCAATGCAAGGCTGGTTCAATATTCAAAGACAAGTCAATGCATTCTAGCCACCATATTAACAGGCTAATTAGGAAAAATCACATGATTATATCAAATGAAACAGAAGAAGCTTTTGAAAAAACAACATTAATTCATGGTTTAAAAAAAAACCCAAAACTTTCAGGGACTTCCCTTCTAGTCCAGTGGCTAAGACTCTGCTCCCCCAATGCAGAGGGTCCAGGTTCGTACCCTGGTCAGGGAACTAGATCCCACATACTGCAATTAAAAGATCCTGCATGCCACTGTGGAGACTGAAGATCCTGCAGGCTGCAGCTAAGACCTGGCAGAGCCAAACAAATAAATAAATCGATAAGTAGTTAAAAAAAAAAAAAAACTTTCAGCCTTAGCCAGTGAGGCAGGACACTGGCTTCTCCGAGACCCCAGGGAAGGCTCAGAAGGAAGCTGGCATTTCTGTGCCTGCCTCTCCATTTCCATTTGGCCATGTCCCAGTCACTGCCTCTGATTGCAACTGATGGCAGGGATGTGGTCCCTGGAGTCCCCAGGATGCTGAGCCCCAGTGTCCTATGAACACTCAACATTCCAAACTTTAAATTGCTTCTGGGACTAGCAGGGTCCCTGTAGGAGTCTACAGCTGCAGCTTGAGGACTCCCTTCACTGCTGGGGAAAACGAGCCTGTGGGATTCCTCAGGCTCAGACAAGGATAACAGGTCCTGTACATGAAGGTTCTGTCACTGAGATACCCAGGACACAGCCGGGAGAAAGGATGGGAGAGAAACACCCACCAGAGGCTAAAGTTCCCCCAAAGATTCAGGAGGACAAGAAGAAAGAGAGTCTCAGAAGTAAAGAAACTCAGTCAGGGGAATCTGGGTTTTTCTCTGGCATCCAGGGTCTGGTCCTGGTGTGCTGTGAGGAGTTAAGAATCTGAGATCGGGAGCCTCAGAGAAGCACCGCAAACAGGACGCAGGTGGGGAGAGTTGGGCCGGGATGGGAAGAGGCCCATGCCTGCCTTCCGCAGAGCACTTTTCAAAGACACACTTTCCTCTCCTCTGCCTCTGCCCCCAGAAACCTTCCTACAGCTGCTGGAGCAGGGGGCAGCAGCTGAGAATAAGCTCCAGGCCAGGCAGCCTCACGCTCTCCCAGCCCGTCTGCCCTTGCTGCTCCTCCTCACAGGAACCCGGGGAGTGTGTGGGATTCCCATCATCCCCCTCCTGCAGAGGCTTCTGGGAGGAAGGGGCCTTCCTCAGCGTCTGAGGGCGAGTGGACCCAAGCCTGGGCTCTCTGGTTTCCCAATCTATCAAAGGCTAGTTATTTCTGTTTTTCTCACTTTCCTTTCATGATTACTAAGACTTTCCCCCCACCCTGAATACCAAGTGATCTGTACCCATTGTATTAATAGAAAATGTGTTAATACTGAAGAGGGACAAAGAGGAATCCCTTGAGAAATATTATCAGTAAGGATTCTGCATTTAGAATCTGAGCTATGGCAGCTAAGAGATTCGAAATCCTCTACACAAAGGCATATAGGTCTCCCCATAAGCTAGTTGCTTGTATGGAACCCAAGAGTGGGTTTCACACAAGAATATAATGTAAGCATAAAAGGACAAAGAAAAAAGTATTTCTGAGTTATCTCTGGCTAAGAAGTTCACCAATATTCTAGTGAAATGGGGTTGGAGATTAATGCTATATAGCCTACCATCTGATAAGTGTAGTTCATATAGCTACTAATCATTGAGTTCACAGGTCAGTAAGCTGCAGAGTTGTCAGCCCCTAGTGTGGGTTTAATCATTCCAATTTTAATCATTTCCATCAGTCTTTGTGCTGACTGTATAAAGTTCCTCCCCATATAGGTACCTCCCCATATACTGTTATCAGTTTGTATTAAAATAGGGCAATCCCAATGCTGATGATGGTCAAGTCTGTGTCATTGATGGTGGCAGACTGGAGAAGTCATCCTCAATATCATTGAATTCTTACCCAGGCTTGTTTCTGTGTGGAGGTGAATTGACATTTTATACAAGTTTCTTCCAGATGTAATCAAAATTTAAAGAAGCTTTAAAATTTGCTGGTTCTAAGAACTGGATCGACCTGGGAAACTCAGAAAACTCAGATTAAATGCAAAGAGTATACATTTCCATTAAAGAGAAATCATTCATAGGATTTTCCCACTGTTAATTATTTGTTGTTTAGTTGCTAAATCATGTCCGACTCTTTTGCGACTGCATGGACTGTAGCCTGCCAGGCTCCTATGTCCATGGGATTTTCCAGGCAAGAATACTGGAATGTGTTGCCGTTTCCTTCTCCAGGGGATCTTCCTGACCCAGGGCATGAACCCGAGTCTCCTGCGTTGGTAGACAGATTCTTCTCCACTGAGCCACCTGGGAAACCCAGTCATTAATCATGATGCTGAGGAAAGGCTTTCCTTGACTGGAGATCCGCTCCACTGGATCCTGTCTCTGTCACCAACTTAGAAGTCTCGGACAGGTCACTTCCCTTTTGAGACGTCAGTTGCCTTTATGGGCAATGAGAGGATGCAGCAACTTAGGGAAAATCCCTCACACAGCTAGACTGCTTGAGGCCCTTGCCCAGGGCTGACCCATTTTAAGCTCTGCTCCAGCTCTGACCTTCTCTCACCTTAGAGCTGAGGACACCCTGCTGACTCTTTTTTAAATGTATACGTGTATATATACATTTAAAATTCTATTTGTGTATTTATTTTTGGCTGTGCGGGGTCTTCGTTGTTGCAAAGGCCTTTCTCTAGCTGCGGCAAGCAGAGGCTGCGCTCTAGCTGCGAAGACCAGGTTTCTCAATGGGGTGGCTTCTCTTGCTACAGATCATGGGTTCTGGGGGTGCGGGCTTCAGCGGTTGTGGCACATGGGCTCAGTAGTTATGGCCAGGCTCAGTAGCTCTAGCACACATAGCCTTGCCCTGAGGCATGTGGGATCTTCCTGGATCAGGGACAGAACCCGTGTCTTCTGCATTGGCAGGTGGATTCCTATCCACTGGACCACCAGGGAAGCCCAGACCTGCTGTCTCTTTCAGCTGTTTTCTCTAACCCACATATGCTCTTCTATTACGCAGCAGGAGTGGCCTCATACCAGATAGCTGGGGTTCTTTCCAGGAAAACCTGATGTGATACTTTTGTAATGTGCTGATGACAGAGGGAATATCACATGGAAAAACCTAATCAGACCTCCCTGCTGGCGGAGTTCATTCTCCTGGGCCTCTCAGCCCACCCAAAGCTGGAGAAAACACTCTTTGTCCTCATCCTGCTCACGTACCTGGTGATCCTGCTGGGCAATGGGCTCCTCATCCTGGTGACCATCCTTGACTCCCGCCTGCACACGCCCATGTACTTCTTCCTGGGGAACCTCTCCTTTCTGGACATCTGCTACACAACCTCCTCAGTCCCTCTGGTCCTGGATGGCTTCCTGACCCCCCAGAAGACCATCTCCTTCTCAGCCTGTGCCATACAGATGTTCCTCTCCTTCTCCATGGCGGGAACAGAGTGTGTGCTCCTGAGCATGATGGCGTTTGATCGCTACGTGGCCATCTGCAACCCCCTGAGGTACCCCGTGGTCATGAGCAGGGCTGTCTATGTGCCCATGGCTGCTGGCTCCTGGGCTCTTGGTGGGGTTGCTTCTCTGGTTCACACATCCTTGGCAATTCAGCTGCCCTTCTGCGGGGCCAATGTCATCAACCACTTCGCCTGTGAGATCCTGGCTGTCCTGAAGTTGGCTTGTGCTGACATCTCCATCAATGTGATCAGTATGGGGGTGACCAATGTGATCTTCCTGGGGGTCCCGGTTCTGTTCATCTCTGTCTCTTATGTCTTCATCATTGCTACCATCCTGAGGATCCCCTCAGCTGAGGGGAGGAAAAAGGCCTTCTCCACCTGCTCTGCTCACCTCACTGTGGTGATAATATTCTATGGGACCTTATTTTTCATGTATGGAAAGCCCAAGTCTAAGGACTCTCAGGGAGCAGACAAAGAGGACCTTGCAGACAAGCTCATCCCCCTCTTCTACGGGGTGGTGACGCCCATGCTCAACCCCATCATCTACAGCCTCAGGAACAAGGATGTGAAGGCTGCTGTGAGGAGCCTGGTGAGTCAGAAATGCTTTAGCAGATGATGGAGAAGTCTTTTGTGGTTCTCACCCCCATGGAGGAGAGGACTTCACTCATTACAGCTGCCATCCAAAAGCCAACAAGTCAACTTAACTGGAATGATCTCTTGCCCTAAGCTCTATTTTCAGGGAGTGTTTACCTTTTCAGAGTTTATCTGTGGAGTTTTGGCCACATGTCTGACATTCAACAGATGCCAGACAACAAATCCTCGAACTAAACACATGCTAAGACCAAGGAGACAGGGAGCATTAGAGCAAGCCTGGTGGTCCGTGTTGTGTCTAAACTGCAGATTAGTACAGAGAGGTGAGATGGAGCTCGCATCAGTTTTGTCACCCCTGTTGGAATTACCGGGAGAGTCAGAGGAACAAGGAGGAAGTGGACATTTTGTCTTGGGATCTTGTATATTAGATTCAGTTTGCCTGAAGTGCTCAGAAGAGACAAAAGTTCGCCACGTATATAGCCTCTGGGTGGAAATAATCTATTGTGATTAAATAAATTTCTTTTTAGCTATGAGAAAATTGAGACCTTTTTTTCCTTGATGCAGTGCACATTTTGAAACACTGATAGTAAATTAAATTGAAGAAGGAGTATAGGGTTTGAATTTGATCCTCATCACTTACAGCAATTCCAAATAGAAAAGGTAGTATTCTATTACATAATGAATAAGACATTCTAAAAAAAGATGACAGGCAGATAGACAGATAGATAAAGAAAGAGATAGTAGCTAAATATGTTTGAAGACTTTGGGAGGGTAGGTTAAAGTCTGACAGGTTTCTTTGCTCCAGGAATTCTCGGAGATTTTAATATACTAATGTACACTGGATATAAAGTCTACAGCACTTCCTGAGTCTCCATAGTTTAACACAATAAAACCGGGAAGCACTTTCTTACTTATGACTGTGGGCAGGTTGCTTAACAGCTTTCAGCTTATTTCTTCATAAAAACATCACCACTTTATTTTACATGGAATACATAAGATACCGTAAATAAATTCTTCATAAATAGTAAGCATCATAGAAATGTGAGATATTGTTAGATGTATTTTGAATGCAGTGTAATGTGCCACGTGGCAGAGAGCAAGAAACAGTTCCTATCCAGAACAACAGACACGGAAGATGGATGAGACATTTAAGACGGCAGTAAGTGAATAGAAGCAGTTTTATGACAAGTTATATTAAGTTCTGAGAATATTGGAAGACTTAAAAAGAGAATTTAGAAATAGAACCCAGCTTTGCATATACAGTAGAGCTAGGAAATGTTTACTTCAAATGATATTTAAGTTTTTTATATTTATTAAAAATGAATTGTATAAAACAGGGATGCACATTTTGTGAATAAAATTTCACTATCTTGTTAGTCTGTCATGTTCCTGATTTCTACTGTCCCAGCAAAATAAACCCCTTGCTATTGCGAACGTACAAGAGCAACATCTAGCGGCCATACAAGCAAACTTCAGACACTTGGGGAGGCGCACAATAGGTCTTCTTGTTCAACCCCATGCTTCACAACCCAACCCAATCCCAATCCATCTGCCCTACTTTCTGAGAACAAGCAGCTGCTGAGGCTCACAAGCTGTGGGAAATGCTAAGGCTATGTTAGGGTCCTAAAAGTCGGAAGTAGTGCAGAGAATTTTACTCCTCTGTACAAGGAGATCCTGGAGACAAGCGTCAGGGTGTTGGGGCAGGAAAGGGAGGGAACTCCGTGGTTGTCTAGGAGAATCAGGCTGGGCGATTCCTGGACCACAGAGGGGCAGGGCTGTGGCTTCCATAGCAGGGTCTCTGCAAGAGCCCGGGGAGCTCAGGGATCTTTCTGGCCCAGAGCAGAGAATGCCCCAGGTTTTACTTGCCTCGGCAGCTTGGGGCCTAAGAAAGGTCTCCCAGTGGCCAGTGTCTCACAACCTAACACACACAGGAGGACTACAGCGCCTGCCCCACTCCCAGGACGTGGCTGCCTAGAGTGTCAGCAGCCGGGCACTCAGCAGGCAGACAGAGGCGCACACAGAACCTAGAGGAACAAGTCTCCTGATGTAAGTGAACTGCCAGAGGGGCAAAAACATTCCAGGAGCACTCTAGGAGGTCAACTCCAGCACAAAAAGTCTTTCTGATAAGACGGCAAATTGAACACTTCATAACATAGTGAAGTTAGAGGAGGAAAAACATGATATGATGCAATATGAGGAGAATGCAAGGTCAGAGGAAGGTTTGGAGGGGAAGGAAGAGGGAGGTGCTGAATAAAGAAAGACTTAAAAAATGTTCAGAGAAGGAAATGCCAGGATTTGAATCCAACTTTGTTTAACTCCGAAGTCCATGCCTGTCGGCTCCAGCAGCACTTACCACGGCGAGCATGGACCCTGCCAGCGCTCAAGAGGTTTCAGGAAAACAGAGAGGTGAGCAAGCAGCTACACATGAATCATCCTGGTCTTTCTCCCAGAAGGGGGAACACACACCTCATATCTCTCATGTCTGGCTGAAAGAAAACAGGAGAGGTGTTAGGCCCTGGACCCTGGCAAAAAGACTCGGTGCGGCAGTTTAGACTCGGTATAGGGTCTATACGGCACTTCATAAAGACTCAGCTCCCTGTTACCAAGCATGAGGCCCCTGTAAAGAAATTTGAATCGCTGCTACTCCCTGATCTCTCCCTTCTCAGCTACACACTTACCCCACGCAAGGACAGGTCAGTAATAACTCGCTGCCATTATGGCTTTGAAGGTTATACCACTTCACAGACACTGACTCCTTTAATTTAAAAAAAATTTTTTTTTTTTTAAATTCCAAAATTTTTTTTTTGGAACAAGCATGTTTTCCCCCAGAGATGTATACTACAGGAAGTACTATTTTGAGGTTTTGGTTTCAGGCAAAGACACTTGCCATCAGCTTATTATTACTGTGATGAGTAACTCATAACTCAGCACAGCGGTATCTAGCTGGAGAGCATCGTATGGAACAGACAGGAACTGCCTGACACATACGGGTGAATCCGAAATGTACTGCCAGGTGAGACAGGTGAAGAGGCAGTACCTCCTGTGACTCCAGTGGGCTGTGCACACGCACTGTTCTTTTTGTTTTGTTTTGAAGCGCTGGTGTATTTATTTTTATTTTGCTCTAGACATATTTTCTGTGATATGACTTTATAGTGCAGTTTGAATGCACGATTACCATGAACCTCCAAAATGTTGAAATATTGTTGAATAGGGCAGGAAGAAGACTGCATTTTCCAAAGAATCCCTTCTCACTCCAGCCCCACCACCATCAAGTCTTTCTTCCTCCCTTGGAAAGTACTGTAAACTTCATTACACTACCTTTTGCATATAAAGTCTATTTATTTGCTTTCTAACTGCTGTTTGTTGCATAAAATTGCTTTCACTGTTAAACTAATATATTCTTCTATCTGTGAATATCATTAGGGTATCCTGGGTCAGGGTGAAATGTATCCTAATTTTTCATATTAAAATGAATAGATGGAGAAGAAAATGGCAAACCACTCCAGTATTCTTGCCTGGGAAATCCCATGGACAAAGGAGCCAGGTGGACTGCAGTCCATGGGGCCACAAAAGAGTTGGGCATGACCTAGCAGCTAAACAAGTCAAAGTAACAACAATGACAAAATAATATCAACGGAAAAAATTTTCTCTCTTTTGAACTTTTTCCATTAGCAGCATTTCTCAGAAACAAACTGACATCTTTAAGCAAAGGATAGGTATATATTTTACATCAGCAATGCTCTCTGAAGAATAAAACTATAGTCATGTTACCTCATAGAGCCCATGACTATTATCTTCAGAACCAACTGAAGCAGCCAGAAAATTTAAGTTCTTGAGACAGTCACTGGACCTGTCCTTGTTCTTAACATGGAGGGTTTGTTATCCTAAGGACCAAGGTTTGGCCTCTTACCCCTGAGAGGAAATGGCTAGAGACCAGTTGACTAAGGCCCACGAAGAACCAAGTGAACATCAAGATAAGATTTTGTATCAGTGAGGATTAGGTTTAATCAAACACAGCAGAGTAATCACATTAGCAATGCTTACACAAGACAGTTTATTTCTGTCATGTGAAAAGATCTGCAGGGTAGGTAACCCAGGGATACTGTGGGATCTCTATTCCTCAAAGATTCCAGGAATTTGACCTCCTTCTAGTTTACTGCTTTCCTATCCCAATGCTGTTGTCCTCATAGTCCAAGAAGGCAGCTAGAGCTCCAGCTCTCACACCACACCTCACAGTGATGGGACAGAAAGAAAGACAAAGAAGAAGGGAGGGTGATGGTTAACTTTATGTGTCAACTTGACTGGCCCTGGAATGCTCAGATTAAACACTGTTTCTATATGTGTCTGTGAGAGTGTTTCCCAGTGAGATTAGCATTTCAGTTTGTGAGGGTGATAAAGCAGACCACCCTTCCCAAGGAGGCTCAGCATCATTGACTGTGTTGAGGGCCTGAATAGAACAGAAGGCGGAGGAAGGAGGAACTCACTGAGATGTCTCATCTCATCTCCTGCCTCAAACTGGGATTTTTTGGTATCAGTTTCCCTGGATCTCAGGTCTTTGGACACAGACCAAGTCTCCGAGATCTGCATACAGCACATTGTGGGACTTCCCAGACTCCATACTTGTGTAAGCCAATTCCTCATAATCAATTCTGCTTCTCTGGAGAATTCTGAATAATACAGGGCGCAAGGGCATATGCCAGCTGTCCTATAAGAAACGTTTCTAGGGCTTCCCTGATGGCTCAGTAGTAAAGAATCCGCCTGCCAATGTGGGAGACATGGGTTCAACCCCTGGTCTGGGGAGATCCCACATGCCTTGGAGCAACTAAGCCCGTGCACCGCAACTATTAAGCCTGTGCCCTAGAGCCCAGAAGCCACAACTACTGAAGCCCGCACACCCCAGAATCCATGTTCCGCAACAAGAGACACCACCGCACTGAGAAGCCTGCACACAGCTAAAGACTAGCTTCCCCCACTCTCTGAAACTAGAGAAAAGCCCACACAGCACCCTAGACCCAGCACAGCCAAACATAAATAAATGAATAAATAAAATTACATTTAAAAAAGAAAGGTCTCTAGAGTCTGTCATGCTTCAATTCTATTTGCAACCCGTTAACCATAACTCAGTCATGTGGCTGTAGTTAACTGCAGGAGATGCTGAGAAATACAGCCTCAGTTCTGGGCCAACATCTGACCTGGTTAAAAATGGGGGATTCTTTAATTTTGAAAGAAGGAATGTCATCGTTGTTGTTCAGTCATTAAGTCATGTCTGACTCTTGGTGACCCCATGGGCTACAGCACACCAGGTTCCCCTGTCCTTCCAGAGTTTGCTCAAATTCACGGCCACTAAGTTGATGATGCTAAACCCTCTCATCCTCTGCTGCCCCCTTCTCCTCCTGCCTTCAATCTTTCCCAGCATCAGGGTCTTCTCCAATAAGTCAGCTCTCCACATCAGGTGGCCAAAGTACTGGAGCTACAGCATCAGTCTTTCCAATGAATATTCAGGGTTGATTTCCTTTAGGATTGACTTACTTGATCTCTGTGTAGTTCAAAGGACTCTGAAGAGACTTCTCTAGCACAATTCAAAAGCATCAGTTCTTCAGCACTCAGCTTTCTTTATGGCCCAGCTCTCACATCCGTACATGAGTACTGGGGAAGCCACAGCTTTAACTGCACAGACTTTTGTCTGCAAAGCAACATCTCTGATTCTTATTAATAATATGCTGTCTAGGTTTGTCATAGCTTTCCTTCCAAGGAGCAAGCATCTTTTGCTTTCATGGCTGCAGTTACCATCCACAGTGATTTTGGAGCCGCTCAAAAAAAAGTCTGTTACTGCTTCCACTTTTTCTCCTTCTAATTGGAGAACAATAAACAGTTTTGACCACAAAGTCCTCATAATTCTAATTCTGCACTGTATTGCTTTAAACATAAAAGCTGCCACTTACCCCCAGAAAGCCCTTTGTCAATCGAAACTTAGTTACATTGGGAAAAAAATAAGAGTTAACAAAATGGTTTCTTAAAAATTAAATCTCCATATGTATCTGTTCCCCAGCCTGTCTCACAATCGTCAGGACAGTGACAGATCATGATAAATTAGCTATTTATCTTTGAACTATGGGCAATACATATCAAGTTTAGCTAATATGGCATTACAAATTTTTTCATCACTTCATCAAGTGATCAACACATTCTTCACTTTTAATTCTCACTCAGCTCCATCAGAGATGGACCTGGGTAGCATCATTATGATTCGGATTATGTGTACATCTAAAATAATAAATAATATGTTTGGATGTGGAGTCAGGTCCTTTGAGTAGATCCAGATAATTCAAATGTCTTTCACCTTTTGGGACATGCTCCCAACAAGTATGATAGTAAAGCTTCACTTTGTGTTTCTTGGAGAAGATGAAATGTATTTGTAATAGTTATCACAATTCTCTCTCCCAGAATCTAGGCTGCCTAAGAGCTTATCGTGTGTTGTACCACATCAAGCATACAGCCAGATGATCTAACAAAGGCAGCATGCTCATTTCATGCCCTTTTATGTAAACTAGGGATCAACAGCCATGACATACATATATATGTTTATGTTTCAATTTGGATCCAAAAGGACCATCATGGAATTCCCATATTATTAATCCCTCAAAGAAATTCCAATGAGAAAAAGGTACCAATGAAAGGACACTGGCTGCTATGATACAGAAAGTGACACAGAGCGAACTCACTGTAGCTGAAACCATAAGGATTCTCAGGAAAACCCACATACAACTAAGAATTGCCTTTCCTCATAACTCTCTCAGCCCTTTTCTAGGACAAACTTCCTTCCCTGGAGCCAATCAGTTTACCCCAAAACAAAGCATCTGCAGGTTTTTTTCCTATAAACCTCGCCTTCATCTCTGTCCAAGGAGACAATCTATGCAAAGTCTACCTTCTCCCAATACTGCTCTCTCACTAAATGTCTCTGCACACGCTCTGATTCTCTAATGATATCCCTAGTGTAAGAGCATAAAGACCACTTTGGAGCAGAATTGATTCTCCCACTAGTGAAACACTTCACTGTTCTACTTCACCAACTCTTGCAAACAGTCCTCAAAGTACACGACTGAATGTTCTGGCAGAAAATCCCCGGTCACAAGAGGCAGCTGGGCCTAATGATATAATCAAACCAATTTCACCAAACTCAAGGGCATACAAGGAGGCTGCAGGGACCACAAAGAGGTGTCTGGGGCTGGTTCAGCATCCATTTGAAAATACTGAGAACTGATAACATTTTGACCCATCCACAGGTGTTAAATGCCTATAGTTACGACCCATAGATCTTGCTAAAGGCTCCTACTCTACCCAGATTTACAGTCCAGATTTAGTTCAGCCCATAACTCTTAAGGATCTCACGAGTTTCTCACAAATGCTTACCTCTCAGAGAACATAAATTTCTCACCAGAAGTCTTAGGTGACTTCATCTTCCTAGACTACAATGAGGGAGTACTTGGGGGCCAACTTACGACCCTGCTGGTTAATCACAGGCTCCAGCATCTGAGTAACATGGACTTGGAAAGTACCAAGCCCATCAAAACCCGTCTGAGGTTGCCCACATTTTGGGATCTGACCTGTCAGACAGGAAGATGTTGTATTATGACTGTAGGTGTAAAGAAATGGCCCTTGGCCTCCATGTGTCTGGAATGGATGCCCACGAGACTTCACTGGTATCTCTGTCATGCTGCTCCGCCAGGTGACCCAGGAACCCACTGCTTTCTTTTTGCTCCACTCTCCCTGGGTTGTTATCCTCACCTGATGGATCAAAGCGGGTTTACCTCTTCAATTCAAATAGTCCAGCCAAAAGAAAGGGGGACAGAGAGGGCATGGACAGTTTTTTTCTCAAGGACTTGACCTGGAACTTGAAAACATTTCCACTCAATCTCACTGGCCAGATTTCCACTCAATCCCATGTGGCCACCCAGATGCAAAGGATGGTAGGAAATAGAGTGTCCAGCCAGGAAGCCAGATGCTTAGTTAGAATTTAGGAGTTTCTATTTAATGAAAGGGGAAATGAAAAATGTATATTGAAAGATTATTGGTCTCTGCTGCAATGACATTTATTTAACGACTGACTACAAGATCATGACAAGTGGTTGACTAGATGACTGGGAATGCTAGGGGAAGGAATTTGATCACTTTGAGGGGAATTGATTACTTTAGGGGAAGTTATTAGCTTTAGGCCTGATTAGGCTTGAGGAAAAGAAGACCATTGAATGTGTCTGGATTGACAGTGTCTGTATTTGGTGGGACTGAATTAGTTGATTAGATAAGAATTTTTATAAGATATATAACTCCCAGTTTAATATCAAAATGCAAAGTTATATTTGGTCATTGTGAGAAATAATCTTTTTCGTTTCCCAAATTTTAAAACTCTGAAGTGAAAATTGGTTATACTTATTCAAAAAAAATAAAAGTATTCAATTCTTTCTCCTGCTTTTCCCTGTGCATTGTACATTAGCGTCAACATTCATTCCATCTGAGGTCCATTTGGTCTCTTAAAAGCTAGCCACAAATAGCTCTCAATAGCTCCTCCGGGCAGACACCAAAGAAGTAAATCTGATTCTAAGTAAAAATCTAGTAGCTTGTGAATATTTTCACCAGTTAGGAATTATAGGAATTTAGCCATAGAATTTGAAAATAAATTGAAGTCTCTTTTTAGCCATTTTTTGTTTTTAGTAGAGACCAAGATCCCATTCATTGCAAAATGTTTTCCTAGACATGAATGCCTGTGTTTGATCCAGGAATAATAAATGATTTACTGTTACCCAGCAGCAAGGTGGGGTAGGATTCCTGGCACCTTTTTTTTTTTTTTAAGCAAAGGAAAAAACAACTGAGCAGAAATTGTTCTTTCAACAGCTTTTTGTGGAAATGTAGCTTAAAGAGACTAGGGGACTTTTTAAATCTGTTATTGCAACATTTACAAATATGGTTACACAAAGCCAGCAGGAATGCTGTTTTAAGTCACTATAACTTATCTGACCCTGACTTTGCCATTAGGGGCATTAACTAACAAGACATCTTCAGCTTTTTAACTTTATCTTAACAAGTTTTGAGTTCAAATGTTTTCTTTTAAAAATAAATATTTGCTTTTGCGAAAACTAATTTGAAATTCTTGAGAGTTGCCTTGAGTACGCACAGAAAATATCAGCTTTGGTGGAAGTTGCTGGGAAATCCAGTGTTGGAATTTAAAAACAGCTAATGTGTCGTAAGTCATTACTTCTCATTGTAAAATTTTTCACAATATAGAGGAAAACTTAAACTTTTTAAACAAAATCTTGATGCTAGGCATCACAAAAGAAAAGTTCATCTCATTTAAGAAGTGCTCTAAACCAGCAATTCTCCAGTATTTTGTCTGGGAGTTTAGCAGAAATTAAAAGACTAATAATAGCTTTAGATATTGATGTGGATAGAGGAAAATAAATACTTATATTCTGTTGGTTCTAATGTAAATTAGATCAATTTTTTTATATAAAGTTATAGTATTAGGTAGACAGGAGAACAAGAAGTCTGAATAAAGAAATGAAAATTCAACCTTCCTCCAAGGAAGAAAACCTTGAGAGGCCTAAAGATCAAACGCACTGTTTCACTGGTGGAGTGCTTACCTATTGATGCGAGTTACCAGATTTAGCAAATAAAGGTACAGAATGAAAGTGAAAGTCACTCAGTCGTGTCAGACTCTTTGTGACCCCATAGACTATAGTCCATGGAATTCTCCAGGCCAGAATACTGGAGTGGGTAGCCTTTCCCTTCTCGAGGGGATCTTCCCAACCCAAGGATCAAACCCAGGTCTCCCGCATCCCAGGCAGATTCCTTACCAGCTGAGCCACAAGGGAAACCCAAGAGTACTGGAGTGGGTAGCCTATCCCTTCTCGAGCGGGCCTTCCCGACCCAGGAATCCACCCTGGGTCTCCTGCATTGCAGGCAGATTCTTTACCAACTGAGCTATCGGGGAAGCCCAAAGGTACAGGGTGGTCAATTCGATTTGAATTTCGGATAAACAACGAATACATTTTTTAGTGTAAAGATGTCAACATACCCTGGACTGCATCTGGTATGTCCACTAGAATCACATTTGTCGCAAGCGTTACCCCCACCTCCCGCATTGGCCATAAGGCAGTTTGGCAGTAAAAGATAAAATAACGAAAAATAAAAGGGGAACGAACATTTAAAAGGACATAATGAAACATGAGGAATGAATAGCAAAATTAAAAGGATTTTATTACAAAATATTTGAATACATTTAAAATGTGTGTAGATTTCATGGCAATAATGCTCAAATAACTGATTTTATTTGTGCATCATATCTAAGCACTTGTCCTCGGAATCTTTCGTTCATAGTATTTTACAGCTCCCCCACCCCGTCTCCCTTTTGTTTTGCTTGTTGATTCCTCTTCTTGTTCAACATCATGCTTTTAATTTTTTGCTAAGGTTTCTTCTTTTGTTAAGAGAGGTGTCCCAGAAACAGACTCACGGATAGACAACACACTTGTGGTTGTCAAGGATATAGGGAGAGTTGGATTGGAAATTTGGGATTAGCAGATGCAAACTATTATATATACAATAGATGAACCATAAGGTCCTACGTAGAGCCCAGAGAACTATATTTCAATATCCTATAATAAACCATAGTGGAAAAGATTAGGAATATCTATCTATACACGTATCTGAATCACTTCACTATACACTGGAAGCTAACATAACATTGTAAATCAAGTATACTTCAATAAAAATAAATTTAAAAGAGAGGTATCAGTTTGCAAATACTATGAGGCATATTTGTAAACAATCTTTGTATTGCATCATGAAAGCCTCTCCATTGTTGTTTGTTCTTGGCACATTGTCACATCTGTTGATAGACTTTCCAAAATTCTGTGGGAAATGTGGGTTCAAATCTATGCCTTTAAGGCTGTCCCAGGCCTCTTTCCCTGCCATCCTAGTATGTTTTAAAACAGGAAGCCGATTATGGCCGCAGATCATCCTTATCCCAGCTCCACAAAGCCATCAATAATGTCACTGACTGGAATGCTAACACATTTCAACCAGTTAAACCAAAAACTGTCAACCCATTGTTTCCTCTTTCACACAAAATTGCTTTAGAGCCAAATAGTTATGCGGCAAAAATATCACAGTGAAAATGCTTGCAGCAAAGATATCTACAGCAGAAATGCTTAACGAAAAAGGATCTTTGGGACATGCTTAAACTTTGGAAAGTATTCACTGTTTACCTGAAATTGCAATTTTACTGGCAACCTATGTTTTATCTAGCAGCCCAAATTTAATGTAAAACACTGAGAAGAAAGGAAAGATTTACCTTGGACTGTGGTTAAAAACCCTGCCTTAAGTCTCCTCTTTTATGCTGTCCCTTCCTCCGGGGACTATTACTGCCAGCCGGTTATCACAGGAGCGGCACTGCTCGTCCATTTATTTTACCCTTATCCTCGAGTCTGTCTTACAAACAGCCTCCAATAGCGGCCATTCTTTTCTCTTTTTTTTCTTTTTAATCCATAAGCCTTTTCAGTTAACAGAACCTGGTACATTCCAGAGTCTATCCTCTTACCTGCTTCAAAACTAGAAACTACTAAATTGCCCTAGGGAAGGGTATAAGAGGCCAAATGCAAATCAGAGAGCACAAATAAATAGAAGGTTAAATTTTGGGGGGGGGGGTGCTCAACTGCAAAGACACAATTGTCTCACTACTCTCCGCGCTTTTAGAAGAAAGCAAACCTCCTGGAACAGACAGGCCAGGAAGATTCTTTCAAGTGCCTGTGCATGAGGTTTGCCTGGGGCCTGATTAGTTCAGATCCCGCTTGTCTTGATTTAGAATGAAATCCCCTCTACTTCTATCCAGATCTTTAGAGGCCTAAAATGACCAGTTACAAATATAAGAAAATATAATCAACTGAAACATTTTCAATGACACAGAAATTTGGATACTGACTTGATATTTGATGATTTAAGGAATCATTGTCCAATGTTTCAGGATATGAGAATGGTATTGTGGTTACATTTTTAGTAAAATTCTTATCCTTTATATACATCCTTGAATGTTTGCAGATTAAGTGATATTTCTGGAATTAGCTTCCAAAGGTAGGATGTGGACTGGAAATATAAATGGAATAAACAAGCTTATTGAAGCTGGATGATGGGTACCTGGGAGCACAATATACTATTCTCTGTGCTTTTACGTATGTTTGAAATTTGCCATAGTAGAATTTTTAGAATAAAAATTATCCATCCAACAGAATATTATGCTTAAAAATGAAAAAAATCCTGACGCATGCTGCAACACTGATGACCCGTGAAGACATTCTAAGTGAAATAAGCCAGTCACAAAAAGACAAATAGTGTATGATTCCACTTATATGAGGTACTTAGAGTATTGAAATTCATAGAGACAGCAAGTAGAGTGGTGGTTGCCAGGGACTGGGGGATGGGGATGGGAACATAGTGGTTAATTGGTACAGAGTTACAGTTTGGGAAAATGCAAACAGTTCTAGGGGTGGATAGTAATCATGGTTGTGGGACAATGGGAAGGTACTTAATGCTACTGAACTGTATACTTTGAAATCATAAAAATTATGTTGTGTATATTTTACCATGGTAAAAAATATCAGTGTAGTTTCATAAGAGAAAATTGAGACTTTCTTAATAGGTAACGCAAATAAAAATGGAAAATAGCATTAAAATATAAATAAGGGAATTAGAAACTAACTTTTATTCTTGAAAAATAAAAACACATTCTTTTCAAGAGGCAAGAAAAAAAATTTATCCTTTTAGTCTCCCCAGATAGCAAATTTAGATTTCCTTTTAGATTTAGCAAAATTAGATTTCCTTTGAATTTACAAAATAAAAATAACAAATCAATAAAAATTATCATAGAAAACAAGCCTTGCCATGAGATAGCTTTTATGCAAACAGTTAAGTAGGACAATTTCCATAAGCCTCTATGTCATCACCTTCCCTAAGAACCAGACCATAAACATCAGGTGAGGGCTATTCCATACGGCTGAAATCCCTGCGCTGGGTACCCTCCAGCCACACTCCAATTGCTCTTCCACAGTCATCTTCCATCCTAGGGCTCATTACCTTTGGCCAAATCTCAGGAGCTTTTCCACATTGAAAAAAAAAAAGCAGATAAAATGATAAAGCAGCAATTCATTAGCAATTCTAAGAATATCCCATCATGATCTAGGATGGAGGTTGCAATGTTGTTCATAAGATTAAACATCTCCTTGCTTCACTGGTTTTCATATTCTATTGCCTTTAAAGACAACTAACAATACTCAGTTACCTCTAAAATGTCAGCCCCCATGGAAATTATCTAATTCTTGCAGTGTTCCCTAGGTACCAATCCCACTACATGTGTCTCTAATCCAAAGCAAGCACCACGGGCTTAGAGCTGAGGACTTTATGGGTCCTCTGACTGGGGTCTTACAGGATGCTAGCCCTCCAGGGAACTCATCCTTATATAGTGACCTGGCCACCTCCTCCACATCAAGCAAACAGCCTGAGTGACAAGCAACACTGCAGTGAATGTAGCAAGGAAGACCCTGCCTCCGTGGAGCTAGGGCCAAGGGGAGAGGATGAACATTGAAGGAGCCAGGTTATGGTGAGTGCCATGAAGGACGGTAACCCAGGACAGGTTGCCTAACCTAGCCTGGGGCGAGAGTGGACAGGGAAGACTCCTCTGGCAAGAGACAGGATGAAGGAATCGAAATTGTAGCTCCTCCTGGAAAACTTCCAATGGGATGCCCTGACTTAGGAGGTATGTAGACAGCCGAGCTTGAGTGGAAGATGCTGTGGAGAACGGCCCCCACCCTTGATGGGCTGGAAACAGGTGAAGCAACGTTGTCATAAAGAGAACAGGCTGTAGAGACAAACAGCCCTGGGTTCTGTCTTCAGCTCCATCACTTAACTGCAAGTTGCTTCACTGCCACGTAGTGATATTCCCCCAGTATATCGTGTATGTATTAGCATGCCACGAAGCCTCTGTCTCTGTGCTTCAACTTGCATTGCAAAAGGCGAACTCCTGTTATCCCAGCTTGATGTGGTGAGTCTAACTCATGCCGAAAGGGAGACTTGGCGTGTGGGGAGCCCTGCTAAAGGAGTGAGAGGGGAAATCCTGCCACATAAAAATAGAGTTAATGCCAACCGCACCGGTAGGACATATAGAAGCGCACCATAAATATTTGTTGGGTGGAACTGATGAACAAAATTAGTATAAAGGCAGCAAGCCCGTGCCTGAGGAATTGTGAATTTTCACTAACTACAACTATAAAATAAGTATTAGTATCAGATATGTGCTGAGAGCTCTCCCATCTAACTACCAAAGCTCTAAGGCATGAATGAGTCAGGATCGGGCCCACCCCCAGTGGACTATCGAGCCCACTTCCTTGGGCACAAAACGGGGTACCCAGAGGAGATGCTGCGCTCATGAAGCCCGTCCCTCTTCAGTTACCTCCTCCCACTAACTCTGCTCTCGTGGGAAGGCAGGACATCTTCCCTGGAGCCTTGGGGTTCCCATCTCACATTCCAGACTTTGAACTGCCTCTGGAATCAGCCCGTCTGCTGGCATAACAGTTATATCCTCACATTCACTCCAAGAGGGAGACAGGCTGAATTCTTACCCACATTCTGAAGGTAAGAAACCTGAGGCTCAGAGAAAGAAGGCTCACTGCTCAAAAGGTGAGCTCAGAGGTGACCCAAATCCTTAGCTCTGATCCTCAGGCCAAAGTTAGTTCTTTCCATTGATTCTATTTCTTTTTCATTATTTTCAATCCAAATGATGATTCTTTGTTCAGAGCACAAAATGACACGTGGCCTTTGTAGCAAGTTTAGATGAAATCAAAGCAGTATAAGAAGGAATTTGACCTCCTTATAGTTAACTGTTCTAAAAAGTTTGAAATAATTTCCTTCTGTTCAGTCATTCTTACACATAAATATTTTTATGATTGAGATTATATTGTATGTACACATTTATATCTTACAATTTACTTAATTTTATATCAAAACCATCTCTACTATGTTACCACAAATGTTTTGTTGACATGTTTAAATATGTGAGTAATTGTCCATTTTCTGTTTCCATGAATATACCATTGTTATTGAGGATGCCATTTATTGGTAGATAATTACTTTGCTAACAATGTTTCTCTTGTAAACAACTCTAAGATGAAAATCTTTGTTGAGGAAACCTGATCCACTTTTTTTAAAACAATTTTTTGTCTACACTGCAGGGCATGTGGGATCTAGCGCCTGACCAGGGATCGAACCCACATCCCCTGTATTGGCAGCACAGAGTCTTAACCATCTTAACCACTGGGCCACCGGAAAGTCCCCTGATCCACTTTTTTACATGATTTCCTTAGGACTGAGGTCCAGAGTGGGACAGCTGGTTCAGCAGCTATCATCTGATATCCGATGCTCTCACCAGCAGGAGGCGCTGAAGGAAAGCCCGCTCCAGTTGATACAGCTGTCGTTCAGAAGCAAAGCAACTTCTTTTTTTTTTTTCTTTCCATTTATTTTTATTAGTTGGAGGCTAATTACTTTACAACATTGCAGTGGTTTTTGTCATACATTGAAATGAATTAGCCATGGATTTACATGTATTCCCCATCCCGGTCCCCCCTCCCACCTCCCTCTCCACCCGATCCCTCTGGGTCTTCCCAGTGCACCAGGCCCGAGCACTTGTCTCATGCACCCAACCTGGGCTGGTGATCTGTTTCACCCTAGATAATATACATGTTTCAATGCTGTTCTCTTGAAACATCCCACCCTCGCCTTCTCCCAGAGTCCACAAGTCTGTTCTATACATCTGAGTCTCTTTTTCTGTTTTGCATATAGGGTTATCGTTACCATCTTTCTAAATTCCATATATATGTGTTAGTATACTGTAATGGTCTTTATCTTTCTGGCTTACTTCACTCTGTATAATGGGCTCCAGTTTCATCCATCTCATTAGAACTGATTCAAATGAATTCTTTTTAATGGCTGAGTAATATTCCATGGTGTATATGTACCACAGCTTCCTCATCCATTCGTCTGCTGATGGGCATCTGGGTTGCTTCCATGTCCTGGCTATTATAAACAGTGCTGCGATGAACACTGGGGTGCACGTGTCTCTTTCAGATCTGGTTTCCTTGGTGTGTATGCCCAGAAGTGGGATTGCTGGGTCATATGGCAGTTCTATTTCCAGCTTTTTAAGAAATCTCCACACTGTTTTCCATAGTGGCTGTACTAATTTGCATTCCCACCAACAGTGTAAGAGGGTTCCCTTTTCTCCACACCCTCTCCAGCATTTATTGCTTGTAGACTTTTGGATAGCAGCCATCCTGACTGGCGTGTAATGGTACCTCATTGTGGTTTTGATTTGCATTTCTCTGATAACGAGTGATGTTGACCATCTTTTCATGTGTTTGTTAGCCATCTGTATGTCTTCCTTGGAGAAATGTCTGTTTACTTCTTTGGCCCATTTTTTGATTGGGTCGTTTATTTTCTCTGAGCTGGAGGAGTTGCTTGTATATTTTTGAGATTAATCCTTTGTCTGTTGCTTCGTTTGCTATTATTTTCTCCCAATCTGAGGGCTGTCTTTTCACCTTGCTTATAGTTTCCTTTGTTGTGCAAAAGCTTTTAAGTTTCATTAGGTCCCATTTGTTTATTTTTGCTCTTGTTTCTAAAATTCTGGGATGTGGGTCATAGAGGATCCTGCTGTGATTTATGTCGGAGAGTGTTTTGCCTATGTTCTCCTCTAGGAATTTTATAGTTTCTGGTCTTACATTTAGATCTTTAATCCATTTTGAGTTTATTTTTGTGTATGGTGTTAGAAAGTGTTCTAGTTTCATTCTTTTACAGGTGGTTGACCAGTTTTCCCAGCACCACTTGTTAAAGAGGTTGTCTTTTTTCCATTGTATATCCTAAAAGCAACTTCTAAATAAGTAAGATTACAGACGTTCCTAAAAAGATCCTGTGAAGCTGTCAAATATAAAAGCAACATGTTTCAAGACATACAAAGCATATTTTGAAAAGCTGAAGACTGGTTCCAAATAGGAAAGGAGTACGTCAAGGCTGTATACTGTCACCCTGCTTGCTTAACTTATATGCAGAGTACATCATGAGAAACGCTGGGCTGGATGAAGTACAAGCTGGAATCAAGATTGCCGGGAGAAATATCAATAACCTCAGATATGCAGATGACACCACCCTTATGGCAGGAAGCGAAGAACTAAAGAGCCTGTTGATGAAAGTGAAAGAGGAGAGTGAAAAAGCTGACTTAAAACTCAACATTCAGAAAACTAAGATGATGGCATCCAGTCCCATCACTTCATGGCAAATAGATGGGGAAACAGTGGAAACAGTGAGAGACTTTATTTTGGGGGGCTCCAAAATCACTGCAGATGGTGACTGCAGCCATGAAATTAAAAGATGCTTGCTCCTTGGAAGAAAAGTTATGACCAAACTAGACAGCATATTAAAAACCAGAGACATTACTTTACCACCAAAGGTCCATTTAGTCAAGACTATGGGTTTTCCAGGAGTAATGTATGCATGTGAGAGTTGGACTATAAAGAAAGCTGAGTGCCGAAGAACTGATGCTTTTGAACTGTGGTGTTGAAGAAGACTCTTGTGAGTCCCTTGGCCTGCAAGGAGATCCAAGCAGTCCATCCTAAAGGAAATCAGTCCTGAATATTCATTGGAAGGACTGATGCTGAAGCTGAAACTGCAATACTTTTGGGCACCTGATGCAAAGAACTAACTCATTTGAAAAGACCCTGATCTTTTCAAAGATCTTTTCAAATCTTTTCAAAGATTGGGAAAGATTGAGGGCAGGAGGAGACGGGGACGACAGAGAATGAGATGGCTGGATGGCATCCCCAACTCAATGGACATGAGTTTGAGTAAACTCCGGGAGTTGGCAATGGACAGGGAGGCCTGGCGTGCTGCAGTCCATGGGGTCACGAAACAGTTGGACATGACTGAGCGACTGACCTGAACTGAAAGAAAGTAGATCCCATTCTGGATTCTCTATCTGCACGGTAATTATCTAGCTGCTGTAAGCACCGGAGAGGGCAATGGCACCCACTCCAGTGCTCTTGCCCGGGGAATCCCATGGACGGAGGAGCCTGGTAGGCTGCAGTCCATGGGGTCGTGAAGAGTCGGACACGACTGAGCGACTTCACTTTCACTTTTCACGTTCATGCATTGGAGAAAGAAACGGCAACCCCCTCCAGTGTTCTTGCCTGGAGAATCCCAGGGACGGGGGAGCCTGGTGGGCTGCCGTTTATGGGGTCGCACAGAGTCAGACACGACTGAAGCGACTTAGCAGCATCAGCAGCAGCTGTAAGTACACAAGAGTGACATCTAGTGGCCACTAGGATGAACTACAGCTCCTTAAAAGGTCAAGTCAGAGAAAGCCTGAGATTCATTTCATCCATCTTGCAGGTTACCAGATTTCCAGATTTCACAGAAATTTTATTTATTTTTAATGGCGACTTACATGGAGTTGTTGATATTTTCTATTTTTTGTTGAGTTATGAGGTTAAGCAACCACAGTAACAAATATTACCTACTATTTAACAACAAGAAGATAGACAAAACATAGTCTCAGAATAAATGAAATGTACTTCAAATTGCAAATTAAAAATGTACCAGGTTGTCTTTTCTTTCTCAATAGGAAACTGATACCTGGAAAACTTTATGGACAGCTACCAATGTACAGCCTGGTAATTGGGAACTGCGGCTCCGTTGATAAATGCTTTCTTCAACATCCTCTGCTTCAGTATCCCAGCACTGGAGATGTGCCCCCTCCACTACCTCCTTCCAGCCCTAGTAGGTAGGAGATTTCTCTTTAGGTAAGAGTTAAATTGGCAGCCTCAACCCATAGGTCCCGATTTTGGTCCCGGGCAGTCTCCATGACAAAGCCTAAACCCTTTTTTATTTTGATGTGTGAAAGTAGCTCTCTGATCCCCAGTGTTCACCTCCCATGATCTCGTTCCTAGGCTGAATCCCCGTGTTCCCTCAGCCAGTATTTACACCCTCAGCTGACAGAGCAATAAAGTACATTCTAAGCCTTCCAGGAGTCTGGTTGCTACAAAGTGAATATTACAGACATTCCTGAAAAGATCCCGGGAAAGGTTAGAAATCAGAAGGCTAACGAATTCAGAGCTGTAGAGAAGTCTACTTATTCACCAACCTTCTTGGCAGACAGGCAGTAGGCACTTGGGGCTACAGTATCTTATATTACAAAGTGTATCATTTGTAGGTGGAGGTCAACTCTCCTGCCCCACGCCTTCTGAGTCAGTGAATAATGCTGAGTTCTTTCATGGATCACACTCCATAACTGACCTTCCGAAGCTTCTTGCCAGTGGTCTGTGCTTTCAATAGGAACAGATGGGTTAGTCTGCCATTTAATTTGTTCTAGCTGTGAGTAATTAAAAGAGAAGACTAGTACGCCCTGCCTATTTAAGGACATTTTCCAGACACTGCACCCCACTTCTATTGGCCATTCCTAGCTCCAAGGGAGGCTGTGTTGTCGTTGTTCTAATAATAAGAATGAAGGGGAAAACGGAGGTCGGACACAACCAGCCATGCTGACAGCTAGCTTGTGCCACGTGCAAAACTAGACAGAGGTCAAATGATCACTGATCAATCCCAGTGGTCAGCCTCTCTGTAAAATCACTATACTTAACACCACATTGTACAGGACTCCACACCCGAAATCCCCTAAAACAAGACGGATGACAATGACCAGTGGGCAAAATTGGGACCAATGAAAATATATCCAGGAGAATCATGATCATTTGGGCAAATGGGCTGTTTGAACTCAGATCTTCTGGTTTAGTGCTTCTCTGCAGGAATTCCTTCCCAGCACTTGTCAGACAGGTGATGTGTTTCCAGAGCCTGAAAACCCTAATAAAAAAGTTAAGGAATTTAGAAGCCTGGGGATACGATTCCCCTGTGAGAATTAAAACTTCATGATCAACACAGAACTGTCATTAGTTCAAAGGAATCTACTGATAACACATCAAAAGCAAGAATAGGAAACACTGAAACAGGGGTTGGAGCATTAAGGTTGGCAGTTCCTGAACAGAAAGGGAGCAGGAAGGAGAGAAGTGGTCACCATCTAATCTGTCTTGCCTGTAGCTGTTGCCACCTTAGAAGCAGTGATGTTGTGGAGCGGCGCACAGGAAAGAGAGTGCGTCAGCCAGTTAAGAGCATCTTTTTCTGACTCTTAGTGACGTCACATCAATAGCTCAAAATTGACCCTGGTGGGAATATTTACACCTCCCCTCCTCAGAAACTGGCAAAAGCTACATATCAGGACGTCCCTCCCTGCCCTGCAGAGAGTCGACTTACCAGCACACACTAGTTATAAGTGTATGTTTGTGGCCTGGTCTCTTTCTAACAGTAAGTCATTTCTATAAATAAAATAAATATTGGTAAGTTCATACACATAGGAGACTTATACAAATCCTATGAGTGGGGTCAGAAAAAACAACAAACTTTGGAAGCAGTTTGTTGGCATTTGCCTCATATTGGCAGTTTCAACAAGTGATTCTGTGTGGTTCTATTAAAGTTGCTAGCAGTTCTGAACACTCATGCCATTTGAAAACTTTCCAGTAACGACTGCTGTCTTTTCCAAATATTGCCGTATTCACCATAGGCTACAGTTCTTTGTAAATACTTAACAGATGAGCTGCAAAAAGAAAAAGATGTGATTGTTGCTATAGGATACACAAACACGAAATCAGAAACTGCTCCAAAATCTGAATTGGCAAGAGCGATATTTTTTTTGGAAAACTAAGGACTGGATTTATTTGCTCAGTGTGCGTTTTACTTTCAGTAAAGTAAGGACATCCAGACAGGGGATCTCCAGTCAGGCCCAGACAGAAGCCACGAGCAAGAGCAATATTGAATTCAATGGCAAAATCAAGACTAGGGCAAGCAAACCAATATATTTTTATATATATAAAATTAAAAGGAAATGAGCTTCTGTGAAGCAACAGGACACCCACCTTGAAGATGTTTACATGCTCACTGAGTGTTAGTCGCTCAGTCGTGTCTGACTCTTCGCAACTCCATGGACTGTAGCCTGCCAGGCTCCTCTGTCCATGAAATTCTCCAGGCCAGAATACTGGAGCGGGTTGCCATTTCCTCCTCCAGGGAATCTTCCTGACCCAGGTCTTCTGCATTGCAGGCAGATGCTTTACTGTCTGAGCTATGGTCACTAGCATAGAAGTGAAGATGTTTGGGACATTCTTAATTCAATCAACATCAATGCAGAATGAAAGTTTCCTACATCTGGAATATTTGTCACAAGGCAATGATCGAGACTATCTTTAACTCTTATTTTTTTTAAAGTTGGAACAGTTGATTCTTTCTTTTTTTTTACATTCTATTTTCTTCCTTTTAAAAATATTTATTTATTTGGCTTTGCCAGGTCTTAGTTACAGCATGGAGGATCTTTTAACTGTGTCATGGGAATCCTTACTTCCCCAACTAGAGATGGAACCTGGTAACCAACCCTGCATTGGAAATGTGGAGTCTTACCCACTGGACCACCAGGAAAGACCCTGTAGTTCACATTTCAAATGATAACTTTTAAATATCAAATATTTGCAGTATTCTATTTCAATTTTAAGTGATTTTATTTGGTCTTTATTGGGGGTTAACACTCCCTTTGTCTTAATGTTTTCTATATCCAGTGTCTGTATTAGATAGAGAACATTTTCCCCCATGTTATTAAAATAATCTTGTCATAATATATTGATTCATAATCTTAAGAAACTGTAAAACCATGTTATTTACTGAAAACTTCTGAAACTTTCAGCATTATTCTATCACAGAAAATTATTTACTATTTATCATCATAGTCACTCATTATTTAAAAGCAGGTAAGTAATTGTTATGAATAGTGCATAATAACTCATGATTTCAGAAATTCTCAAGGATTCCTGAAAATTCCAGCTTGTCACTCCTGACTGTTGAGCATTAGTGTCAGCTGGGAATTTGGAAACATTATTCTGGATCATTGACTGTCGAACTTTTTGAAGCAGCAGAACTTTTGTTTTTTTTTTTTAATCAAGCAAAATTTATCTTGGAAACTAAAGGTATAAAAGAGATAAAAATGAAACTGGCTGAAAGAGATGGAAGAATAAGGAGATCTGATTCTGTCCTAAACTGCAGCCAAATGGCTGAATGCCCTGGGATTCATCACTTTAGGGTCTCGAGGTCTTGGTTTCCTCACCTGTAAGCTACGGTTGCTAGCGCTCCCCCAGGTCCCCGTGCACGTTGTTGGAGACAGCTGCGACGGTGCAGTAGAAAGCTCTGCAACCCAGGGACAACTTGCGGAGCGTCAGATGCTGGGCAGATAGAGGACTTGCACACGCCTGATCCAGTTCTTGTGTTGTGAGCCCGAGGGGAGGGCAAGGACCCCAGACTCCACGCGCCCCCCTCAGCTGCTTTCCTAGGACTGTCTCTGCCGGCGTCCCTCCCTTTTAAGGACTGCGACTTCAAGATGCAAGCGAGACCTTAGTGTGGGATCAAGCAGCAAGACACAGAAATGTTTATTCCTCACGTAAAAAGTGTGAGTTATAAAAAGGGGAGTTTGAATTTTGAAGAATTTCAAAGTTCACCAAAATGGGGACTAGAAAATTGTATTGAGTTGGCCAAAAAATCTGTCCAGGGTTTTCTGTAACATGGGGTGGAAACCTGAATGGACTTTTTGGCCAACTCAATATTTCAGTCTGGAATTGCCACGCAATGTAGAGAAATGTCAGTTCCCGAGCAGAACCTCAGATCACAAGTCTGTAGAAGGCCAGGAGGGCTAGAGTGATTTCACTTTTCCACTCACAGGATTCATGCTGCCTTATTTCTGCTTTATTGACTATGCCAAAGCCTTCGACTGTGTGGATCACAATAAACTGTGGAAAATTCTGAAAGAGATGGGAATACCGGACCATCTGACCTGCCTTTTGAGAAACCTATATGCAGGTCAGGAAGCAACAGTTAGAACTGGACATGGAAAAACAGACTGGTTCCAAATAGGAAAAGGAGTATGTCAAGGCTGTATATTGTCACCCTGCTTATTTAACTTCTATGCAGAGTACATCATGAGGAACGCTGGGCTGGAGGAAACACAAGCTGGAATCAAGAGTGCCGGGAGAAATATCAATAACCTCAGATATGCAGATGACACCAGCCTTATGGCAGAAAGTGAAGAAGAACTAAGAGCCTCTTGATGAACGTGAAAGAGGAGAGTGAAAAAGTTGGCTTAAAGCTCAACATTCAGAAAACTAAGATCATGGCATCTGGTCCCATCACTTCATGGCAAATAGATGGGGAAACAGTGGAAACAGTGGCTGACTATTTTTATGGGCTCCAAAATCACTGCAGATGGTGATTGCAGCCATGAAATTAAAAGATGCTTACTCCTTGGAAGGATTATGACCAACCTAGACAGCATATTAAAAATCAGAGACATTACTTTGCCAACAAAGGTCCGTCTAGTCAAGGCTATGGTTTTTCCAGTGGTCAAGTATGGATTTGAGACTTGAACTGTGAAGAAAGCTGAGTGCAGAAGAATTGATGCTTTTGAACTGTGGTGTCGGAGAAGACTCTTGAGAGTCCCTTGGACTGCAAGGAGATCCAACCAGTCCATCCTGAAGGAGATCCTCAGTCCTGGGTGTTCACTGGAAGGACTGGTGTTGAAGCTGAAACTCCAATACTTTGGCCACCTGATGCGAAGAGCTGACTCATTGGAAAAGACCCTGATGCTGGGAAAGACTGAGGGCAGGAGGAGAAGGGGACGACAGAAGATGAGATGGTTGGATGGCATCACCGACCCAATGGACATGGGTTTGGGTGGACCCCGGGAGTTGGTGATGGACAGGAAGGCCTGGCGTGCTGTGGTTCATGGGGTCGAAAAGAGTTGGACATGACTGAGCAACTGAACTGAACTGAACTGAACTGATGCTCACATAGAAAAAGGGATCAATTTTGTTCATGCATGTCCATTATGTTCCTGCTAAGTGGAGCCCCACCATTCCTCTGCCCAGAGAGCTCTTTTTGAAAATAACAAGAATCAGAGTTAAGTTTGCTTTTCTTAACCTTTGTATTATCTTTTTTAAAAAAATGTTACATGGAATGAAAAACAAGACAGGCTTGTTAAAACAAGTTCAAACAACCCAGAAGACTGTGAAGTAAACAGTGTTTCCTTCTCCCTCCAAGTCTATTCCCAGTGGTAATCATATCCTTCCAGACTTTTCTCTGTGTTTATACAAACATACAAACATATGTGTAATTTAGGAGTTTTTTGGTTTTTTCCCCTTAAGAAGAAAGGACATTTGTTTCTTTGCTCCCCCTTTCTTCTTATAAGGCCCTTCTATAACTTACTTTTATTTCTCTATTTATAATAGGCAGTTTCCAAATCAGTACATTTTGTAATGACTATTATTCCATTTTGTGGGTTTGTTTATATCAATATAGGCTTTCCTGGTGGCTCAGGTGGTAAATAATCTGCCTGCAATGCAGGAGACCCAGGTTCAATCCCTGGGTCGGGAAGATCTCCTGAAGAAGGAAATGGCAACCCACTCCAGTATTCTTGCCTGGAAATCCCATGGACAGAGGAATCTGGTGGGCACAATCCACGGGGTTGCAAAGAGACAGGCACAACTGAGTGACTTTCAATCCCTCACTTATATTAATATATTTCTCTGTTGATTGTACTTGTTTGCATACTTTGCTGTTCCCGCCAGATAGGAGTGGGATTCCTGGAGATGCACATCACATAATACCTAGCACAACCTGTCAGTCACCATGTTGTTCCTCTCACCCCACTCATTTGAGAAGTATGATTTCTGTCTTCTCATCCTTTTCTCTAAAGTAGTCCATTCCCTCTATGCCTGGAGCCCCACAGCCTTCTTCAGCTCTAATACCTGTGAGACAGGAAGGCAGCGGGGCAAAAGAATGACCTCAACTAGCTCCAAGATGGTGTACTTGACCTTGAGCCTCAGTACACTCACTGTAACATATCGGCACACGCCAGACACCATGATGGTTCCAAGGACGACTACAGAAGTTCAGAGAGTGGGCACTGACCCAATTCCTGGAAACCCCCACCCCTTCCCCAAAATAGCTGGAATACTCCTCCCACTCATTAGTCTGTATAATTGCCTGCGTACTCAGTTGCTCCTGCTGCTCCTAAGTCGCTTCCGTCGTGTCCGACTCTGTGCGACCCCATAGACGGCAGCCCACCAGGCTCCTCTGTCCCTGGGATTCTCCAGGCAAGAACACTGGAGTGGGTTGCCGTTTCCTTCTCCAATGCACGCATGCGTGCTAAGTCACTTCAATCATGTCCGACTCTGTGTGACTCTGTGGACAGCAGCCCACCAGGCTCCTCTGTCCACAGGACTCTCTAGGCAAGAATACTGGAGTGGGTTGCCATGCCTTTCTCCAGGGGATCTTCCGGACCCAGGGATCAAACCTGAGTCTCTTATGTCTCCTGCCTTGGCCAGGGTGTTCTTTACCACTAGCGCCACCTGGGAAGCCCAGCCGATATAATTACCCACCCCTATAAAAAATGACAACCCGATACCCTGGTGCCTCTCTTGCCTTCCCAGGGGGCCCACACTCTGTCTATGGAGTGTGTTTCCTCCCTGAATAAATCTTCTTTCTCATTACTATGGCTTGCTCTTGAATGCTTTCCTGCATGAAACCAAGAACGCACATTTGACAGCCATCCCAGTGACTTGGTCGGACGTGCCCTGGAATGTGACCATCCTCTCTCACCCCACTCTCATTCCTGTAGCACTTGGGACTCTAGGAGGGAGTCTGTTTCCTTGTCTTTTTCTTTCCAACTTCTAGAGGCTGTCCTCATTCCTTAGCTGGTGGTCCCCTTCCATTTTGGGGTCTTTTTCATATTACATCACTCTGACCTGATCCTCAGACTTCCCTCTTCCACAGTTAAGGACCATTTTGATTTCACTGGGCCCATGTGGATAACCCAGGATAATCTTATTTTAAGGGCAACTGATTAGCAACTGTAATTCCACCAGCAACTGTAATTCCCTTTTCCAGGTATATGAGCAAGGAGATCAAACCACTCAGTCCTAAAGGAAATCAACCCTAAATATTTCATTGGAAGGACTGATGCTGAAGCTGAAGCTCCAATACTGTGGCCACCTGATGCAAAGAGCCAACTCTTTAGAAAAGACTTTGATGCTGAGGGCAGGAGGAGAAGGAGGCAACAGAGGATGAAATGGCTGGATGGCATCAACTCCATGGACATGTGTCTGAGCAAACTCCAGGAGATGGTGAAGGACAGGGAAGCCTGGCATGCTGCAGTCCATGGGGTCACAAAGAGTCAGACTCGACCGGGCAATTGAACAACAGGGACAGCCCCTCCCAGCAGTGGGCCCTCTTATCTCCCTAGGCAGCAAGGTGGGGAGGAGCCAGGAAGGGGGTAGGGGTGGTGAGCTGCCTTAGCAAGTTCTCAGTCTTGCCTGAACTGGGGACCTGGGATCAGGATCCACGCACTGTCTTAGGAGGCAGAAGGTAGGTAGGTGTCTAGCCAAGGCTCGGCTGACTCCCAGGATGCTCCCTCCAGGCTCCCAAGCCCACCTAAATGCCCCCCTCAGTCCCTGGAGTTCCTGCAGTCACCCTCACATCCAGATCCCAGAGTTTTCTAGAAACTGAACAACCATCCCCCTACTCCTCCGCCTTGTCTACCTCAACCATGTGAATTAGGCAGAGTGTCTGTCTGTCCTGAGAATTTGTCACCATTACATGTCTGTGTTTGATTGGGTTTTTATATCTCCTTCTCAGATTGAAGTTGGTTCACTTTTTCACTTAGAAAACTTAATTTTGTTCTTTTCCTATGTTGGTTTCTTGCTTTTCCTTATTCAAAAGCAAACCACCGATCACAGGAAATACAGATAGACAAAAAGGAAAAGCCTGAACCACACAAACAGCCCCACCCAATCAGAAACAATCACTAGTTAACACCTGGGCACAGCGCTATCCAGACATTCTTCTTTGCATCCAAGTGTATTTTAACAGAAATTGAATTTTACCACAGGGCACATTTCTAGTTCTCTAATCCTCTCTTCTTTTTACTTTCTGATGTGTGATAAATGCTCTTTCATGGTAATGGGTTTAAATTCACCCCATTGCTTTTACACCTGCCTAGTGTCTGATGTTCTGTCTCTGCTAGGCTTTGCCCCACCAGCCTCCTCTGATCGGCATTTGAGCCCACGCCTAACGTTCACTCTTACAAATGCACGGGATGAATGCATCTGAGTGTGTGTGTGTGTGTGAGCGTGTGTGTGTAGCCGTGTCTGTCTTTTCAAGTGTCATGTCCTGAGGGGAGCAGGGATTGGCAGCGCACAATGACCCTTTTCAACTCCTTGGAACAAGTGGTTTCCTTTAAGGAAGGTACTTTTCCGGAAAACATGTTATTTCAGGGACTCCTGATTCCAGAATCCAGTGTGTTCCACAGAGAAGCACCAGGCCGGTGGCGGCTGGGATGGTGGAGGAAGGGCGGGGGCTCCTGACATCTGGGCTTCCAGGCTCTTCCCTCTCTCCTATAACCTCTAGACAAGCGGGCAAGACTCCCGCCTCCTCTATCCCTGGCTGGAGCCCAGCTAGTGAGTGGTGGGGGCAGAGCGCAGATGGAGCTGGGCGGCGCAGAGCGGGTTCTCTGCCCCTTTGTCCTGGGGCGGACCTGGGCGCGGAGCGGCACCGTCCACACGGCAGAGGCCAAGGCGGGGCAGCCCGGGGTTGAGGTCGGTTAACCTGGACGTCCAACCTTCCCCAGAGTTATCTGGGGTGAGGTTTCGTGGGCTGCCCCTTTAAAGTGTATAAGGCAAAGACTGCATCCTCTTCAAAGACAGATTCAGGTGGGGCATGTGTGTGCAAGGCTTTTGTCCAGGAAAACCCAGGGTAAATCCAATCCCTGGCGTTCCTGCCTTCCCTTCATCCTGAAGATAGGAGATGGGTCGGCTGAGAATTCCGGTCCCATTTATAGAGAGGGCAGGTTAGCTTTCTGCCTGCAGGTTCCAGCAGCGCTGGGAGGCACTGTTCGGGAGCATCCCGCAATGGGGACTCAGGTCCCTCAACTGTAAAATGGAGACGGTGGGGAATGCTGCTGGGAAAGATGCTCATCACAGCGTTTACTGTGATGGGATCACAGTGAGCATCGAAGAGAGGTTGAATAAAAAGCATAATGCCTGGTACCCAGTAAGAGTCCAATAAATAGGGAAAAATCACTGCAGACAGTGACTGCAGCCATGAAATTAAAAGACACTTGCTGCTTGGAAGGAAAGCTGTGACAAACCCAGACACTATATTAAAAAAGCAGAGTTATCACTCTGCCAACAAAAGTCGATAGAGTCAAATCTATGGTTTTTCCATTAATCATGTATGGATGTGAGAGCTGGGCCATGAAGAAGGCTGAGCACTGAAGAACTGATGGTTTTGGACTGTGGTGTTGGAGAAGACTCTTGAGAGTCCCTTGGACTGCAAGGAGATCAAACCAGTCAACCCTAAAGGAAATCAACCTTGAATGTTCATTGGAAGGACTGATGCTGCCGTGTACCTGATGCCAAGAGCCAGCTCATTGGAAAAGACCCTGATGCAGGGAAAGACTGAAGGCAGGAGGAGAGGGGGCCACAGAGGATGAGATGGCTGGATGGCATCACCGACTCAATGGACATGAGTCTGAGTAAGCTGTGGGAGTTGGCGATGGACAGGGAAGCCTGGCGTGCTGCAGTCCATGAGCCTGCAAAATGTCAGACACGACGGAGCAACTGAACAACCATCATAAGTAACTGAATGAGCAGAGAGAATGCTGCACTTGGAGCCTGAGAGGCGGGGGTCCAATGCAGCTCTGCCCAGCTTTCCAGGTGACCTTGAGCAGCCCCTTCCCTCGCTGCCACCAAGTAAACACTCCCAGCCTTGCCAGCCTCTTGGTACCAGCTTTAGCTTCCGTCCTTACACTGTCATCTCCTCCGTCTCTAGAGGTGCTCCGTGCTGGCCTGTTACAGAGTTCCCCACCCCCGTCTTACACAATGGGCTGCCCTGGGTGGAAGGGCAGAGCACTTCAGGGCAACACACACAACAACATAAACACACACCACACAACATGCACACTCACACCGTACAACATACACACAGAGATGCCACACACGCACTCCACACGTGAGAACAGCAGGACGGCTGCTCCTGTCTGCTCTGGGTCATCAGTCCAGGCTCTCCTTGACCTCAGCTCCCCAGACCCATCTCTGAGCAGATGCTCCTGCTTCACTGAGTAAACAGCCCATCTGGCGTGATGCCTTCCTCTCCCCCCCCCCCCCCCACCACACGCAACATGAGTGTTTACCCGTACTCTTGAGCATCTTTTCCAGCAGCACTCCCTCGCCCCCACTTGCCTGACTCCTTGACTCCCACCCCACCCCTTCCGTGGGGCTCCTTCTTGCTGACAATTGTCACTGTCTCCCTCTGCAGTCCTTCTCTTCAGCTCTTCGCATGCTCAACCTCCCTCCCCTGCTTAAAAACACCAATAATAAACTCTCCTTCAAGGCCATGCCCCTCGGCCACAACACATCACCCTTCTTCCCTTCAGATTATCTTCAGTCCTTATCCTCTGCTGACTCAGCTCCCACTGACGTCACTGCCCCGAGCACGCACACGTGAGAACACACACACACTGCGGACACGTGTGCACATGCATCCCGCCCACAGGGCTGCTCCCTGCACGCCACTCAAGCTTTTCTCACCAAGGTCATTGTCAACGGTCCATTGCAAAATCTGAGGCCTCTTCCGGGCCTTCACCTCCCTGATGCTTCAACCAGTTAACCCCCCTCTCTGAGAACCACTCCCTCCCTCGTAGGATTGCCAGATAAAATACTGACACCCCAGTTCAATTTGAACCTCACCTAGACAACGAGTAATGTTTTAGTGTAAGCATATCCCCAATACTGCCTGGGACGTGCGTATACTAAAAATTATTTGTTGTCTACCTGAAATTAAAATTAACCAGATGCCCTGTATTTTTATTTGCTAAATCTGGAACCCTACTCCCAACCTTCCTGCCCGTTCTCTAGCTGCTCCTCTTGGTCCCATCTCCCTTTGGTCAGCCTGCTCCAGGGTGCTGGCCTTGACTGCCTGCCTTTCCCAAATGCCCTGCGTCCCTGGGACGTCCTCTCCCTGACCCTCGGCTCCACCTCCACACGGTGCTGGCCACTCCCCGAGTCTCCCAGGACCCTTCCTCCAGCTCCCACTGCAGAGGCCACTGCTCCCCTTTAGCAACAGCAGGTCTCAGTGCCCATGTGTGTGTGCTGGGGAAGACGGCTCCTGCCCAGACTGACAAGCCAGGCTGCCTCTTCGTTGCCTTCGCTTGCCCGGAAACATACTGGCCAAGTGTGGCAAGAGGGGTTCCCACAGGAGCTGGCTGTGTTTCGTCTCCTGGCCCCCACTCTATCTGCCGCCCACATTCTCTGAATCTCCAGTCCTGCCAGTCCCTCTGGGGGACCCTCCCCCAAACTCTTCTTGTTGAAGTGCCTACTTTTGTTCAAGTCCAACTCAAAGGTCACCTCCTCCCGGGTTCCCCGGGGACTCCCAGCCCTCTCTCCCTGGAGCACCCTTGTCCAGATGACTAAATTGGGTGTTCATCGGTTGCTGGGACTGGGTCTTGGTGACTTTCACGTTCCCTGGGTGGGGCCTGGTACACAGTGGTGCTCAGCCAGTGTTTTTTGAATGGAGGAGTGAATGGGTGATGAAATGAATGAATGCATGCATGAGTTGGTGAGGAAGTAAGGCTCAGCAAGCAGGTGGAGTAAGTGGACAGATGGACAGATGGGTGGGTAGGTGGGTGGATGAGTGAGCAAATGAGAGCTTGGGGCTTGACAGACTGCTCGCCCGCAGAGCGAGGCTGCCCCCTCGCCATTGCTTGTTCTCAGGGCTGAGTCCAGCTACAGACCTTCCTCCACAGACTCAGGGAAGAATGTGACCACAGCACACAGAGGCAAAGCCCTGGACCGGGGGTCCTGACACTTGGGTCCGGCTGAAGGTGCTGGGCCTAGAGCAGAGCTAACTCTGCTTGAGGACAGAGAGAGGCTGAGGCCCACTCTTTTGTCTCCTCCCAAACCTTGTACCACCAGCTCTGCCCACCCGGAGCTCCTGCGCCCGGTATTTCTCTCTGCCCGGACATGCTCGCCCGGCTCTGAGAACAGGCCGCTGCTGAGCTCCCATGGAGAGGTGCTCACAGGAGCCCTCCATGGAAGGACTTCAGGGCCAGCCTGTGCCAGGAGCCACTTTGCCTGAGGCCGAACCTCAGGGGGCGGGGGCTCTCAGAGAAGAGCAAAGATCGGGGGGTATTAAGGGCCTGCATCATCTTTAACTCCTTCCTTTATCTAATCCTGCTTCCCCCTCCTTCCCCTCATGGCTGTTGATTCCTATAAACATCTCACACCCCACAACTCTGTCTAGGCTTCGCTTTCAGAGAACATGAACTCAACAGTTGACTCCGCTCAGCTGAGGCCCTCTGGGGCCTCCCTGCGGCACTCCACGTGCATCTGTGAAGGCTCTGCTTGCGGGCTCCAAGGTCCAGAGAGACTGACACAGGGTTCCTTCGGAGCTCCGGGCCTTCCCTCTGCTGTGCCTCTCCCCTCCCCAGACTCACCCCTCCCCACCAGCCTGACTCTCTCCCCGCCTCCCTACACCTCTGCACTTTCACAGCCCCAAGCATCTCTCTCTGCGAGTCCTTCTATGGCAGCCGCATGCCCAGGGTGGCCCATCCAGGCCCCCTCAGGGGCCAGACCTCCTCTCTGGGTCAGTCCTGCCCCCTTCAACGGCAGGTCCTGGGAGAGTCATTCCTTCAGTGCTGGATGGAGACATGAGTCAGGAGACTCAGAATTCTGCATCCTTCAAACCGTTTGCTAAATATGGTCTGGCATGCATTTCATGGGTACAGAGAAAACAGCTCTTCTGTAAATAAAAACAGAACATCTCTTTATTTGCGATGCAAACAAGAGCTTTGTTACATACTGTCAATATAATATAGCATTTTAACTTATTCGAAATTACCTTTCAGTTGGTGATTTTTCAGTCATTCCTGGGTGACGCAAGTCACAGTCTCTAAGAATAGAAGTGACCCATAAGAATATAGAAATAAAGTCTCATGCAAATACATTTCAAAGTCTTCTTTCTGGCTTTCCTATTAATAAAACATCTGGTACTTTCTGTGACTCTTTTTCTCTTCTGTTTCCTTTTGTGGTTTCCCAACCCTGATTCTTGGGAGACCCATAAAAGGATATGCATTTTCAATTGTAAAATGAATCGCCAGTCCCCAGGAAGCAGCCGTTTGGTTTCAGAATTTCAGGGCGGATTTCAGGTAGCAGGTAGGAGGCAGGTCTCAGAAGTGGGCTCTGCAGTATGTGCGCAGGCAAGTAGCAAAATGACTCTCTTGGAACAGATAAAAAGTGGTTTCTGAAACTGTCCACTTGAGGGCGCTGCTTCCTCTGGTGGCAATAGAACCAGCGGCATCATAGGCATCCTGGGACATCTTGAGATAACCAACACTCTCTTCACAATAAAGTCCAGTGATAGTTCACTGCATCTTGTAGATCAGAAGAGCTGGCCCACCATGCCATCCAGTATTGCCTGGTCACTCACTCTCGACCTCTCGTTAGCCCCACCCTGTGGGTAGGGTCCGGCTGAGCTCTCAGGGGTCAGAGCTGACTCCTACTGGTCCCATCACCATAGATCTCCCAGGCTGGAGGGCATGGCAAGCTGGAATAGGATGGGTCAGGAGTCTTCTGGATACAGGCTGGACAGGACAGAAATGCCAGGCTGGAGGAGTGGGTCACCAGAGAAGGCTTGCTGGGGGAAGAGGAGTCTGACCCGCAGCAGAGCAAATCCTGGGCCTTCCAGGTGGCTCAGTGGTAAAGAATCCACCTGCTAATACAGGAGACCTGGGTTCAATCCCTGGGTCAAGAAGATTCCCTGGAGGATGGAATGGCTACCCGCTCCAGCATTCTTGCCTGGAGAATTCCATGGACAGAGGAGCCTGGCAGGCTACAGTCCATGGGGTCACAGAGTCGGACACGACTGAGTGACTAAACAACAAGCTCAAATCCTGGGGGCTGGTAGATTTCACATGAAGGTCCAGAAGTCCCGGGCACCTGCCACTGGCTGAGCATGGCGACCTGGCCCAGTGAAGAGAGAAGCCTCCTGGTGGAACGTGGCCACTGTGAAGCTGGGGCGCGGGGCCCCCTGAGGATCCTGGCTCCTTGAGTCACAGCTGAAGCAGCAGAGGACGCAGGTGATGGCCACGGTGACCGCGAAGAGCACAGCCACCATTCCGATCACTGCTGCTTCCATTGCCCTGCGTGGCCCGGGGTGTGTTTTGGACCTCACTCGCTCCCCATCCGCCGCGAGGAGCTGCTGGTGATGGCTTGCTCCTCCGGCTGCTCTCCCTGTGGTCTTCTATGGAGATACTGGCCTGAGGCCCTGGCCGGTACCCGCTCTGGGCAGTTGGGCACCCCACGTGTCTCTACTCCGAATGTAGTGGGCCTCTGTCACTTTTCTCAGCCTTGGGCCAGGCTTCCAAGAGCCGTGGGCAACTCCACTGGCAGCTCTGGAAGAAGTGCTGTCCTGAAAGACATAAGCTCAAGACTCCTTGGATGCAGGAGCTGGAAAGAGAGCGCAGACTTTGTTCAGAGGGAGCCCCGCTCAGCCCTCTGGTGACGCCTATGGATTTCAGGAGTGTTTGTACACTCGGACAAAAGACAAAACACTCCCCCTCCTGTGGGTCTGGGATGTGCCCAGGCTCCTCCCTTGGAGGAACCTTGGATCAGTCCTTGAATCAGCCTCACTGCTGACTCTTGAACCTCTGGCCCTGTGCTGGGGGCTGGGACGAAGGAGGGGAGGAGGCATCGTCAGCTCTGAGTCAGATGCAGGGTCACCACAAGCACCTGTCTCGTTGGCCTCCTTTTCTGCACGTACTGGGAGAGTGCTGTTTAGATGGGGCAGGTCAATCTCCGGGTGGGATCCCTGAGCCCTTCAGAACTCCTGGGGGCTCCTTAGTCCCATCCTCTGCTCCAGCCCCACCCACGGCCCCCCCTTGCTGCCTGCTCGAGCCCGCTGCTCACACTCAGGTGCTGTGAAAACTTACCCCGGGCTTCCAGAGGGGCAGCTATGGCTGTACGCAGCGCCGGGGCCTCCTGACCTGATGGCCACCCCAGGGCCTAGGCCATGGCACGCTCATCCCTGGGTGCCTCAGCCTTGGTGCTGCCTGGGACGAGGCTCTGAGATGTCTGAGCGGCTGTGAGCACTTCCTGAGCTCCTTCCTCCAATTGTGAGTGAGGGCCCAGGACCCGCACAGCTGCCGGCCCCCTTGCTGACTGCTCTCACCCCACCCCCCACGCACACCCATGCCACTCCAGCCCGGCCTCCTGCGAGCGTCTCTGCTTCACTGGGTCGGGGCAGTGGGGGTGAGCCCGGTCCAGGCCACTCTGTCTCCCATCCTCACTTGATCATGGCCAGCACCTCCTGAGACCACCACCACTTCCAGAAAGGAGGCTGAATTATTAACCTGACTTCATCCAAACCCTGAGAAAGGGTGTCATTACAGACAATAACTCCAGGTATTAGACACAGCCAGGCACTATCTCATATAATGGTTCCAGCAACGCTGTGAAGTAACATTTTCTCTATTTTAGAGATAGTCATAGCCCATGGCCTATTGCTGTTAGTAGTGATAACTAGAGCACCAAATAGCCAAGGAGGGACTTCCCTCCCTTTCCTCCTAGTTCAGACCTCTCTCCAGATACCACCGCTCCACAGGGCAGTCGTCTCCTTCTATACATTTACTGATCAGAGTGTGAAGACCCAGAAACGGCCAAGGGCTAGCCCAGGGCCACATAGCCTGGATCCTTTTCAATTTCTCCAATGCCCAAATAATGCCAACTTTATTTGGTTCTAGTGTTAGGAAATTGCTTATGCGCAGAATGGGAGAGTGACTATTTGGAGTAAATGATACTCTGCCAAGTTCTCTCTCTTCCCCTTTCTAAGATAACTGGACAACCCACACAGGAGGAGCCCGGAGCCAGCTGGGGCTGCAACAGGAAGCTGAACATCTTGAATTACTTGTATTAACTGGAGTGACCAGAAGCAGGGGGCAGGAAATATGACGAACCACTCTGTGGGCCTGTGGTTTCAGATTATCAGTGAATTGTTATCAATGAATTATCAATGTCAGCCAGTCACTTTGGAAGGTGGAGGGCTCCAGGGGGACTGCTTGTCCTAAGGGTTTCTCCAGATATTTTCTTTTCTTATGGATTTTGTAATCTTATGACAGACAGCCCTACCCATGAGCCCCAGACACAACAGGGCTCTGAAAGATGTCTACCACTTAGACATACATCTGTCCTCCCAGCATCCATCACTGTCAACTAGTCAGAGAAAAGAGTATGGCCCATACATTCCACATATATACATATACTTGCACACAAACACAGGTAACCATATATATATGTGTGTGTGTGTATATATATAGGCCTTATCACATGGTATGTGGGATATTAGTTACCCATTAGGGATTGAACCAGCACCCTCTGCAGTGGAAGCATGGAGTTTTAACCTTTGAACCACCAGAGAAGTCCTCCATAGATTCCACTTACATTAAGAAGGGGAAGGTGATGGCAAACCTCCTGGCTCTCCCAGGGGATGCTCAAGGCCGCACACAGGAAAGGCAGGCCATCCAAGGCTCACATCAGGCTCTGCAGAGGGATGAGGGAGGTCCAGGCTGGTGGGCTATCAACCTCCACACACCCCAACACTCAGCAGATTGGGTAGTAAAGCGGGAGCTCTCTCAGCAAGGCCCTAGAAGCTTAAAGGACTAATCCCTGCAATGGCCCACTAGTAAAATTGGAAGCCCTCAAGCCCTAAGCTTCTGGTAGTGATGATTCCAAGTACATTTACTTTTTCCAGAGAGCATAAAGCTCTGGAAACCTTTCTCGATCATCTGTTATGTGGGCCGATTCCACACTTGGGCATGGGGGCCCTCAAGAGTTCTCCAATCTAGGAGGACAGGGGCCTTTGAATCTCTAGGGAAAGAGATTTGAGAGTGCATCAACAACAATAACAATAATAATAAATGAGAAACCCATGGGAGTGAATGACAAATTCTTCTTGGGCAAAGACAGAGAGGGGAACGTGCAAGATGTTTTCTGAGCCTGAGGACTGGAGCAGTGTGGACAGGACAAAAGGAACAGGAGGAGGCAGGAATCAGACCGGGGGCAACCAAGAGGCAGAGGCTTGGTCCCAAGGGCAACGAGCAGGCTGCAGTGTGGAAGAGGCCTCGCAAAGCGGCAGGGCTGGAGGTGCGCAGACTTGGAGGGGTTGTGGCAGGAATCCAGATCAGGGATGAACTAAGGGCAGCCATAGGGTAAGGGAGGGGAGGCCGATGCAAAGAGTGCTATAGACCCTGGATCCTCTCTCCCAAGCCTGAAATCTGGCCTTGCTATCAGCGAATTTGCCTCCCTCTCCCCACCTCCCACCCCAGGCCTCAAAGAGAATCACCGGGGAATAGAAAAGAAACAGGACATTCTGTTCCAGTGAGTCAGTCACCAGGCCCCTGACTTTATGGCCTGTTCTCCGGCCCCTCCCCACCACCTCGCCTGGACCTCAAGCCTCTCCCCCTCCCCTTCCCACCCCAGTTCACAGGACTTCCTTCCTCACTGAAGGCCTCAGAACTGGATTTCCATCCTGGCTGCAGAATCCTGTCAGTTGCTCTGGGGTCGCTGGGAACAGGCTTTGGCAAGAAGCGTCTGTCACCTATCTCATCTTAGGGAAGGGGAAACTGAGACTCCGAGGAGCAAGCCCTCTCCCAGGGCCACCGAGCACCACGTTCTCCCTCCTAAACTCACAGCCACACACAGACTCCAGCCAGCCACACACACACACAGACACACACACACACAAGCATCAGTGGGGTCAGGCTGGCTGAGACTCAACACCTGGATAAGAAACCCTGACCGGTTTACCAAAGAAATGTTCATTCAGCACAGCCACGCAGGGGGCTTCTGCAGGCCCAGAGCATAGTCTGCCCTAGAGGTGGACCGGAAAGAGGCTTGGGGGCCAGCCTGGATGGCCTCGCTCCTTCTCTCCCCACCGGTACACAGGGAGCCATCTCTGTGCAGGGCTGCCTGCAGACCCTAACCATGCCCCCCATCAGAGCTCGGGCCCCAGGCCTTCTCACCTACTGTCCACGGAGCCCGGCACAGCCGTCCAGTCTCCCGCACAGCAGGGCCCACTCAGACATTCACTCCCCATCAGAGAGGGAGGTCCAGGGAAAGGCAGGAGTAGGCCTGGCTGCTCCCTCCCTCCCACTTGAGTTACAATCAAGAGTCTCTTCACAAAGCTTCTTAATGGTTTTTATTTTCTTGGATTAAGGCACCGCTGACTTGACTGTGCAGCCTCACGACCTCCTTCAAACACAGGGGCATTGCCAGGGCCCCTCCCAGCTACCTTGCCAGCCAGAGGCCTGGCCATGGAGAGAGAGCAGGGCACACCTGCCCACCCGCACACAGCATCACGCCTGCGCCGAGCGGACCGGCGGTCCATTCTGGTGCCCTTCGGGAGTTAAGGTCACAAGGCGGTGTCTGCCCCCGAAGCTCCACCAGCACCCCCTGCGCTCAGCCTGTCCCCCTCCTGTGCGTGCAGGGCCAGCCCTGGCGCTCCTCCGCTCTCCTCCGCAGCGCACCGGGCGTGGAGGGTAGACGAAGCCCCAGCAGGACCCGGTGTTCCCTGCAGAGAGGTGCCCTGCTGCGTGGGCGCATCGGCAGGTCCACTCGTCTGGCGACCGCAGGGCAGGCAGCGGCTGCCCTGCACGGGCTTCAGTGGCGGCCTCGGTGGGCACGGGCGGCGTGGTGGGCGGCGTGGTGGTGGGCATGGTGGTGGGCGAGGTGGTGGTGGAGGTTCGCATGGGGCGTGTGAGACACGTGGCCGGCGTGACGGAAATGGTGCAAGTGTCCCAGGTGGCCCCGGCCTGAGGAGATCCACGGCCGGGCCCACCTGATGCGGTTCCTCCTGGCGGCGGGGCGGTTCCTCTCCATGTCGGGCTCCTCCTGTCTGGTGTACAGGCAGGCGGCCAGCAGCAGCAGCAGCAGCAAGGCCGCCGCCGCGCCTACGATCAAGCCCACGAGGGTCGTGCTCTGCAGGAGGTCCAGCATCTGGGAGCCGACGGGGGCCTCTGCGTGGCGGCTCCTCACTGCTTCCTCCCCTTCAGCGGCCTCTGCTCAGCCCCCGCAGTCACTGGACTGTTTTCTCTGCTCCTGTGGGTTGGAGACCAGCCAGGGAATGTGGGTGCAGCCTCTTTGGGTTGCAGCTGCCAGCTGAGGGGAGGCCCGGCGACTGTTAACTCTGGGGAGGCCCAAGTGAGGCTAGGTGGGGAGAGAGGAGCTGGAAGGAGGGGCCTCGGGGCGGGGGGAGAGCCCAGAGGCTAGAGATAAGAGCCTGGGCCCCCATCCCTGCCACCTAGCCAGGTGACTGGGCCAGCCCGGTCCCCTCCCTGGGCCTCAGGGCCCTTCTCTCTTAGAGACGGCACAGCACACTAACTAAGATCGTGGGTTCTAGAACCACATGACTCACCAGCCCTGTGACAGCGCAAGTTTCCTATGCTCTCTGCCTCGGTTTCCTCATGCGTAAAAGGGTTCATTAGAGTATATTCCCTAGTAGGACTTTCTGAGGATTTAAGGAATTAGTGTTTATAAGGCACTTAAACCAGGTCTTGACACGTTTGCCACTGATATTGAGTGAGTGAGTGAAGGTCACTCAGTCGTATCCGACTCTGTGACCCCAAGGACGGTAGCCCGCCAGTCTCCTCTGTTCAAATTATCCAGGCAAGAATCCTGGAGTGGGTTGCCATTCCCTTCTCCAGGGGATCTTCCCAACCCAGGGATCAAACCTGGTCTCCTGCAATTTGGGCAGATTCTATACCACCCAAGCCACCAGGGAAGCCACCGATATTCAGGCAGTGAAGCTTGGACCAGATGACTTGGGGGGACCGAGCATCATCTGGGAGACTGTGGCTCCCTGTCCTGCAGCCCACAGAGGCCGCGGGGACTGAGTCACGTTCTGTCCTGCAGTAGTCTCACACTTCAGGAGCTCAGGCCAGCGCGGCAGGCATGAAAGCTGAACAAATGTCTCTGCAGCCTCAGTCCTGCTGGGTCCGGGAGCCGGGTGTCAGTGTAGGGCTGCAGGAGGCAGGAAGCTGGCCACTGAGGTCAGAGAGGCCAGGCCCCAGGGTCAGCCTCCTGGCTCCCAGTCAACAGGCTCAACTGCCCATACACAGCAGTCTCCCTGCTCTATCCGATGCTCCCTGCCCAACAGTCAAGACAAACCATTCCTGCCTGGGGGAGAGTTCACAGAGCAGGCAGGACCTAAGCAGTTGCAGATCCCTCTGCCCATCCAGTCCAGAACCCTCTGTTCATCTAGACAAGCACTTATCCATCCCACCACACGGCCAAGGGGCCAGGGACGGTTGCTTGCTATCTTTCCAGGCAGCCCTCTCAATGTGGGCTTGTCAGGCTGTTCTTACAGTCTTTCCTCACATGCTGCAGGGTCTCCCCCAAAGCCACAGCTCTGCACCTCAATCTTGAGACCATGGGTACCCTGGGAACCCTCCACAGACAGCCCCTACCCCACGCCCGCTCAATTCTCTGCCACCGAGAGGAATGCTTCCAGCAGCCCGCCTCCTGGCGACCTTGGACACACCCCTTCCCTGCAGCCTGTTTCCTCCTCTGGAAAAGTGCCAGGGCAAGAGGTGACCTCTGGGGACCCTCCCTCTCTGACCTGGATCTGAGATGAACTGTCTCAGGGAGGCCCCAATCCCTTAGTGCAAACCTCCTCTGGATGAAAAGATCAAACATTCCCTTCAACCAAATTGGGCTCTGGGGGCAGAGGGTTTAATGAGTCCTGGGGTTCTCCCCCTGGGGTGCAGGGTGGAGAGAGGAAGCCACTTGAACTTTTAATGATGCTCAAGTGAGCACTCCCTCCTGCGGCTTCTGGAGGCCCCGGGAGGCCAGCTGCCTCCCTTGGGGGCCTGTTAAGGAGGGAAGTCTGCTGGAAGGAGGAGGAGGAGGAAGGCAAGCAGAACTTTCTCCTACTTGGGAGCTTCTCCAAGAAGACTCCCACTGCATACCAGCCACGGGAGGAGGGCAGGGCCCTGCAACTGGCAGAACTCCCATCAGCACAAAGGGCCCCTTGGAACCACGCGGCCCCAGCCCTCACTGAGAGCTGGAGAAACTGATGCCAGAGAAGGGAAGGGGCTTGTCTGAGTTTCCCCAGCCTCAGGGGCTATTCTGGACAGCATGTAATCAAGGCAGCAAGATTCCTGGAGTGAAGGCCGGTCTCCTGAGTGAGAGTCTGAGATCAGCTGGGGACCGTCCACAGTGATAACAGGGAAAGGATATTCTGATAAGGATGACTCTGGTGGGGAAGGGGTTTCGGGGCTTCCCCAACACCACCCCCACATTTATTTTCTCAAGTGCACAGTCACTCCCTATCTGGACAGAAGATGCCATCCTAATGTGGGCATTTGATTTGAAGCTTTGGGTACTCAGGGAGATATCGAGACCAAGGTCCTCCAGGATATTACAAGTGACTGAGACTTTCTTGGAGGGGTTGCAGGACAGATGACCCACAGGATATGTGACTGTGTGTTCCCTGCCCTGAAAAAGCTTTCCTGTGACGTTGTCACTGTATTTCTCCCTTAAGCCTGGGGCTTCTGCACACTCCACTGGCAGCCTTTCAAGCTGAGGAACCAGAGTTCCAGACAATACATATGGCTGATGGGGCAGCCTTTTGGAGTTCGTATCATTAGCTTCATGATGTGATAGGAAGGTGCCCCCAACTCTAATCTCTGCATATACTTGCATGCATGTGAACACGTAAACCAACACTGCATTGAAGCAAATTCATGCACCAAGAACTATGTGTACACACACTTACGCACAAGTACACACAAACTCCCTAAAAGCTCACAAACGTGTGCTGTACTAGCTGCAAGTGGGTTTTGATCGTCCCACAACAGCAACCTTTGTTTTCACTAATTGGTGGCACCACCTAGCGGTGACACTGTAAATAAATCAGTTTTGTATTCAGACTTGTCAAAAGCTGTAGTTTCCTGATCTTTGCTTATAGATCATAATCTGAAACCATCCACTTAACTCTTCTCTGTTCCAAATTCTGGTCAAGAACATGTAAGGAATTTCTGCAACACATAGTGCAGATGGAAGCAGATCAATGGATGTATTGACTAAGGAAGGGCATTCCTGGGAAGCCCGATGGGGGTGCTGCCCCAGCAGAGCCACTCTAAGCCCCATGATAGACACCAGGGCTATGCATTAGGGTGAGGTTGGCACAGGCAGGAAGCAATTTTGGTGATGCTGGGAACTGCACAAGTGTCTGCTTGCAAATCAGTTAGCCAAGACTTAGCCCAATCTTTGGTTTGCACATAAAAGCAGAGACACTGGTCAGATGATTCCTAACCTGTACACTCACTTAGAGAAAGGAGACATTCCTCCAGCTAACCTTGAGCTGCCTCCATAAATCCTGAAAACAAAATTGTCCAGCATAGCAGCAAACTTCTCTCAAGAGCCCTCCCATGCATTAATCATGGCCAACTGGATGCCCCCACCTGGAAAACAAAACCATAAACAAGTGGGCCTGGAACCAATATGCTTGAAAATAATCTGCATAGTCTTTTCTAGAACCACTTCAAATTCCAATCCAAAACATAGATCTAGGTAGGTCCCTCTAAAGAAAAACTACTAGACACATGAAGAAAAGATATAAGGTATCGTATCTTTATTATGAGAGTTGCTAAAAGCCTGAAAACAGAGATAGTAAAATTTCCAAATTTATGTTCTAAATAATATTTGAAAAGTTAATTCATATACAAGTTTGGAAAAATATGCAAAATTTTACTTTCAAATCTAAAACCAAATCAAGAAAGACCACTTTGAGAACCTTTCCTATAACTCGGAAAAAGACCAAAGAAAGAAAGAAATGCCCAGGAAATGAAACACAGCTGGCCCTTAAACAACTGTGGGGGAACAGGGCACCAACCCCCACGCAGTTGAAAATCAACTTTGTAGGTGGCCTCCAAATCTGGGGTTCTGCACCTGAGTCAACAAAGCTTGGATTGTGTAGTACTGCAGTGTTTAGTACTGAAAAAACAATATGTGTAATGGATTCAGTTCAAACACATGTTGTCTGAGGGTCAGCTCCATACTTGTATAATAGACATTCCAGAAGTGGAGAACAGAACCTGTGGAGAAACAACTGTTAAAGAAATAAAGAAAATTTCCTATCTGAAGCATTGTCTTTTGATCAAAAGTTGCCCTGAGTACTAGGCAAGCTATATGAAGAGGCCAGGCCAAGCCAAACCAGCAAGGTATATCCAGGTGAAAATTGAATAGAAGTGTTATGTGAAAAAAATATATAACAAAGCAAAATGGTAGACCACTATGGAAACAGTTTAGCAGTTCCTTACAAAACTAAACACACTCTATCATCTGATCCAGTAATCACACTCCTTGGTATTTATCCAAAGGTAAAACGTATGTCCACTCAAACACCTGCACACGGACGTTTGTAGCAGCTGTATTCATAACTTCCAAAACTTGACAGCAACCAAGATACCCTTCAGTAGGTGAACGGATTGAAAAGCTGAGTATATCCAAACAGTGGAACATTATTCAGCTCTAGGAAAAATGAGCTGTCAAGTCATGAGTAGACACTGGAGGAATCTTAAATGTGTATTGCTAAGTGAAAGAGGACCATCTGAAAAAGCTACATACTATGTGATTCCAATTGTATAACATTCTGGAAAAGGCAAAACTATGGAGACAAAGAATCAGCGGTTGCCAGGAGGGAGTGAGGAGGTAGAATGTAAAGGATTTTTAGGTCGTAAAGGTAGAACGTAAGTAGAACGTAAAGGATTTTTAGGTCAAAGAAGCTATTATGTAGGTCATCATAATGTGGATATATGTCATTATACATTGGTAAACCGTTAGAATGTATAGCAGCAACAGTGAGCCCTGAAGTTACCCAGGGACTTTGGAACTCTGTCAATGTAGGTGCATCAATTGTAACAAACAGAGACGTTAATAGCAGGGAAGTCTGTCTGTAGCTGGGGCAGGAAGTATATGGAAACTCTCTCTACCTCCATTCAATTTTGCTGTGAATGTAATCTGCTCTAAAAAATAAAGTCTACTTTAAAGAAGAATAAGGAGGAAATTCCCTGGTGGTCCACTGGTTGAGAACCTAGCTGCCAATGTGGGGCACGTGGGTTCAGCCCCGGAACGATCTACATGCCGTGGAACAGCTAAACCCGTTGGCACAACTACTGAGCCCATGTGCTGCAACCACTGAAGATCTGCCCCTAAAACCTGTGCTCGGAAACAGCAGAAACCACTGCTAACAAGTCACCCACGCACCTCAACTAGAGAGGAGCCCCCACACGCTGCAATGAGAGAAAGCCAGCGTGCAGCAGTGAGCGCCCAGCATGGCCTTAAATAAATAAATACCATTTTAAAAATAATAAAAAAAGAATTAAGGGAATAATCCTAGAGACAGCAGGAACTGTTTAAACTATGTCAAAGATTAGAGAAAGAAAGAAACCTTTTAAAATTGTAAAATGTATATAATTTACTTTATACAACTAGAGTAAGGCTGAGACACTCACCATCACAGAACAAAAACACTGCAGGCAAACCTCAACACCCTAACAGTGAGTGACGTATCTGTACGCCCAGCAGAATACGGAAACACTGCAGGCAAACCTCAACACCCTAACAGTGAGTGACGTATCTGTACGCCCAGCAGAATATGGAAACACTGCAGACAAACCTCAACACCCTAACAGTGAGTGACGCATCTGTATGCCCAGCAGAATACGGAGAGACTAATACTCCGTACACAAGGAAAGTTTGTTCCAGGTAAGTCAGGTGGTTTATAATTTTAGAAATCTATTGTTGGAATTACTTAAATAAAGAGAAGAAAAAAGAAAACCATATAATCATCTCAACAGATGGCAAAAACACATTTGATAAAGTTCACTAGGCATTCCTGATAAATTTTGCAAATGAACAGAAAAATAGGATACTTTCTTAACATGATTGAAAAGAAAAATATCTCAGACCAATAGCCAATATCATGATTAATGGTAAATAAACACAGGCATTCCCATTAAAATCAGGAACAAGCAAGCATGCTACCTCTCACCACTTTTACTTAGCTTAGTATAGTTAAGTAAGAGCATAAAATAAAAGGTAGAAAATTTAAAAGAATATGCTGGAAAACTTCACAGTAACGAGAGTTTAATGAATAAAACTTTCAAATAAAAATACAAAAAGCAGTGACTTTCCTATATAACAGCAATAACTAATTCAAAAAGTCAGAGAATAAATACATCAGCAACAAAAATTATAAAATGTCTAGCAATAAAATTAGCAAGAGTACTTACTAATGGGCAGAAAAAAGACACCGTATTCCTGACGGCTGTGAAGGAAAACCCGAGTAACTGGAACAACACCTGTGTGTCTGACAAGGACAACCCCCTATTATAAGTCCATGCTAAGTGTGGGGAAAACCAGTCATGTGATCAACATTCACTGGGATCTGTTGGATTAGTTGTTATATGTGACAAAGGTAATTTTTTGCAACATATTAATGTGCTGTTTAATTTTGCCTTTCTAAACATGTGAACTTCCTACTTCATTGGGGCATCCATCTGGAGAGAGATTTAAATTATTACAGAAAGTTTACACAGAGGAGTTAACATGCAATCTCTGACATTTAAAGTAGGGCTTTGTCTTTCAGGCCAAGCCATTTTCCTGAGAGGATCTAAATCCTTTTTCCTCCCCCTTTCAGTATACTGAATGAAGAAACAAGCTGAGGACCCAGCCCATGAAGTTTCCCGATAATGCAGAAACCACCCCGTCCCACAAATAACAGCCAAGGAGCACAGGTGTGAAACTCTAAGGAAGATGAAGGCCGTGCTACCCAGGCCAGGCGAAGACTTGTCTCCTCTGTTTTTTTTTCAGTTGTGGAGGGATCTTTAGTCTCAGGGAGATCTTTAGTTCAGTGAGAACTCTCAGTTTCGGCATGTGGGATCTAGTTTCCTGATCAGGGATCAAACCCAGGGCCCTTGCATTGTGAGGTCAGAGTCTTAACCACTGGACCACAAGGGAAGGATAGACACAGCCCTTTTCCAACCATACCTTTGAACACACATGGGGTAATTGTGACCCCAGTCTTTGCTATGGGCCTTTTTGGTTTATCAAGCGCTTTCAGCAACACGGAAAATTACATAGCGTAGGTATGACAATTATTTCCCCTTTAGAGGTGAGGCAACCATGGCTCAGAGAGGTTAGCTATCTTGCCCAAGGTCACACAGCTTATAAGGGTCAGAGCAAGGATTGACTTCAGTGCATACACAAAGGGGGTAAAGAAGTTTCCATGAAAAGATACTTTAAAAAGCTAGGGCAGGGCTCAGGGAACCGACAGAGGACTAGAAAGCAACCCCAAGTGTTATGGTTTGAACTGGGTTCCCCAAAGAAGATACATTGAACCAGAACCTCAGAATGTAACCTTATTGGGAAATAGGGTCAGGAATTCCCTGGTGGTCCAGTGGTTTGGACATTGTGCTCTCACTGCCAAGGGCCAGGGTTTATTCCCTATCTGGGAACTAAAATCAAATGAGCCACATGGCTCAGCCAAAAAATAAAAAAGCAGTGCTTCATGGCAGGTATAATCAGCAAAGATTAGATTATCCTGGAGAAGAGTGGGCCGTTAATCCAATGAGTTGTGTCCTTACAGCGAGATACAGAGAACTATGCCCTATGACCATGGAGGCAGCAACTGGAGGGCTGTGCTGTGAGCTGGGGTCCCCCACCAGCCGCCAGAAGCTGCGAAGAGGGAAGATGGATTCTCCTGTCCAGGTTTCAGAGGGAGCTCAGCCCTGCTCTCACTTTATTTTGAACTGGTAGCCGTTTGAACTGTGGGAGAATACATTTCTATTCTTTAGAAAAACATATACAATAATATTGCTGAACGAGGTTTGTTTTGCCCAACGTGCGTGCTAAGTTGCTTCAGTCGTGTCCGATTCTTTGCGACCCCATGCACTGTAGCCCTGCCAAGCTCCTCTGTCCATGGGGGACAGAGTATTCTCCAGGCTAGAATACTGGAGTGGGTTGCCATGCCCTCCTCCGGGAGATTTTCCCAACCCAGGGATCGAACCCTCATCTCTAAGTCTCCGGCATTGGCAGGCAGGTTCTTTACCACTAGCGCCACCTCAGAAGCCCAGCGAAAATGCTGAGATGAGAAAATGCTGAGATTTGCAGCAAAGAGGTTTGTTTACAAGGCAGCCAACCATGGGGAACAGGTCTCAGGTGTGCTTGCTCAAGGCCAGGGGTTCGGGATAATTATGGGATAAAGAATAAAGCAACCGGGCTGGCTGAGGCTTGGGGGCGTGGGGAGCGTGCAGTAAGGTGATTGGGAAAAGGTGTGGTCACCAGCATTCCGCATAACTAAGCTACAGGTTCTAACATCCACAAATGGAGAGGCTTAGCACGATCTAAGGGAGGAGTTCTTGGCCCTCTAGAGTCAAGAGGTTACCCAGCGGAAACCCAGGTGGAGGCTCAATGGTCTGCCCCGGTCCTAACTGACTCAGCTTGAACTAGACACAGCTGACTTCAAGTTCCTGGGAAACAACTCAGGCAAACATCTTGTTTGGGCCACTTTCTGCTTACCAGTCTTAAAACAACCTTGCTTATTGAAGGCAGGTGGAATGGATATGACTGATAAGACCCGGGCTTTCAGGAGTTCCTGCCCCCACATCCAGGAAGAGGATATGGTTCCAAGATCCCCGCCTCCAGCAGATGCCTAAAACCATGGATAGTACTGAACCTTATATATACTATATCTTTTCCTGTACATTTGTACCTGTGATAAAGTCTAATTCATAAATTAGGCACAGTAAGAGATCAACAATAACTAATAATAGAACTAACAATATACTAATATATACTAAATACATAAATATAATATAAAAAATTACGTAAATGTACTTCTCTCTCTCTCTCTCTCTCTCTCTCTCTCTCTCTCCCCCCACACACACGCACACACACACAATCTTATTGTTCTGTACTTATTGTTCTGTACCCGTCTTGTGATGACAGGAGATGATATAGTGCCTTTGATGAGATGAAGTGAGGGGAATGATGCAGGCACTGTGATACGGTGTTAGGCTACCAAGGACCTGACTGCTCTAGCTGATTTCTGTTTCTTTCTTCACAATTTCACAGAGAGAAGATTCTTCCGTGTGTCGTAGATCTCTGCAACTCAGCATACGATTTTTTTCTTTCCTTACTAAGAGTAGCTTTTATCTTTTCACTTCAAGGAAGCATTGTATGGCCTCTCTTTGGTGCATCTGAATTGCCAGCATCACTAGTCTTGCACTTCAGAGCCATTATTAAGTAAAATAAGATACTTGATCATAAGCACTGCTGTCCCAGACAGTCAATCTGAATAACCTAGATGGCTACTAAGTGCCTTATGGCCCTGACAAGATTTTATCCTCTTATGACAGCAGCATTCAATTTAAAACATGAATTGTTTATTTCTGGAATTTTCCATCTAATATTTTTGGACCTCATTTGACCACATGTAACTGAAACCATAGAAAGCAACACCACAGATAAGGTATATACTGTATACCTTCTAATACTGTAATTGTTACTTAGACTTTTGTTCATTTATTTAATTACCATTCATGGAGCCAGGCCCTGTGTTTGGTGCTGAGGCTAGGGAGAAGACAGACACAGCCCTTGCCCTCTAGGAGCTTGTTACCTTGAATGGGAGACAGAAATATAAATGATTACGAGGTACCAGGCAATTAATTTCTGGAACCCGAGTGTTTTCAAGGCCCCAGGAAAGTGCAAAGGAGAGGGTCATTTATAAGCAATAAACCCCTTTCCCTTTCCTCTCCAACCCACTATTTTAATACACGTTTAAACTTCTCTCACTTAATCCTCACAATTCCATTATTCCATGTCACATCTCAGGCCTACAGAACTAACGCACTTGCTCTGGGTCACACAGCTAGGAAATGGCAGAGCCAGAATCAAGTCCAGGCCTGCCTGACCCCAGAGCTTACATTGAATCCCTGGGGGCACTGTGCTAGACTGAGATGGAACTCATTAAGGCATGATGCCTCCCTCAGAAATAGAAATCCTGCCTCTGGTGATCCACAGAAAAGGAAAAGGAGGACAGGAGAGGGTGACAGAGAGGGAAAAGGAAGACTCTTTCAAGGACTTTTGCCCTAAAAATTGGAAAAACCTGCCACAAAGCAACTGAACATGGGCACCAGAACTACTGAGATTGTGCTCTAGAGTCTGTGCTCTGCAAGAAGAAAAGCTACCAACGTGAGAAGCCTGCACCCTGCAACGAAGAGCAGCGCCCACTCGCCGCGACTAGAGAAAGCCCGTGCACAGCAGTGAAGCCCCAGGATAGCTATAATAATAAGTAAGTAAGTAAACGATAACAGGGACTTCCCCGGTGGTCCAGTGGTTGAGACACCATGCTTCCACCGCAGGGGGTACAGGTTCAATCCCTAGTGAGGGAGCTAAGATCCTGCATGCCATGTGGCATGGCCAAAAAGTGGAAGAAACAAGTAGGCAATAAAGAAAAAAAAAAAAAAGATGGTTGGATAGATGGATTGAGCAAATGTTAGCAGGCGGCTAACAACTGTGGACACTGAACTTTTAAGTACATGGCTATTTACAATTTTTTTCAATTCTATGTGTTTGAAAATATTCACACACACGCAGATGTTGGAGGCAGGGGAAATTAAGCAATAGTTGAAGGGGCAGTGGGAGAATAGAGTTTCCTAGCACTGTCCCATATGGTGGCTGCGAGCACATAACATAAACTATGGCTAGTCTGAGTTGAGAGCGTCTATATAAGTAGTTTAGACATCAAAAACTTAATACACAAAAAATGGAAACTAGCTCATGATTAATTTTTATCTATGTTTATATGTTGAAATGATCATTTTGATATATTGGGTTAAATAAGATGTTATTGGACTAATTTCACCTATTTATTTTTACATTTTTAATCCCACTACAAAAATGACATATGCAGCTCACATCACACTTTGACTGGACAGAGCCTTCTAGAGCATCCTGTCACCACTGGTCCTGGTCCTTAGTTCACCCACACCTGCTCTGGACCAAGCCTTGCACCAGGGGAGCTGAATCAAACCCAGTCACAGACTCAGCTGAAGGTTGCAGTCCTCGGGACAAGCCAACACAGATTGGAAAACATCAGATAATTTCACGATTTCAGCATTTTAGGAATCTCAGTGACTTCCCTGCTTGTAGGTGTCCATTTGGTGCCTTTTGGATTCTATTTGGGGGCAGAATCTTCCTAGAGAACATTTGGAAATTATGTGGGGGTATGAGCAGTCGTCAAGTTGACCAGGGTGGTGGTCAGCATGTCACATGTAGGATGTAGGATAGTAATTACCGCAGTGACCGAGATAGGCCAGAAAGAAGTTTTCTATCCACAACACCAGTAGGGTACCTGCTGAGAAAGCCAGAAGAAAGAGTGACAGACCTCTTTCTGCCCTCTGGATAAGGACTCTGAGGCCTGTTCTCCAAACCACAGAGCGCAGCACCATTATTTCTGTGGTGGCAAGAACAAGGAACTTCACATTAACTTCATTAACTTCATTAACTTCACTGATTCACATTAATCCAATTCCTGTCTCCTTAAGGGTAGGGAAAACACCCGGGGATAGTCAAGGATGCCCAAGGGCTTGGCTCCCAGCAGGAAACCTGTCTGATTATAAAGACTGCCAATAGACAGCGTTCAATTATCCCAGCCTAATTAGCCTTCTGAGAGCCTGTCTCCAGAGTCAGGGCACCACCTCCAGCATCAGCCCTGAGATGCCACAGGCACAGAACATTTCTGGAGTGGTGCCCGGGGATAGGGAGTCATCCTTTTGGTCTGCTCTCAGGGGCTGGAGCTATGGGAGATGCGGAGTGTGGAGGGTCCCACGTAACCCAGGTTGAAGGACATGGAGTCTCAACATTCCACAGACCACAGCGGGCCTTAGTTGAGGAACAGGTAGGTAAAGGTCGAAGGACTCAGAGGGAGAGGGAGAATCACAGCCAGCTTTGGAGAAGCTCAGAAATCCTTCATAGGGACTGCTCTGAAGGTCCAGGGGTTACGACTCCTAGCTTTCACTGCAGGGAGCATGGGTTTGACCCCTGGTCAGGGAACTAAGATCCCACATGCCATGTGTTGTGGCCAAAAAAAGTAAAAAAGGAAGAAATCCGTTCTTAGAAGAAGGAGCAGAAGTCCAGACAAGAGATGACAAGTGCTTGCATTAGGGCAGTATTAGGGAGAGGAACATATGAACAGATTTAAGGCATATTTTTGAGAGGACATTCTAACTCTTTGATGTGGAGAATTAAGAAGGAGTCAAGTATATCTCTTAAGTATCTGGAATGACCTACTGAGTGGTGAATCGGGCAGGAATAACTTCAAGAAACTTGCTAGTGAAGGGAAGAGAGAGAGATGAGGCGGCAGCTGGAGGAAAAAAAATATGTCAAAGCAGGTTTTATTTTAAAGATACAACAAGGTTAAGCTTTATGCTCTCAGCGGGGTCACTAAGGGAGAAGAGTAACTCATGAATGAGGTTCCTGAGAAAGAGAAGGACTAGGACCAGGGATAGGATCAAGTGGGATGTTTTTAGATTGAGTCCCTGTCTCAGGGTCTGATGTCATGGGCCCCGGCAACTAGATACTTGAACTGATTCCCCCTTTGGCTTCCTTCCTCTTGCTCCCTGCCCACATTTTTTTTTTTTTTTTTAATTTAAGGTTTGTGCTATATATTATAAAAGTCTAAAAAAGCAAAAGGATAGAAAAAGATATGTTAATCAAATGTTAAGCAAAAGAAAGATGGTATAATATTAATAACAGACAAGATAAAATTTTGAAGCAAAAATGATTACTTAAAAGGATTTCTTGTTGTTCAGTCATGTCTCACTCTTTTGCGACACCACAGACTGTAGCTCACCAGGGTCCTCTATCCACAGGGTTTTCTGGGCAAAATTACTGGAGCGGGTTGCCATTTCTTCCTCCAGAGGATCTTCCAAACCCAGAAACTGAACCCAGGTCTCCATGTCTCCTGCATTGCAGGCAGATTCTTTACCGCTTTACTGGGGAAGCCTGAAGAGGATCTCTACATACACACCAAAGAGTGTTTTCTGGGGACTTCCCTGGCGGTCCAGTGATAAAGAATCTGCCTTCCAGCGCAGGGGATGCAGTTTCAATCCTTGACCAGGAACTAAGATCCCACATGCCGTGGGCAACTAAGCCTGAGTGCTGCAATTAAGACCCGACACAGTCAAACAAATAGAAATTAATATTAAAAAATTATTTTCACCAGCAGGATATACCAATTCCATTCTTGTGTGTACCTGATGACGTAGTCTCAAAATATATAAATTAAAAATTTATAGAACTGTAACCAGAATTGATAAATTCATAACGAAGAAAATGGTTCTAGCATATATATGTAGGTAACTGACATATGAAGCTGACAAAACAATCAGTAGGGATTTAGATTTGAACAAAGGAATTATAAAACTTGATAAAATGGACATATATAAAAACACTGCCCTCAACAGAGAAGACACATTATTTTCAAACACTCAGATAGTATTTATGAAAAACGTTCAGAGAGTAGGTCATAACACAAATCACAACAGATTTTAGATAAACAGATATCATATATACCACATTTGCTGACTACAATGAAATTAATTTTTATAATGAAATTAAATTAGAAATCAAGCTGAGATCAACTGTAAAAGTTAGAAAGATTTACCTAAAAACTTCCATTTGCTTGGAAATTAAGAAATATACTTCTATAATAACTAGAAATAATAATAGTAAAAATTAGAAATTATTTAGAACCAGACAAAAACAAAAATAGTATATATCAAAACTTGTGGCATGAAAAGAAAAGAGCATTTATATTAGAGAAAAGGAAGAAAGTCTGTAATTTAATGATATTTTATTTTATTTTTTTTAATGATATTTTAAAAATGAGAAAAAAGAAGCCCAAAGTTAGCAGAAGAAAGAAAATAATGGAGATTAGAGCAGAAATAAATCAGTGAATTAAAAAACTATAGAAAAAGTCAACAAAACCAAGTTAATTTTTTTACTAATAGAACTAAGGAAAAAGTAGAGAAAAGACTCAAATAAATCAGAAATGAAAGAGACATTGCAAGAGATCACTCAGAAATAAAAAGGAGTATTAACAATTGTTATGAATAATTGAACACAAAAATTTAATAACCTAGAAGAAATGGATGCATTCCTAGAAACCTACCAAAACTTAATTGAGAAGAAATTTGAAAGCCAGAATAGACCAATAACAAATAAGGAAACTGAATCAGTAACCAAAAAATTCCAACAAGAAAGTCCAGGACTAGTTGACTTCACAGGTGAAAACTACTAAACACTTGAAGAAGAATTCAAACCAATCCTTCTAAAACTCTTCCAAAAAGAAAAAACTAGAAGCAGCAGGAGCCCTTACAGACTCATGTTATGAGGCCAACATCACCCTGATACCAAAGTCAGGCAAAGTCACCACTAGGCTGGTGCCAAAGACTCAGGATCTTACTTTCTGGACCAAAGTTGGGACATAGTTTTCTGAATTGTGAATTTGTTGATGTGAAAAGCCATCCAGATTTATAAAAGTGAAATTATATTTGAGGGATTACTCTCATTGAAAATGGCATAAAGATAAATATAAAGCTTAAAGAAAGAACATGTCAGTGAACAGACGGCTGGATTCTAAGAGAATAAATTGCTTTAATACAGATTTGTTCTCTTCTCTCAGAGTCTCCAAGCCGTAAGAAGCTAGCAAAGCCCAAGGTGGCCAGATAAAGAGCCACAGAGCTGGGGCACACGAATTTTATTTCTACCAGATTCTTAGATCTATCATTCTACTGCCATAGAGATCGCCTGGGCCTGAGCCCTGCAATTCAAGGTGTCACTGCCACGCCGACTCCCCAGCCCCAGAAGTCCGGAAGAATGGCCTGATGCCCACCAGGTGGAGCCCAGGAGCTGGAGCCCGGTCAATCCTAAACGGACAAGAATGAAGTATCACGAGGAAGATGGGTGTATCTCAGAAATACAAGGAGAGTTCAGCATGGGAACCATATGGATGGGAATCACTTCATTAACAGGTTACAAAAGAGCTATGTGATCAGTTCACAGTAAAAGACCGGATTGATGGAGAGACAATGTTTCTGAAGGGCTTCCGTCGTGGCTCAGTGGTAAAGAATCCGACTGCAGTGTAGGAGATGCGGGTTGATTCCCGGGTCGGGAAGGTCCCCTGGAGGAAAGCATGGCCACCCACTCCAGTATTCTTGTCTGGAGAATCCCCAGGGGCAGAGGAGCCTGGTGAGCTGCAGCCCTCGGGGTCACGGAGAGTGGGACACGGTGAAGCAACTGGGCAGCAGTGTTCCTAAAGGGGGAGCTGGATTTCACGAAAATTCACTTTTGCCCCCAAGTTAGTCGATAAATGAAAGGCAAGATCTCAGAATTTTTATGAAATTTGGCAAGCTTATTGCAAAATTTTTCTGGAAAAGAAAATTTGCAAGAATAGCCAATATATTATTGAATAGGCTAGTAAGAGAAAATTTGCCCTAAAGGACATCAGTACACTCTACAAATCTATAGTAACTGAACAGTGTGTATGGGGACAGTAAAAAAAAAAACAATAAAATTTCTTTAAAACAAAACAGTGAGTCTAGAAAGAGACTCATACATGTATGAGAAATTAGTATTGATAAAAATAGCATTTTTAAATATTGAGAAAAGGATAACTTTTACAATAAATTCTGTTGGGGCGTGTAAACAAACTTACCCTATCTTGCAAGTAAATAACTAGATAAATAAATCCAGATAAAATAAGAGTGAAATTAAAAAACAAAACTTTTTAAAAGTACTAGGATAAAATATAGAAAAGAAAATGTATTTAAAAGTTTGGAGATATGAAGCAAGAGAAAGAAATTTAGTTACCCCAAATCATTTAACTTCTGTATAACAAAAGGCACCATAAACAAACAAAAAGGCCAAGTGACAGAAAACATTCGCCACACATATAATAAACAAAGGATATCGTAGACAATACATAAGGGAATCTTAGAAATCAGTAGTCTTCAAAATTAGAAGAATGGGCATAAAATATGAAGACAATTAACAAAAGGAAAATATTTAACAGCAAAAGTCGATGTATAAAATTATGTTTAACAGGATTAGTAACAAGAAAAATGCAAAGTAAACAATTATATCCATTTTCACCCATCATAATTGTAAATGTCTATATTGTGATTTGTTACAAAGCAAGCTTCACACATTAAAGAAAGACAGAAGTTTTTTTTTTTTAAAGACCCAAATAGAACTTTTAAAGATGAAAAATACTGAGATAAAAATTATATTAGATGACTCAGTGCAACCTAATACCCTTAACTGGCTTCAGAAAATAAAAATGACATTAGTGGGAAATTGGTGAAGTTTGGATAAAACCTGTAGTTTAACTGTATTGTATTAGTGTTAATTTCTTAGTTTTGATAGATGTACTATGCTTATATAAGGTGTTAACATTAGAGAAAGCTTGGTGAAGGGTATATAGGAAACCTAGGTACTGTTCTGGAATTCTTCTGCCAACTAAAAAATTGTATAGGTTTCTTTTTAATAATTGAGTGGGATTAATGGCAGACCAAAATCTGCAGAACAAAATATTTGGTTAACCTGATGACATAGCAATATAAACTGTCTAAAATAAAACATAGAGAGGAAAAAAACTGAAAAAGAAAAGAAAGAGCAGAGTATCAGTGAGCTTTGGGACAACTTCAAGCGCCCTAAGATAAGAACAACTGGGGAAATGGTGGACAGAATAAATAATGTAAAAAACTAATGGTTGAAATTTTTCCAAATATGATGAAGACTACCAATCCACAGATCCAAAAATCTCAACAAGCCTCAAGCAGAAGAAACATGAAAACACCTACACCAAAGCATATCATAATCAAACTGCTTAAAACCAATGATAAAACAAAATATTAAAAGCAGCCAGAGAAAAAGACACATTATGCAAAGGCACAAATATAAGGATGGCAGTAGACTTCTTTCTAGAAACCATGTAGGCCAGACAGTTGTGAAACATCTTTAAAATAGAGGGGCGGAGCAGTTGGGGAGAAAATACCATCAGAATTATGTACCAAGCAAGACTACTTCTCAAAAATGAAGGCAAAATAAAAATATTTTCAGATACACAGACATTGAAATACTTTATCATCAGTAGATCATATCTATAAGAATGTTAAAAGAATTCCTTCAAGTAAAAGAAAAGTGATACCAGAAAGAAACCTAGATCGATACAAAGCAATTAAGAGACCTGGAAGTGTAAAATAAATATAATATAAAAGATTTTTATATTATATATAAATAAATATAAAATATTTTTATATTATATATAAACATAGCAGTTTTTTCTCTAATTTTTAAACTTCTTTTAAAAATAGTCGATTATCTGAAGCAAAAGTAGTATAGTATTGCAGGATACATAACATATGTGAAGTGAAAATATATGACAATAGCTCAAAACTCAAGAGAGAGGAAATAAAAGTGCATTGTTAAAAGGTTTATATACTATTGGTAAAGTGGTACAGTATTAATTAAAGCTAAACTGATAGGTTATACTTAAAGCAACCACTAAAAATAAATGATAACTAGCATGCTGCTTCGGGGCTTCCCAGGTGGCACAGTGGTAAAGAACTCACCTGCCAGTGCAGGAGATAAAAGAGATGCAGACTCAAAGTTTGGGTTGGGAAGATAAAAGAGATGCAGACTCAAAGTTTGGGTTGGGAAGATAAAAGAGATGCAGACTCAAAGTTTGGGTTGAGAAGATCCCCTGGAGTAGGAAATGACAACCTGCTCCAGTATTCTTGCCTGGGAAATTTCATTGCCAGAGAAGCCTTGTGGGTTACAGTCCATAGCGTTGCAAAGAGTCAGACATGACTGACTAAACACACACACCCCCCACATGCCAATACAGGGGACAAAATGAAGTCATAATGAACACTCAGTTAATCCAGAAGAATACAGAATAAAATTTAGAAGGGAGAAAACCAGACGGGACAACAGATAATAAAAAGCAAGATGGAAGATTTAAACTCAACCATATTCATAATCATTTTAAATGTAAATGGTCTAAACATCCCAATTAAGAAGCAGAGGTTGTCAGATTGAATTTTTAAAGATCCAAATCTATCGTAATAGTGTATAAAGTAGATTTTAAAGAATATTAACAATGATAAAGGGCTTTCCTGGTGGCTCAGTGGTAAAGTACCTGCCTGCTAGTGGAGGACACCTGGGTTCGATTCCTGGGTTGAGAAGATCCCCTGGAGAAGGAGATGGCAACCAACCCCAGTATACTTGCCTGGAGCATCCCATGGACGGAGGAGCCTGGTGAGCTACAGTCCGTGGGGTCACAAAAGAGTTGGAAATAACTTAGCAACTAAACAACAACAGTGATAAAGAGAGTCATTTGAAAATGACAAAGGGATCAATTCATCAAGTGTACATAACAATCCTAACAGTTCATGGATCTAATGATAGAACTTCAAAATAAATGAAGCAAATACTAACAGAACAGAAAGAGAAACAGACAAATCTATCATTACAGCTGTAGATTTCGTCACCACTTCTTCAATAATTGAAAAAAAAATAGAAAATGAGGAAGGACAGAAAAGATTTGAACAACACTCTCCACTAACTTGATATTTATAAAACACTTTACCCAGTAACAGCAGGATACACACTTTTTTTTCAAAATGCATAGAAATTTACATGGGGCAGGGCAGGCCACCAATATTTCTCATCCCCTCCAACTCTGAGTCACAGAGGATAAATTTATAGTCAGTGCAGCTGAGAAGCTGGGGGCTCCCTTTCTCCCCAGAGTCCCCTCTCGTAGGGTGGAGGCTCTATACCAGATGGAGCAGCAGAGAATACTTGGGCTCCAATCTCACTCACCCCAGCTTTCAGGGTGCTGGGAGAGACAAGCTAAGATGACAAGAGGCTACTACCTACTACTCTTCACCCAGCACCCAGAGCAGTAGCTCAGAGACTTCATCCACGGGAAGAGGACATCTGTAAGAAGGGAAAATTCCAAAGTTTCTTCAGAGGAACTGACTCCATCTGAAACAGAGTGAGTAGAAGGTTAATCCTAAACATGCCCCAGGAAACAGCACACAGTAATGCAAAGACAACCCAATTTTAAAATGGGCAAAGGGTCTGAATAACTGTTTCCCCAGAAAAGATATATAAATGGCCAATATGCATGTGAAAAATGCTCTACATCACTTGTCATCAAGGAAATGCAAACCGCAATGAGACCACACCCACTAGGATGGTTATAACCAAAAAGGCAGATAATAACAAGTGTTCATGAGGTTCTGGAGAAATTGGAACCCTCATAGGTTGCTAATGGGATGTAAAATGGTGCAGTCATTTTGGAAAACAGTCTGACAATTCCTCAAAAGGTTAAGGAGAGTTATCACATGACCCAGCAATCCCACTCTTAGATATGTACCCAAGGAAATGAAAACATACATCCATACAAAAACTTGCCTTATGTGAATGTTCATAGTGGTAATATCCATAACAGTCAAAAAGTGGGAACTCAATGTCCTTCAACTGATGAATACATGAACGAAAACATCCATTGCCATAGACAATATTGTGTCCTCCAAATAGTCACATGTTGTGATCCTAACCCTAATGTGATCAGAGGAGGTGGGGCCTTTGGGAGATGATTAAGTCATAAGGGTTGAGCCCTCATGAGTGGGATTAGTACTTTTATAAAATAGACCCCAGAAATGTAAAGTGATGCAGCCACTATGGAAAACAGTATGGAGGTTCCTCAAAAACTAGAGTTGCCGCATGACCTGACAATCCCACTCCGGGGCACATATCTAGACAAAACTATATACAATTTGAAAAGATTCCAATCTTCATCGCAGCACGATTTATAACAGCCACGCCTCCACAACTATGAAAAATAGATTTCTGTTGCTTATAAGCTGCCTAGTCTACGGTATTCTGTTCTACCAGCCCAAATAGAGGAAGATATATACATACCATGGAATTTTATCAAGAAATTAAGTACTGATACATGCTATACAATGTAGCTCAACCTTAAAAGCATTACGCTGTTAATATATGAAAGAAATCAGTCACAAAGGAACACATATCATATGATTTCATTTATATAAAATAACCAGAATAGAATTATATATAGAGAAAGTAGATTAGTGGTGGCCTAGGGCCAGAAGAAGCTTGAGTAGAAATGGGGTGTGACTGTTAATGAGGACAGAGTTTCCCTTAAAGGTGAAACTGCATATCAATTGTTCATTCACTCTCTCCATTCTCTTTAAATGTATCCACCAAGAGTGGCCTATACATTGACTTAATTGTGCACCCATCCATCCATCCATTCATTTATTGATCCTGCAAACATTCACGGCCCATTCTGAGGACTCTTGTGAGGGTGGATTCCTGGCCCCGAGCTACCTCCTCCAACTTTTCTACACCAATTAATATCTCTAAGTAGACTCTGTGTAATTGGGTCTTTGGGGCATCATCCCTGAAGCACCCTAAAGTTTCTAAGCTGGGCGAATTTCCCCTTCTGCCTCTAAATTGCCTTGGGGATGGTGCAGTCCCCCGGTGCAGGGAGCTTTGAAAGGACCCTGCTCTCCGGGAGGCTGTCGGCCAGCATGGAGCTGGGAGCGGCGTGGTCAGGCAGTCCCTGGCTGCTGAGAGTCAACCACCGGGCACCCTGCTCAGCCTTGAACCCAGCAGAATGTCCCAGTTCTGTCCAACCCGACACACTTCAGAGAAGGCGCTGAATTCTAAGTGCTTGGTCTACTTCTCCCAAATTCTAAGAGCTCCGCTTAACTGTATCACATTGCAAGCACTTCACTAAACTCTACGAAAGCCTAGGTGTGTCTTCCTAGTTTGGAAAGCTCCATCAGTGTGAAACTCCGGGTCCTGTCCACTGAGGTTCCGTGCAGAGAGGAGGCGCAGACCTGCTTCTTGGACCTGTGTTCTCCTGACTACAGCCAGTGAAGGTTCCTGGTCTCAGAAACATCTTCCAGGGAACAAGGCACATGGATCTGGAAGAGGCTGAAGGTAAGTAAAACAATGCTGACATGGGGCAGAGGAAGGGGCTGGGATCAGGAGCCCCGGGGAACTCCTGCAGCCTTGGTTTCCCCTCTAACTCACTGTGCAGCACTGGGCAAGCCCCTCCTTCTCTGAGCTTCATTTCTCCCACACCTAACAAGGGGTGGTCTTGCTGATCTGCAGGCCCCCTCCCAGTTCAGACAGGTGTCATCCAGGCTAGGAACAGCTTGGAGTGAGCGGCCAGCTGCTCTCTCCCAATGTGTCTTAGCCGCAGGAAGTGGCAATGGGACAGGAAGAAGCTGGCTGTGCCCAGGCTGGGGGCTTCAACTTGGCCTTGAGAATCTGGGTGAGGAGGGGAGAGGGCGACCTCCCTGCAGGCTGGTGGGGCTAAGCAACCGGCTGGAAGCCAGGGAGGAAGGTGAGCACCATCCTCCAGGTGCACACCCACGGCAGTGATGCATACAGGACAGAGGGCTTGGGTGGCCTGGGAGAGGATCAAGGGAGGCTCTCCAGGGGAAGTGGCACTTGAACTGGTTTTCAGAGAGCATTTGGCCAGAAGATACGCAGAAAGACACTGTGGGCTCTGCAAACGAAGCTCCCTGGCCCAGCTCTGGGAACCAGTGTCCCACAGCCTGCAGCCACATCCCTCGTCCTGGCTCTTCTCGGCCCCCAGTCTAGGAGAGAAGGCTGAACAGCTCAGATTCTCAGGTTCTCAGCACTCAGGCCGGAAGGCAGATGAAGCTCGGAGCAGGCTGCTCACCATGTCCCGGGCCCGAGCTCTCTTTGTCCTCAGGGTTCATCCCAGGCAGAGATTGCTTCCCAGCCGCAGGGCTGCTGCTTCCCCCGTGATACTCCCAGGGCCCCCGCCTGGTCACAGACCCCCTCTGTCCTACCTGTTCCTCTGAAGCTCTGGCCACGGGTCTAAGGGCTTGCTCTACTGGGGGTGTGTGTGTGTGTGTGTGTGTGTGTGTGTGTGTGTGAAAGAGAACAAGAGTGAGTGCCTGCCGCACATACACTCGAGCCGGGACTGTGCATGCACACACATGAGCCCGCTGTGGTGTGTATCCTCACAGGTGAAGTGTGCATCTGGCTGCCAGTCGCGTGTTTGGGCGTACAGGCAGGCAGTTGCCCGGGTGGCGACCTGTGTGTGTGTATGTAGATTCTGACAGGTGTATCTGCAGCCACTGACCGCAGACAGCTGCCAGTGCCTTTAGGGGATAAGGTATGTGGTCCACCGAACTATGCGAAGGAGGAGGCTATGGCCTGAACCAGCCGCCGGGCCTGCAGCACAGTGCCCACCGCCTCTGTGCCCCCCAACCCTGGCACGGCCCCTGCTGCCACTGGTACTCCGTCCAGGGTGCCTCTCCAGGAAGCCAGCCTGGAGTTTCCCTGCTGAAACTTGAAGGGAGCTCACAGCTCACGCTCTCCTGACCCTGCAACGGCTCTAGACACAGTCAAACTGAGGCAAGACCTTCTATCTGAGATGCCAGGGCAAGGCCAGTGCTCTTTTTGCTGCAGAAAGGCCCCTCCGCCCCCGAGGCAGCACGCAAAGCTCGGGACCCTGCATCTATGCATGTGAGCGCATAGTCGACAGGGGCCCCAGCCCTGTGGTGGAGGAGGCCCAGGGAGACCCAGAGAGAGTCCACATCAGGAAGGATTTTGTGATGCTTCGAGTGGCCTGACAGCAAAAAGAAAAGTGTGTCTAAGGGAGTCATCTTCCCGTCACTAGAGGCATCACACAGAAGCAGGATGAGGCTCAGGTAGGAACTGGAGAGGATTTTTACCGGGGGATGGTTGCGGCTTCCTGGCCTTGGGGCACACGTGTTCCCATTCCTTCCCCTAATGCCTAGCACCATGTCTGGAGTATGATAGAAACTCAATCCCTTCTCGATTCTGAAAGGAATAAACATGGTAGGTCTAACAGAAGGAAATTGTCTCCTGCAAGGGCAGCGTTGAGGAACCTGTACCCAACCCAGACCCAGGCTTGGACAGTGTGTCCCATGGGTTCCAAGAGCCTGAAACACTAGGGAAAGTTCAAGTTCTGCTCCTTAGCTTGTGAGAAGATTGGGAGTAGGGGGAGACTGTCAGGAGAAAGATGTCCATCTAGGGTGATGAAAGAACAACCAACATTTGGGGTTTAACAGAAGCAAACTTCTGCCGTGAGCTCCGTACAGCTGTCATGCTGCTGGGAGAACAGGATTTTAGACTCATCTCGCCAGGAACCCACTGCCCAGCCTCAGTTTCCCTACTTGCACAAGGGGAGCTCCAATGGATTAATCTCTCAGGGCTTATTCCAATTTGATGCCTAGGACTTCATGAAGCCCAAGCAGCCCTGGCTCAGGTTAAGAGAAAATAGGAGGTGGGCTGAAAGGTCCATCAAATTGTCATTCAAAAACACATCAGTAGTCAGTTCAGTTGCTCAATCGTGTCCAACTCTTTGCGACCCCATGGACTGCAGCATGCCAGGCTTCCCTGTCCATCATCAACTCCCAGAGCCGGGTCAAACTCGTGTCTGTTGAGTCAGTGGTGCCATCCAACCATCTCATCATCTGTCTTCCTCTTCTCCTCCCGCCTTCACTCTTTCCCAGCATCAGGGTCTTTTCTAATGAGTCAGCTCTTTGCATTAGGTGGTCAGAGTATTGGAGCTTCAGCTTCAGCATCAGTCCTTCCAACGAATATGGTGAAGATCGATTCTGAAGGTCAGTCCGCGGTAGCTGATGAAGCAGGACCTCTGGGCGCCCAGGTGGATGAGCCCCTGATGAGCTCAGAGGCCAGCAGCCCCTCCAATGCAAAGTACAATGTGTGCTTCATGCATGGAGACCAGAGCTGAGTGCAGAGGCAAGTCAGAGTTCTGCAGGCTGGGGGATGAGTGAGACAGGCACCTCCATCAGTGGGAGCAATGAGATGCAGCTCAAGGCTTCCTGAAAGCCAGGAGGACCCTCAGAGACCATCTGGGCCAGTGAGTCTCAAAGTGCGGTCCCCTGACCAACAGAACAGCATCACTCAGACTTAATGAGATAGAAACTGTTTTCACAGACTTTCCAGGTGATTCTCGTGTAATCTTTACAGGGGATTCTAAGATTTGAAGACCTTCCATCCAGCCCATGGTTCCCGAAACGATGCTGCAAGAATACTTATTTGCAGAAGGTTAATGGGTGCTCTGTAAAGGGGGGATCTATGGTCAAATAAGTTTGGAAACTACCTACTCTCTACATCACTTTCAGAAAGTCACAAATCACAGTGGTGTGTTAATGACTCTGAGTAGTTCTGCAGTAAATTATTTACTTTTGATTAATCCAACATTGTTTCAAATTGCTTTTTCAGATTGCCCACATTTCCATTAACACTCTCTTAGAGAAATTCTGACCCACCTCAATCCTTATTTTTCACATGGATCTATTGAAAACTGGAAGAAGTGTGGGGACTGCCCAAAGTCTCAGAGAGAAACTGGGTCAGGGCTCAAAAAGGCCCTAGCAATACGCTTCACCCCTAAAGAGACTCTGCGGGCTCCCCGCCACCCTGCACCCTCTTTCCCTGCCTCCCAGCCATGCATCCCGCCAGAGCTTTGAGATATGGAGCCCGTCAACAGCACAGACGTGTCTGAGTTCTTCCTGAAAGGATTTTCAGGTTACCCTGCCCTGGAGCACCTGCTCTTCCCTCTGTGCTCAGCCATGTACCTGGTGACCCTGCTGGGGAACACAGGCATCGTGGCAGTCAGCGTGCTGGAGGCCCGCCTGCACACACCCATGTACTTCTTCCTGGGCAACCTCGCCATCCTGGACATCTGCTACACGTCCACTTTTGTGCCCCTGATGCTCGTCCACCTGCTGTCAGCGCAGAAGACCATCTCCTTTCTTGGCTGCGCACTGCAGATGTGTCTGAGTCTGTCGACAGGCTCCACAGAGTGTCTGCTGCTCGCCATCATGGCCTACGACCGCTACCTGGCCGTCTGCCGGCCGCTTAGGTACCCCGTGCTGATGAGCCGCCGGCTCTGCTGCTTGCTGGCGGGAGCCGCCTGGGTCCTCTGTCTCCTCAAGTCGGTGACTGAGACAGTGATCGCCATGAGGCTGCCCTTCTGTGGCCACCGGGTGGTCAGCCACTTCACCTGCGAGATCCTGGCAGTCCTGAAGCTGGCCTGCGCTGACACGTCCATCAGTGAGGCCTTCCTGCTGGTGGGCGCCATCCTGCTGCTGCCCGTGCCCCTGGCCTTCATCTGCCTGTCCTACACGCTCATCCTGGCCACCACCCTGAGGGTGCCCTCGGCCGCCGGGCGCCGCAAAGCCTTCTCTACGTGTTCAGCACACCTGGCCGTGGTCATGCTTTTCTACAGCACCGTGATCTTCATGTACATGAAACCCAAGAGCAAGGAGGCCCGTGTCTCTGACGAGGTCTTCACGGTCCTCTATGCTGTGGTCACACCCATGCTGAACCCCATCATCTACAGCCTGAGAAATAAGGAGGTGAAGGAGGCCGCCAGGAAGGTGTGGGGCAGGATGCAGGCCTCTAGGTGAGGGAGGCCAGGGCTCCTGCAGGTTAGCAGGTCAGGTCTGCCTTCGCCTACAGAGAGGGTGGATAGGGCGCAGGGTTGGGGGTCTGGAATCTTCAACCCAGAAAGGCAGCACCACCTCCCGCTGATCCTGCCACAGATCCGAGCTCACAATTCCGCCTTTGTTCCTTCCCCAGGCAGAGCCCTGGGCCAGCTCTCAGCATCACTCCCCGCATCTTCACACCAGCCTCCCGGCTGGCCTCAAGATTTCAGTCTTGCTCCTCCCAATCTACCCTCCAGGGTCATCCAGAGGGCTTTCTGGAAAACTCTATTTGATCACGTCTCTCTCTTGACTGAGACCCCTGAATAGCTCCCAGAGCTCTCAGGACGAAGTGGAAGGGCTTCACTGGGGGCATTACAGGCCCCTGCAACCTGGCCCTGGGGCTCATGACCAACTCCCTCCCCCGCCCTGTGCCCCACAGACTCCTCCTGCCAGACGCACACACCCGCCCGGCAGGAGCCTCGGTGCGCCCAGCAATGCCCAGCTCTGTGCCCTTCTTGCCTCTTCCCACAAGGCAGCCCCACCCAGGACACAGCTCCATGTGTAAAAGGACAGCCTGATCCTTAAGGCCCGTCTTTTTATTTTTAAAATGTAGTTCCCTAAGCTACACACGAGGTCCTTGTTGTTTTCCTATTTTATATATAGTACTGTAAATCTGTTAACCCCCAGCTCCTAATTTACCCCTCCCCCCACCTCAAGGCCCATCTTGAATGACACCTCCTCCAGGAAGTCTCCCCACTCTGCACCTCTCACTGTGCTCCTCCTGCTTTATTTCACTGGTGCTCTAAGAGCCGGTAGTACCGGCTTTCAGTCTGTCTCAAGGTCTGGCCCTACCCAACCCCATGCCCGCACCAGTTTCTTAAACAGAAAACACATCAGCGTAGGGCAGAGCCTGGGGTCCTGCCCAAATCTGAGCAGGGCTCAGATGAAGTTTGCAGATGACAGGCACAGTCTAGCGCCTGGGGAGGTGATCGCAGAGGCAGTGATGAGGCCCAGCCTCCAAGATTTCCGGCCCAGCCCAGGCCCTGGGACACTGGTCACCCGGAGCACCTGAGGGTCTGGCTTCCTCTATCGCATTAGCAGCAGCCCCTCCATCGCCTCTGTGCCGAGCATCCAGGCTTCCTGTGGCCTTGGGGAGACTCTGCTTCACCCGTCTTCACCCCACCCACTAACACCCTGCCATTTCTACATCTTCCTGGAGCTCAGCCTCTTCCTAGGTTTGAACACATGGAGGAAACGGACTCAGACTTGAGAGCATCTCCATTCCCTGCCCCCTCTGGCCTCCATGGTACCATCTTGTGTGATGGGAGAGCTCAGCCGCCGCACAGCGGGCCCAGTCTCCTGCGCCCGGTAGGTAAGCACAGTCCTTGTCTGAAGCCTCAGATACCCTCGAGTCCCTCTTCCTGCTTCCTCTGTTGGTCAGAACAGAGGCGCAGAGAGCAGCAGAGCCCGCAGCCCACAGCTGACCACCCAGGGCGAAGCTTCTGCAGAGATGTCTGCCAGGCCTCTGATGCCATGACCGGAGTTTGGACTTCACGCTGTGGGGACTGGGAGTTTACAATCACACTTACTTTTAGCAGGGCCACTGATTAGACACCATTCTTCACCCATGAAACTGGCAAAGAATTTTTCTAACACATATTGTTAACTATAGTGCAGTGAAGCAGGTAATATCATACACAGCTTGTAAGGGTGGGAATAAATTTATATGAACTTCCAAGTAAGTTGTGGGTATGAATCAAGAGATTGAAAACTTCACACCCTTTGACCCAACACCTCTTCTTTTAGGAATTACTCAGAGAAAATTATTACAGGTACAAAGATTTATCTATTTATCTATCTATATGATATTAATCACAGAGGTATTTTTGGTAACAAATATTGTTAAGACTCATAACCTCCAACTGGGGCAGAATACGTAAATAAATTCTGGTGGAGCCCAATGATGTACTGTGACACAGTCATTGTATATCTTATTTTTTGAAGAATAATTGATGATGGGAAATGTTCACACTGTAATTAACATTCAAAAAGGTAGAACAAGTAACTTTGTACTCAATATAATCTCAATTTTTTAATGACATTTTCTTAAGGATATATGAATAAGTATGTATATAGAAATTCCTGGAAAATTATGGCAACATATTAACTAACAATTGTTTCCTAGAGGTGATGGAGTTAGAGATTAATATTGCTTTCTTAATTATTCTTTCCAATCTTGTTCAATACTTCTAAAAGGATCATGACTTTGAACTTAAAAGATAGTATTATTTTTGAGAAATGGAAGATCATGTGGCTCCAGATAGAGCCCAGAGAAGGGCCCCTGCCCGAGGGCAGGAAGTGAGGAAGCACAGATGGAGGCTGACCCAGATGGGTGGTCAGACAGAGAGCGTGGAGCTGAGACCTCTTGCGGACATTGGGCTGATGGCAGAGATGGCTGAGGAAGGAGGAGACTGTGGTTTGGTGCTTGAACTTCTGGGTTCTTTGGGTGGGTATCGCATCACCCTGAGAGATGCCCTAAGAGATGGGGAAGGAAAGAGTAGGCTGGAGGTGGCGGGAGGGCTAGGGGGAAGCTTGTTTGTGGGCAAGATGGTCCCGTTCCTCAGCAGTCAGAAAACACGTGGTGACAATCTTCCAATGTTTTATTTTGACCTGTGTTCTTGACAAAAGGATATTCCAAGAGACATATCACAGTTTATTCAGAAAATTTGCAATTGCTGCTGCATTATTTAAGGCTGTTTTTAGTCCTTAAGCTCTGTCAAGTTGTCATTCTTTCTTGTGAAGGAAGGAGAATGGCACGGGAAGGGAGGCAGAAAAGGGGACCTGCAGACACTCACACCTGGCTCAGCCCCTGACTTCACATCCGTCACGGGGCCCAGGGCTCATCCTGTAGAGCAATCCCTTTCCTTAGCCTCCCCTGCTGGCTCGGCGGTAAAGAACCCGCCCGCCAGTGCAGGAGACACAGATTCGATCCTTGGGTTGGGAAGATCCCCTGCAGAAGGGAATGGCAACTCCAGTATTTCTTTGTAGGAAAACCCATGGACAGAGTAGCCTGGTGGGTACAGTCCACAGGGTCACAAAACTCACAAATAGAGTCAGATAGACCTTAGCGACTAAACTATACCAACAACCTCTCATGAGCACAGGTCCCTACAGCACTCCTGGAAGGAGACACCCCATTTCATAGCCCCCAAGACTCAGGTCCAAGGGGCAGGGCTGCAGGGAGACCTGGTCTTCAGCTTCCTGTCTGGTGTCTCCCCTGTGCCCACTTCACCAGCCAGGCCCTCCTGGGGCAGCGTAGGGAAGCTGGGGTCTCTGAAGCCGCATCGTGCCAAGTCTGCAAACTTGTGTTGTTGCAGAGTCTGAACTTTAAATTGGACAGGGACCGTGAGGTCCCCGAAGGCAGGGAGCAGGAGAGATGTCTACGGGGCAGGGGACCAGGAGGCTGGGCCTCAGGGGCCCAAGGCCTCGATCCTGGCCCACCCCAGCACAGCATGTCTGCTGGGAATGCACTCAGCACTCCTCACTCTGCTCTCCCCAGCCTTGGGTCACCACACCTGTCATCTGCTCAGCCACCTACCGACACCCAGGTCACTGGGCCAACAGGTAGGAGGCAAGGAGAATCCATCTAGCATGTTAACTAGTCTCCTGAAATCTTTTTAATCATACAGAAATCAGAATACCTGCTTGGAGAAGGGAACAAAGTGATACTGTAATATCCACTACCACTTAACTGAATACTTACCCTGTGCAAACCTCAGTGCTAAGACCTTTCACTGAATCCTCAAAATTGCCCCACAAGGAAATACTATTCTTATCCCTACAGGTAAGGAGGCTGAGGCTGAGAAAGCCTTTAGCAAGTGGCAGGTCTCAGACCTGGGCTTGGCGGTCTGACTCCAAAGCCCACCCTCACCAGCTCTGCCGTCAGAGTGTGGAGTGATGCAGGAATCCAGATGCGGGACCTTCTGGGTCATTCTAACAGGAACTTCTTCTTGTGCTCCTCAGCTTCCTTTTACAATCATGTCTGAAGCTTAAAATAAGAATGAAATGGTTCAAACTAGATTTACCAGCCAATGAAACGGATATGATATTAACCTGGGTTGGAAGTTGCTAGAAAGATGAGGGAATGTTTCAGGGATGGTCCAGAGTATAAGAAACCACATATTGAATAATTCCATTTCACACAAGGAGAAACTCAATGAAGGCCATGGAGCAGAATAGGAACAAAGGCAAGAATCAAATCTGGACCCCTCACTCCCAGTCTAGGGCTCCTTCCAGGGCATCACCTTGCCTCTCAGGAGGGCTAAAAGTGGGGAGAGAATTAGACAGTGATTCTCTGTAAACCCAACTTTCCAGGACATGTTGGAATGAAAGACCTGTCAGACAGATGCTGGAGTGTTTTCCTGAGTCTACTGCAAAACACCACTGCAGCAAATGCTCCGCAGCGTGTCTGGTCCTCCTCCTCTGGGCATTTGTAGGATGACACAGGGCAGCGGGCTGTGGACAGATGGGGCGCATCGCACTTCTGAGTCGGAGCAGTGACCTGCTGGTGTGAGATGCTCTGCTGGGTTCTTCCCCAGCTGTGAGAACTGGTGACGTCCCAGATGGTGGAGCCAGGGTCTCTAAGGATAACAACCTGGAACAGAGCTTCCTGAAAAGCTGCAGTGGATATGAAGGGTGAGAACTTAACCTCTGTCCTGGTAAGCCGCTAAAATCATGAGGTTGTGTGTTTCTGCAGCAAGGCTCTGCTCATCTTTCTTTTTCCGCTGTAAGATCTTTCTCATTTGAAACTTTAAGTTTTCTATTTCGTCTTGGGATATCGCTGATGAAGAATATTGAGGTAGCTTCAGGTGAGCAGGGAAGGGACTCAGTCATTCAGAGGCAGGGATCCATTCTCCCCCTACCCCTCCCCACCATCCAGGCTGGCACGTAACACGGGTAGAGCTCCATGTGTTGTGCAATATGTCCTCGGTGGTTATCCATTTTGAATGTAGCCAGAACTCAGCTCGTCTTGGTGGACCAAGGGAACTACAGCTGCTGTCTGTGGGGCCAGCCTCAGCCCACGTTGCAGTCCCAGCTGTCAGTAACCTGGCAACATGGTGTTTTCTAGACACAGTCTTATTTCTTTGGGGTCACAAGCCTACAGCTTCATGGGCTGTTCCTGATTCCCATGAATGTGTTCTGATCTGACTCTTAAATTGCAAGGAAAACACCCCTGTCTCCTCATTTAGCTCTTCAGAGAGACCAGTTGTCCCTGCATGGAGGAGAGGCATCCCAGAGCTCTGGTCCTTGTAATCACATCCTATTTGTGCACATGGGGGAAGAAGGAGGGTGATCTCAAGGTCAGACATCTGGGATCAGGATTTTAGCAGAAGAAAAGCGCTGGATCTTAAACAGCAGCTCCTGGGTGGGGCGCTGGAGAGGCTGAGGGTAAACTGGACACAGCCCTGTGATTTCCGTGGCTCACAGTCTCCTGGGCGAGAGGGAACGAACACACAACAAAGCATGCTAACGGCTGTGTGAGCGCCATGGTGTCAGGATGTCAGTGCTGTGGAGACGTCTCAGAAGGCAGCCCCAGGAAGGAGCTGGGTGTGAGCGGAGCCTGGCAGGATGAGTACAGAGAGAAAGGGGCTCCAGCCTGAGGAAAGCAGGAGAAGAGGGAGGGGACAGGAGCTGTGGGGTTTCTCCACCAGTGGGGACTGGTCTGCTGAGGCGGGGAGGCATGCCCGAAGGTACAGAAGGTGAGGCGGGGCTGGGTGGAGGCTGATGACAAAGCCGTCCGATGTCCATGCCATTCCCACCTGGTCTCTCTGATGGAGACAAGGGTGGGGACAGAAATGCAGAGTTAGGTGGTTTCCTACCTTTTACTTGCCTGAAAACACTCCCACTCCTGTGTCCAGTGCCAGAATTGGAGGTTATCAGGACTCTTGGACATAGACAAAGGCCTTATATTTGAATCTGAAAAGAAGCTGTGGACTTAATCCAGCCACATGAAGTCATAACCTAGGAGAGACCTGCTCTTTTAACTTCTGCTTTCCAGACCTCAAGTTTTCCTCTGTCTTTACATTCCAGACTCAAAGAGAATCTAGATGTTTCTAAAGCCAAGTGAGAGGAAGGAATAGGCCAAGGTCACCAAGAGACAAGGGGATGACTGTAAACACCGCAAGGGAAGAAGGCACATAAGCCTCTGCTGTGTTGCCAGCATCAGTACATAGTAGGTGCTCAGTAATAATATCTTGGATGTGTGAATGAATAAGCCATCACACTCAGGCAGTTATTTACCTTTTTGCCAAACTTCAGCAAGAGAATCCCTACCTTAAAGTGTTTACGTGGGTAACATTCACGGTCAATGATGGACCCAGACTAATCAGCTACCCGCTATGATCCAGAAACTTCCCTAACAGTATCACCCTGCTTTGGGCTGGAGGCAGTAAAACCAGCCCAGGCTCTGGGGAGAGAGGGAGCCCGACAAATGCTGCAGGTCTGGGCTGGGAGGGAGCCCTGACAGATGCTGCAGGTCCGGGCTGGGAGGGGGCCCCGACCGACAGATGCTGGGAGGGAGCCCCGACAGATGCTGCAGGTCTGGGCTGGGAGGGAGCCCCGACAGATGCTGCAGGTCCTGGCTGGGAGGGAGCCCCGACAGATGCTGCAGGTCTGGGCTGGGAGGGAGCCCCGACAGATGCTGCAGGTCTGGGCTGGGAGGGAGCCCTGACAGATGCTGCAGGTCCTGGCTGGGAGGGAGCCCCGACAGATGCTGCAGGTCCGGGCTGGGAGGGGGCCCGACAGATGCTGCAGGTCCGGGCTGGGAGGGGGCCCCGACAGTTGCTGCAGGTCCGGGCTGGGAGGGAGCCCCAACAGATGCTGCAGGTCCGGGCTGGGAGGGAGCCCTGACAGATGCTGCAGGTCCGGGCTGGGAGGGAGCCCCGACAGATGCTGCAGGTCCGGGCTGGGAGGGAGCCCCGACAGATGCTGCAGGTCTGGGCTGGGAGGGAGCCCCGACAGATGCTGCAGGTCTGGGCTGGGAGGGGGCCCGACAGATGCTGCAGGTCCTGGCTGGGAGGGGGCCCGACAGATGCTGCAGGTCCTGGCTGGGAGGGAACCCTGACAGATGCTGCAGGTCTGGGCTGGGAGGGAGCCCTGACAGATGCTGCAGGTCTGGGCTGGGAGGAGGGGAGCTCGGATCCAGCAGGTGCCATGGTTTAAGGCACAGTCTCTGACCTGGAGCCTTGCTGCTAGGTCATTTATTGGTACTTTTTTATGTGAGTCTCATCTGGACTACAGAGAATTCCCACGTTTCAAAAGGAAATTGAGTCCCACAGGCCAAGAGACTTGGTCAATATTGCACAGCTCCACTTAGTTATGAAGCTGTTCTGCAGTGCTGGGTTTTGAGTTGACTGTCTGTTGACTGACTGGCCTTGGAAGCATTCGCAGGATGACGTGCCTGGAGGAAGTAGACAGTTTGCTCTCAGGTGTAACAGAGGAGACAGGTGTGCAGCGCAAGAAGAGGAAGGATGGCCAAGAGCTGTGGGAGGAAGGAGGGAGCAGGTAACTGTGCAGGGGGCAGGTGGGCAAGGAGGACAGATGAGCTGGCTCTGCAGAGGAAAGAAGCATCTCCCTACTGGGGAAGAGGGGGAGGACAAGCCTTCAGAAGGGAACTTCTTGGGAAAGTTGTAACTCTGGGGACATACATGGTTTATTCAGGAAGAGTAAGCTTACTGGCTGATATGAATGATAGATGCAAATCCACAGGAAGAATGAAGGGAGGGAACCGTTGCTGAAGGACAGAGTGGACTCTAGTGTTGTCATAGGACATTGGCTCACATCAGTCTAGTTGTGAAGAGATGGAGGGAGGGGTAATTTGATCTTCTGACAAGTTAAATTTCATTGTCAGCTCCTATTTATCCCTAAGAGCAGGGGGTCGCTTGGGCCACAAGATAGCTTTCCATCTAACACTTGACCCTTGTCTCCCTCCAGACACTGGCATTTGCCAAGGGGCTGAGACCAGTTCAGAAGAGACATGGAGGCCCCTGGGCAAATATTGTGGCCGTTTCCCACCCTCTCTTGATATGTGGGTCAGTGACCCAGGACACCTCTGCCAGATTAGAACCTGCCTCTCCCTCCTGCGTAATATTATTGGCAATATCATTTATCCTAAAAAGCTCTACACAGGCGAAGAGGAGACTCAATTGGCTTTTATGACCGGAGTTAAATGTTGTCACCAGTGGCTCTATTGGGATAAGTATGTTCTTGTATATTCTTTTAAAAAGCAATGCATGGTCTCTGCTCTTAAGTAGAGACACCGGAATAAGGCTTGTGTAGCTTCTGCGATAGAAATGTTCAACCTTTATGCCCAAAGGAATGAGGTGACCATCACATCACCCACCTGCCTTCCCAAGCTCAACCCACTTAATTAGAGAAAGAGGAATAGCACTGGTTACAACTGTGGCATCTTTTGGTCCATGTGGTTTTCTTTCTGCTATAGCCCACCACCTAAACACCCTGCACAGGGTAGGAACTCAGCAAATCCTCAGTAAGTGAATGAATCTGAAATCCAATGGGCATCATTTAGCCACATGAAGTCATAACCTAGAAAATGTGCTTCTTCTTAATAGCCAAGAACACTGTAGATTGAAAAGGAGCTCAAGAAACATGAATTTATTCTCTTGTCTCTGATAGGCCAGCCGGGGGAGAAGAGAGAAGGGCCTAGGAGATCAGAATGGACCCCATCTCCTGTAAGTTACACAGGAACTACAGAACTGAGGGGGCTGGCTTGCAGACCTGAAGTCACTTCTTTCATTGTACCCATGGTGAAACTGAGCTCCAGGAACAGGGCTGATCCGCCCCAGGTCACACATCCACGCTGCTTGGCTCCCAGGCCCACTGGTGCTTTATCCAACACCTTCATGGTGCAGATGGGAAAAGAGGGAGAATGAGATGGATGCAGACTGAGATGAATGGGGCAAACCAGACGGTCATGACAGAGTTTGTCCTGCTGGGGTTCCACGACCACCACAACCTAGAGATGGTCCTGTTTGTGCTCTGCCTGGGCATCTACTCCATGAATGTGCTGGGGAACGCCCTCCTCATCGGGCTGAACATGCTGGACCCCCGCCTGCACACGCCCATGTACTTCTTCCTCAGCAACCTCGCCCTCATAGACGTCTGTGGCACGTCCTCCTTTGTGCCTCTCATGCTGGTCCACTTCCTGGAAACCCAGAGCACCATCTCCTTCCCTGGCTGTGCCCTGCAGATGTACCTGACCCTGGCGCTGGGCTCCACGGAGTGCGTGCTCCTGGCCATGATGGCGTGTGACCGGTACGTGGCCATCTGCCAGCCACTTCGCTACTCAGAGCTCATGAACCGGCAGACGTGCATGTGGATGGCGGTGCTGAGCTGGGGGACAGGCTTTGCCAACTCCCTTCTCCATTCCATTCTCACCTGGAGCGTCCCCTTCTGTGGCCACAATGTCATCAACCACTTCTTCTGTGAGATCTTGGCAGTGCTGAAACTAGCCTGTGGGGACATCTCTCTCAATGCACTGCTATTAATGGCGGCTTCAGCTGTCGTGACACTGCCCCCATTGCTGCTCATCTTCCTGTCCTACGTGTTCATCCTCACTGCCATCCTGAGGGTGCCCTCTGCTGCCGGCCGGCACAAAGCCTTCTCTACCTGCTCTGCCCACCTCACAGTGGTGGTGATTTTCTATGGGACTATCTCCTTCATGTACTTCAAGCCCAGGGCCAAGGACCTCAACCTGGATAAGCTTCTTGCATTGTTCTATGGGGTCGTGACCCCCTCACTGAACCCCATCATCTACAGCCTGAGGAACGCAGAGGTGAAAGCTGCCGCCATAGCTCTGCTGAGGGGAGATCTCCTCTCCAGGAAGATGTCCCGCTTTCCTGTGGTTCTCTAAGTCCGTCAGGCAGGTGTGTGGGTGCTGAGTCGCTTTAGTCCTGACCAAGTCTATGGGAATCTATGGACTCTAGCCCTCCAGGCTTCTTTGTCCATGGCATTCTCCAGGCAAGAATACTCAAGTGGGTTTCCATGTCCTCTTCCATGGGATCATCCTGACCCAGGTATTGAACCAGGACTTCTTATGTCTCCTGTATTGGCAGGGGGGTTCTTTACCACTAACGCCACCGGGGGAACTAGTTATCCTGTGGCGTGACTTCCAAATTGACTTCCCTGGTGGCTCAGATGGTAAAAGCGTCTGCCTACAATGCAGGAGACCTGGGTTCGTTCCCTGGGTTGGGAAGATCCCCTGGAAAAGAAATGGCCACCCACTCCAGTATTCCTGCCTGGAAAATTCCTTGGACAGAGGAGCCTGGTAGGCTACAGTCCATGGGGTTGCAAAGAATCGGACACAACTGAGCGACTTCACTTTCACTACAAACACAAAGGTTCTTTTTCTTGCTCACTCTCCAGGTCCATCAGAGACCTGATGAGGGATTTACTTCATCTTTTCATCCTGTGGGCCTCAAGTTGATAAAGCATCTGCCGTATGGCACACTGTTTGTCAAAAGGCAAAAGAAGAAGAAGATGACAAAGCCAGTGTGGATTCTTGCAGCTTCCACTCAGAAATGACCTCTTACTTCCACTTCTACCTCCTTGGCCAGTTATTCAGGGCACAGGCCAGAGCTGACCAAGGATTGGGGATGCCCACCGACCCCACATCTGGAAGGAGGGGGAGGACTGAGGAATTCCTGAAGAGCCTGGTGACAACACCACTACCCTACAGTCAACCCAGGAGCTACTAGAGATTTCTAGTACTTCCGTTTTCTAAGCAGCCATCCCTCACTGGCTGCTTCCACATTAATCACCCGGGGGGCACAGGTTAGCTGGCTTGTGCGTCTCTGGATGGAGTATCCAGCTAGGTTAGAACCAGCCCTCCTGGAGCTCTCTTTGCTCTCAGGTTCTGGCTCGGGTTGAGCACGAGAGAGTCTGGAGGAGACGGGAAGGCAGAGGCAAGGCAGTGCTGAGGCGGCGGAGCCTCACCCACTGTCAATGCAGACCCCGGGCTCCTGCCAGGCTGCCTGCAGCTGCTCCGAGCCCCGAGCGAGGGGCCCTGCAATGCAGAGAGTGCCAGCTCCTCCAGCAGGTCACCAGTGTCAGTGAGTCCACGGCAGTGAAGGCCAGACACGGGTTCCGTGTGTCCCCCTGGTGCGGGCCTGTCCTCACCTCCTCCTTCACCCACCGTGAGCAGCTTCAGCCCCGACACCAGGTGCAGAGGCCGAGCCTGGCTCAGGCTTCTCCTGCAGCTCCCACGGGCGGCAGCCCTGCTCTCCACAGCGAAGCCTTACGTCACTCACACTGGGCCTGCTCCTTTGGCCAGACCCTGGCTGATTCACCGCTCCAGAACATATGATGCCTCCCCCTTACCACAGAAAGAAGACCACGTTCTTCACCTGCGTCCTCGGGCCTCCAGAAAACAGCCCCCACTGTGTGACGCTAATGTTCTACTCAGCCCAGCTCACCACCAAGCCCTCTCTACGCTGTCTGTACTGCCCCCATCTCTGTATGCTGTTCATGCCGTTCTCTGGGGAGATCTGGGACTTGTTCTCAAGCCACCTCAGACACCATCACTTGCACACAGCCTTTCCCAGCCCTTTAAAGGGGGTCTCTCCTTTCTGTCTCTCCGAACTTTGTTGGGACATTTTGTTGGGTATCTAAGCCTTTCTGACTGTTGTTGAATCTGAAACTCCAATACTTTGGCTACCTGATGCAAAGAACTGACATTTGAAAAGACCCTGATGCTGGTAAAGATTGCAGGAGGAGAAGGGGACGACAGAGGATGAGATGGTTGGATGGCATCACCAACTCAATGGACATGAGTTTGAGTAAACTCCGAGAGTTGGCGATGGACAGGGAGGCCTGGCGTGCTGCAGTCCATGGGGACACAAAGAGCCGGACATGACTGAGCGACTGAAATGAACTGAAACTCTTCAGCTCTATGTCCACAATATTTCACAACACTGTGGGTGCCTCGAGGGCAGGACTCTTTAGGGGCTTGTCTCTACAGCTCCACAGAGCTTTCCCAACAGAAGGTTATTGAACTGTCACTCAAATACGCAGATGACACCACCCTAATGGCAGACAGTGAAGAGGAAATAAAGAGCCTCTTGATGAAGGTGAAAGAGGAGACTCAAAAAGCTGGTTTAAAAGTCAACATTCCCAGTTGACATCCAGTCTGATTACTTGATGGCAAACAGACGAGGAAACAATGGAAACAGTGACAGACTTTTATTTTCCTGGGCTCCAAAAATCACTGTATATGGTGACCACAGCCATGAAATTAAAAGACGCTTGGCTACTTGGAAGAATAGTTATGACAAACCTAGACAGCATATTAAAAAACAGACACATTACTTTGCCAACAAAGGTCTGTCTAGTCAAAGCTGTGGTTTTTCCAGTGGTCATGTATGGATGTGAGAGTTGTACCACAAAGAAAGCTGAGCACCAAAGAATTGATGCTTTTGGACTGTGGTGTTGGAGAAGACTCTTGAGAGTCCCTTGGATTGCAAGGAGATCAAACCAGTCCATTCTAAAGGAAATCAATCCTTAATATTCATTGGAAAAAATGATGCTGAAGCTGAAGCTCCAATATTTTGGCCACCTGATGTAAAGAACTGACTCGCTGGAAAAGACGCTGATGCTGGGAAAGACTGAAGTCAGGAGGAGAAGGGGAAGACAGAGGAGGAGATGGTTGGATGGCATCACCAACTCAATGGACATGAATTTGAGTAAGGTCTGGGAGTTGGTGATGGACAGGGAAGCCTGGCATGCCACAGTCCATGGAGTCACAAAGAGTTGGACACGACTGAGCAACTGAACTGAACTGAACTGTCACTCAGAGCCGTCCGCTGTCACACCTGGGACTGGATCCGAGCTGCTCCAGGCAGTCAGGGGCTTAGTCTGAACGTGTGGACAGACACGAGTGGGGAGCAACGGTATCTTGTGGCCACAGACCTGCCTACTAAGAAGTCACTGAAGGAAATCAGGAGACAAAAAGGACCCCCAATAGTGGAGCCAGGAGACCCGGGTTCCAGACCTGGTTCAGCTGCTCTGCCCGGTGAGGTCTTCCTGCTGGCCCTTCCCCTCCTCAAAGGCACCTCACACTTAAAGTGCCCACAGCTGAACTCACCCCTCTGCCCCCAAAGGGCTGTCACCCTCTCGGGGAACAGCACCCACACTCCCTAAGTCCCCAGCCAGAAACCGGGCAGTCATCAGGGGTGTCCTCTCATCCTCACCGCCCCACACAGCCAGTCGGTCACCACGGCCCAGAGCGTCCCCCTCACAGCAGCTCCTGGTGTGTCGTCTCCTTCCTCTGATGCCGCCATCACCTCCTCTCTCTCTCAGATAGTGTGACAGCTATGCCAGACTCTGAAATCCATCCTCTGCACTAACTTTAGAAAACAAAACAAACAACAAAAAAAAACCTGTCTGAGAAATGTAAACAAGAAACCACACCAATCCAATATTACTACTCACCTGTTTAAATTCCTAAAGGTCACCATTGCTCATCTCTCCTAGGATAAAAGCCAGATCCCCTCCACCTGCCCAGCCTCATCACTGGCTGCTGATCTCCACCCCACTCCACCCACAGACACCTTCCAGACCCAGTTCCCCGTGAGGATCAGTCTTTCCCGCCCCCTGCCTCCCCCTTGCTCTTGCCTCTCAAGTCCAAACACCTCCGGACCTTCAGCTAACATACATTGGACACTTACCACACACCAGGCCAGGCACTATACTAGAGGTCTGAGAGCTTTCCCGGCTGGGGATCAGATGGGGTGCTGGAAATCACAGGTGAGGAATGCAATATGGACACTGGGGACCATAGACACCAGTCCCTCAGCATCGTAGCGCTCTCATAACTCATTCAATCCTGTCTCAATGCCTCCACCCCAGCCCCCTTCCAGAAAGCCCCTTCGGATCCCTCCTTCATGAGCAGGGTCTGTCTCAGCTCTGTCTCCCTCTTCAGGGCCTTCTGTGCCCAGCTAACTCTGTCCTGAACCCCAGCTATTTAGATTATGGGTATGAATCAAGAGATTTGAAATGTCGTACCTTTTGACCCAACACCTTTACTTCTAGGAATTACTTTGTTTTTTTTTTTTTTTCCATTTATTTTTATTAGTTGGAGGCTAAACTTCTAGGAATTACTTTGAAAAAATTACTAGAGGTTCAAAGATTTATGTAAAGAATATGTATGGATGTTACTCACAGAGTTATCTGTGGTAACAAAGGTTGGTAATTCTTAAAGGGCAACCATAGCAGAATGTTTAAATAAGCCCTGGTGGAGACAATGATAGACTGTGACACAGCCATTAGAAATCTTACTATTTGAAGACTATTAGATAATTTGAAATGCTCCCACTGTAATTAATAGAAAAAAAAGTACATGTAACTTGTACTCAGTATAATCCTAATTTTAAAAGTGTTTTGCTTAGGATATATGAATAAATATATTTATAGAAAATGCTAGAAAAATAGGGCAAAATGTTAGCTAACAATTATTTCCTCTGGGAGATGGAATTATAGATAAATACTGATTTCTCAATTATTCTTTCCAACATTGTTCAATACTTCTAAAATGCACATGATTTTGAACGTAAAAGTAGTATTATTGTTGAGAAATGGAAGCTCACGTGGCTCCAGATAGAGCACAGAGGAGAAGGGCCCCCGCCCGAGGGCAGGAAGTGAGGCGGCCTGGATGGAGCCTGACCCAGATGGGTGGTCAGACAGAGAGGGTGGAGCTGAGACCTCCTGGGGACATTGGGCTGATGGCAACAATGGTGGAGGAAGGAGGAGACTGTGGTTTGGCGCTTGAACTTCTGGGCTCTTTGGGTAGATATTGCACCACCCTGAGAGACGCTCTGAGAGATGGGCAAGATGAGACAAGCAGGTTGGAGGAGGTGGGAGCGCTGGTGAGGAGCCCGTTTGGGGCATCCACAGGGTGGCAGACGGCCCCAGTCCTGAGCACCTGGACAATGAGTGGTCACAATGCTCCAATATCTGACTTTGACCTGTGCTCCTGAGAAAATGTTCCAAGAGACAAATCAGAGTCTACTGGGAGAATCTGCAGCGGCTGCTGTGTTATCTGAGGCCGATCCTTAGTCCGTGAGCTGCCTCAGGTTGTCGTGTTTCTTGTGAAGGAGAGAGAATGGCCCGGGAAGGCAAACAGAAAGGGACCTGCAGACACTCACACGACCACAAACCCCCGACTTCACGCCGCCACAAGGGTCTGGCCTCACCCTGGACAGCAATCCCTTTCCTTAACCTTCGCTGCTGGCTCAGTGGTACAGAACCCGCCTGCCAACGCAGGAGACACAGATTCCATCCCTGGGTCGGGAAGATCCCCTGAGAAGGAAATGGCAACTCAATCCAGTATTTCTGTGTAGGAAATCCCATGGACGGAGTAGCCTGTGGGCTACAGTCCATGGCTCCCATAAGAGTCAGACACAACTTAGCCACTAAACTATAACAACATCCTTTCATGAGTGCAGGTTCCCGCAGCACTCTTGTGAGGAGACACCCCATTTCATAGCCCAGGACGCCCACCTGAAGGACACAGGGTCACAGGCCCTGAGCCTCAGTCCAAGGGGCAGGGCTGCAGTGAGACCCGGTCTTCAGATTCCTATCCAGGGTCTCTCCTGTGCCCACCTCACGCAGCCAGGCCCTCCTGGGGCAGCACAGGAAACCTAGGCGCTCTGAAGCCCCATCATGCCAAGTCTGTAAACCTGTGTTGTTGAAGAGTCTGAACTTTAAATTGGGCAGGGATTGCAAGGTCCCTGAAGGCAGGGAGCAGGAGAGATGTCTCCGCGGCAGGGGACCAGGAGGCTGGCCTCGAGGGCTCGGGGCCTCGATCCTGGCCCAGCCAAGCACAGCGTGTCTGCTGAGAATGCACTCAGCACTCCCTCACTCTGATCTCCCCAGCCTTGGGTCACCACACCTGTCATCTGCTCAGCCACCTGCTGACACCCAGGTCACTGGGCCACAGGTGGGAGGCAGGAGAATCCATCAGCAATGTTGACCAGTCGCATGATTTTTTAAACATACAGAAACCAGACTATCTGCTTGGAGAAGGGAACATAATGATATTAATAATATCGGTTGCCACTCACTGAATATTCACCCTTTGCCAATCTCTGTGCTAAGACCTTTCACTGGATCCTCAAAATCATCCTATGAGGAAATGCTACTCTTATTTCTACAGGTAAGGAGGCTGAGGCTGAGAAAGCCGTTAGCAAGTGGCAGGTCTCAGACCTGGGCTTGGTGGTCTGACTCCAAAGCCCACCCTCACTGGCTCTGCCATCACAGTGAGAAGGAGTGACACGGGTTGCTGATGAGGGCACTTCTGGGACATCGTAACAGGAGCTGCTTCTTCTTGTGCCCCTCACCTTCCTTTAAAATCATTTCTGAAGCTTCAAATGAATATTAAATTGTTCAAACTAGATTTACCAGCCAATAAAACTGACATGATATTTACCTGGGTCGGATGTTCCTAGAAAGAGAGGGAATGTTTTGGAGATGGTCCAGAGTACCAGAGATCACATAATGAATGGCTCCATTTCACATAAGGAGAAACTCAACCAAGGTCATTCAGAGGAACGGGAACAAGGGCAAGAATCAAACCTGGATCCTCACTCCCAGGTCAGGGCTCCTCCCATGGCATCACCCTGCCTCTCAGGAGGAGTAAAACTGGGGAGAGAATTAGACAGTGTTTCTCAGAAACACACAATCTTCTATCACTCCGTAAAGCTGACTTTCAAGGACATGACGGAATGAGAGACCTGTCAGACAGATGCTAGAGTGATTTCCTGAGTCTACTGCAAAACACCATTGCACGAAAATGCTCCTCAGCGTGTCTGGTCCTCCTTCTCTGGGCATACGGGAGGATTACACAGGGCAGCGGGCTGTGGACAGATGGGACACATCTCACTTCTGGGTCAGAGCAGTGACCTGTCATTGTAAGATGTTGTGCTGGGTTCTTCCCCAGCTGTAAGAACTGGTGATGTCCCACAGGGTGGAGCCAGGGTCTCTGAGGATGACAACCTGGAACAGAGCCCCCTGCAATCTACTCTAAGGGTGAGAACTAAACCTCTGTCCTGGTAAGCCGCTAAAATCATGAGGCTGTGTGTACTTGCAGCAAGACTCTGCTCGTCTCTTTTTTTTTTTTCACTGAAAGGTCTTTTTTATTTTCAAACTTTAAGCCTTTTATTTTGACTTGGGGTATAGCTGATTAACAATATTGAGGTAGTTTCAGGTGATCAGGGAAGGGAGTCAGTCATACAGATGCATGGGCCGGTTCTCTTCCTACCCCTCCTGACCATCCAGGCTGGCACATAACATTGGATAGAGTTCCATGTGTTGTGCAATCTGTCTTGTTGGTTATCCATTTTGAAAATAGACAAAACTCAGTGCATCTTAAGTGATGGACCAAGAGAACTACAGTTGCTCTCTGTGGTGCCAGCCTGAGCCCGTGTTGTAGTCCAAGCTGTCAGTAACCTGGCAGCGTGGTATTTTTTTATCACAGCCTTATTTCTCTGAGGTCACAAGCCTACAGCTTCATAGGCTGTTCCATGAATGTGTTCTGATAGATTTGCTTCAATTGCAAGGAGACCCACCTGTCTCCTCATTCAGCTCTTGAGAGAGAGCAGTTGTTCTTGAACGGAGAAAATGGATCCCCAAATTTCTCGTCCCTGCAGTCTCATCCTGTGTGTGCACACAGGGGAAAGGGGAAGGAAGGTGATTTCAAGGTGGGAAATCTGGGATCAGGATTTTAGCAGAAGGAAAGCGCTGGATCTCAAATGGCAGCTCCTGTGTGGGATGCTGGAGGGGCTGGGGGTAAATCGCACACAGCCTGTGATTTCTGCAGCTCACAGTGAGATGTCTCACAAACACAGCAGATTGATCGAGCTCACAGCTGTGAGCATCGAGTGTCAGGATGGTCAGTGCTGTGGGGACGTCTGAGAATGTGACCCCGCAGCAGAGTTGGGTGTGAGCAGAGCCTTGGAGGATGGGTGGGAGACAAAGGGGCTCCGGCCTGGGGAAAGCAGGAGAAGAGGGAGGGAACAGGAGCTGTGGGGTTTGTCCACCGCGGGGACTGGTCTACTGAGGCTGGAGCAGCCCGCACAAAGGGATGTGTGGGAGGTGAGGGCAGGCGCAGGCCAGAGGCTGATGACAAAGCCCTCCCATGTCCATGCCATTCCCACCTGGTCTCTCTGATGGAGACAAGGGTGGGGAAGAGAAAAGCAGAGTCAAGTGGTATCCCGTCTTTTATCTGCCTGAAAACTGTCCCCGCACCTGTATCCGGGGTCACTCCTGGAGGTTGCCAGTTCCTTCTGTAGCAACGCACCAAGAAAGACCAAGTTCTTAGAATTGAATCTTAAGTTGAAACATGAAACATGAAGTCGCTCAGTCCGGTCTGACTCTTTCTGACCCCATGGACAGAAGCCTACCAGGCTTCTCCATCCATGGGATTTTCCAGGCAAGAGTACTGGAGTGGGCTGCCATTTCAAGCGGCAGGATTGATCTAGCCACATGAAGTCATGACCTAGGCTCCCTTTTAACTTCTGCTTCCCAGACCTCAGGTTTTATTTTGTCTTTACATCCTAGACTCAAAGAGAATCTAGAGGTTTCTAAAGCCCACAGAGAGGAAGGGATAGGACCAAGGTCACCAAGGGACAAAGAGATGACTATAAACCCTGCAAGGGCAGAAGGCCCTATTTGCCTCGGCTGTGTTCCCAGCACCTCACACATAGGAGGTGCTCAACAATAATTGGCAGGATGTGTGGATGAATGAGCCACCGTACTCAGGCAATTCTTCACCTTTTTGCCAAACTTTGGCAAGAGAATTCCTACCTTTAATGTTTACATGGATAAGATGTATGGTCAATGATTGGCCCATCCCTTAACAATCATCCTGATTTAGGCTGGAGGAGGGAAAATCAGCATTGCCTCTGGGAGAGAGAGGGTCATGGCAGATGCTGGAGCTCTTGTCCGGGAGGCAGGACAGGTTCAGCAGGTGTCGATAGCTGAATGGGCAATCTCTGATCTGGAGCCTTGCTGCTGGACGGATCAGCAGACTTTTTCTCTGTGAGTCTCATCTGCACCAAACAGAATCTCCTTTTTTTCAGAAGGAAATTGAGTCTCAAAGGCCTAGTGACTTGGTCAACATCACACAGTTAGGCTGGTGATGAAGCTATTATGCCATGATGGGTTTTTTTTTTAATTATTTTTTTATGGAAGGATAATTGCTTTACAGAATTTTGTTGTTTTCTGTCAAACCTCAACATGAATCAGTCATAGGTATACATATATCTCCTCCTTTTTGAACCTCCCTCCCATCACCCTCCTCAACCCACCCCTCTAGGTTGATACAGAGCTCCTGTTTGAGTTTCCTGAGCCATACAGTGAATTCTTGTTGGCCATCTATTTTACATATGGTAATGTAAGTGTCCATGTTACTCCTTCCATCCATCTCACCCTCTCCTCCCCTCTCCCCATGTCCATAAGTCTGTTTTCTATGTCTGTTTCTCCACTGGTGCCCTGCAAATAAATTCTTCAGTACCATTTTTCTACATTCCGTATATATGTGTTAGAATACGATATTTCTCTTTCTGACTTACTTCACTCTGTATAATAGGTTCAAGGTTCACCCACCTCATTAGGACTGACTCAAATGCATTCCTTTTTTTGGCTGAGTAATGTTTTCATTGGAAGGACTGATGCTGAAGCTGAAACTACAGTACTTTGCTCACCTGATGGGAAGATGTGACTCATTGGAAAAGACCCTGATGATGGGAAAGATTTAGGGCAGGAGGAGAAGGGGACAGCAGAGGATGAGATGGTTATGGCATCACCGACTCAATAGACATGAGTTTGGGTAAAACTCCAGGAGTTGGTAATGGACAGGGAGGCCTGGCGTGCTGCAGTTCTTGGGGTCACAAAGAGTTGGACACGACTGAGCAACTGAACTGAACTGAACTAAATATTCCTTTGTGTATATGTACCACAACTTCTTTATCCATTCATCTGTTAATGGACATCTAGTTTGCCTCCATGTTCTAGCTATTGTATATAGTAAAGCTATGATCAATGGGATACATGTGTCTTTTGCAATTTTGGTTTCCTCAGGGTATATGCCTAGGAGTGGGATTGCTGGGTCATTTGGTGGTTTTATTCCTAGTATTTTAAGGAATCCCCATACCATCTTCAATCATGCCTGTATCAGTTTACATTCCCACCAACAGTGCAAGAGCATTCCCTCTTCTCCACACCCTCTCCAGATTTATTGTTTGTAGACTGTTTGATGATGGCCATTCTGACTGGTGTGGGGTGATATCTCCTTGTAGTTTTGATTTGCATTTCTCTAATAATGAGCAATGTTGAGCATCTTTTCATGTGTTTGTTAGCCATCTATATGTTTTCTTTGGGTAAATGTCTGTTTAGTGTTTTTCCCACTTTTTGATTGGGTTGTTTGTTTCTCTGGTATTGAGTTGTATGACTGGGTTGTATACTTTGGAAATTAATCCTTTATCAGTTGTTTCATTTGCTATTATTTTCTCCCATTCTGAGGGTTGTCTTTTCACCTTGCTTATAGTTTCCTTTGCTGTGATAAAGCTTTTAAGTTTCATCAGGTCCACTTGTTTACTTATGTTCTTGTTTCTCTTACTCTAGGATGTGGGTCATAGGGGATCTTGCTTTGATTTATGTCATTGAGTGTTCTGCCTATGTTTTCCTTTAAGAATTTTATAGTTTCTGGTCTTACATTTAGATCTTTAATGCATTTTGAGTTAACCTTTGTGTATGGTGTTAGGAAGTGTTCTGATTTCATTCTTTTACACGTTGCTATCCAGTTTTCCCAGCACCATTTATTGAAGAGGCTGTCTTTGCTCCATTGTGTATCTTTGCCTCCTTTGTCAACAATAAGGTACCCGTAGGTGTGTGGGTTTATTTCTGGTCTTTCTATCTTGTTCCATTGGCCTATATTTCTGTTTTTGTGCCAGTACCACACTGTCTTGATGACCATAGCTTTGTTGTATCATCTGAAGTCAGGGAGGTTGATTCCTCCAGCTCCATTTTTCTTTCTCAAGACTGCTTTGGCTATCTGGGGACTTTTGTGTTTTCGTATGAATTCTGAAATTTTTTGTTCTCCTTCTATGAAAAATGCCATTGGTAATTTGATAGGGATCGCACTGAACCCGTAGATTGCATTTGGTAGTATTGTCATTTTCACAATACTGATTCTTCCTATCCAGGAGCATGGAATAT